>NC_081349.1:41610548-41679806 GCF_029784015.1 Lycium ferocissimum
TATGATACCTACGAGCCTAGTGTTGTGCTCATACTACTCTTGCTACACTCCTTCATGCAGGTGTAGAGTTATTTTCGAGCGATGTTCGGAGTCTCACGACCGTTTCGAGGCATTCGTCAAAGGCGTTTGGAGAGCTATTTGAGATATTGCAACGAGTCTCTCCTTAGATTTCTTTGTTCTCTATCCTTGTGAAGTGGTGTCATCAAATTTCGAGTCCGTATCTATTCAAATTGTAAACTTCTTAAGGTTCTTATGAGTCTAGACCGTATTTTGGGAATTTATTATAATAACGGTATTTATTCGCATGTTTGTATCAAAATTAAGGTAGTTATACGATGGGTTCGCGCCAGGGAGGGTTAGTGTGGGTGCCGTACGATCCATAATTTGGGTCGTAACTAACTAAAAGGTAACTTACTTTGGTTATCACCAGAGTACTTGAATGATACATCAACATTCATTATTAAATATTATTTACAACATACATAACATTATCATCAATCAGCACAATAATTGGGAGTAAATATTCTAGAACGTTCGGAAGAAATAACGTTCTAAAAGGATCAAAAGTTAGGCATTTTGATAATATATTTAACTGAGATTTTAAAACAAGACTATTTGAAGTTAAAATTACAAGAATAATATTTAAAAGTTGAAAAAATATTACTATTAAAATTGAAAGCAAATAAAATTTTACGACCGAAAAATCCTTTTCCAATTGATATAGTGAAGTAGTTCAATTTTTATAAATGAGTCGTTCAAGAATGCGACCTAGTCGTCAAAATATAGGAAAAAACTTAATCGCTATCGATACGTATATCAAATCAAATAATTTAAATTTAATAGTTAAAAATTAAATTGAAATACACTTCAGTTAATCGAGATTAAGGTATAAGTGAGTGTACGGAAAATACTCCCTCCCGCCAATTTACTTGTCATTTTTTCCCACGCCCCTTAAAAAGAATATTAATTAAGGCGTCATTTATTTACACTTAATATATTAATTAATCGCCATTAAGTGCATTTGTTTAGATAAACACTTATTTGGTCTGAATAGGTTTTAATCATTAAGATCTTGAACAAAAATTTATTTTTGTATGGACAACTCAAACCCCTCCCCTACCCTACCCTGCCGACCCTCGCCCGACTTGCCCCCTCTCCACCCACCACTACCAATATCAACCACCCCCACCCTCCAACCTCCCTCCCAACTCCCACTACAAAGCATCTCCGTCATCATTAAAGAACATAAATGTTTCATTTCTTAATCAAATAATATTATTTTATTATATTTTTATCTATTTTTTACTATTTGGTTATTTTTTTATTTGAATTATATATTTATTATGTTTAAATAAATACATTATACATATTCGTATGTTGAAAAACAAAAATTTTAATCATTCAAAATGTTGTATCCGAAACAACATCTTAATTATTTAGATGTACATTCAAATTTGAAATAATCTTAATCAAAACAAATGAGGCCTAAAACGGTAACTTGACTAAATTAATCTTAGTTATTCTTTGATCTCTATTTAATAATAATCTTTTTTCATTAATCTTTCTCCACATTTATTGAGCAAGGATAAAGGAGAAAACCAATAATTAATTATATTTTGCTTTTTTAAAATAACAATTATTTTGAACCATCAATTTTTAGTAAGTACCGCAAGTAACATGGACTAGAGGGAGCATATACAGTGGCGGAGCTCTTCGGAGGAAAAAACACTGTTTTTATAAAGTTAAAATTATTTTTTACGGATATATAGTAGATGTTGAACCCCCTTAAGTGTTTTCGTATGTTTACTTTTTTATATTTTGAACCCTCTCGGCGGAAATTCTGGCTCCGCCACTGAAAGATATATTTGCATTCATTGATTTGATATAAGTATCGGATATCAATAAGTTTTTGCCGTCGATAAAATAGGAAACAAATATAGTAGATATTTTATGTCATAACTAAAATTTATTCATTAGTCACTATTAATTAAAATTAACAAAATTCCTGTTTTACAAAGTCTTAACCCTAAACCCGAAACTAACGCTCAAACCAAGCCACAACCACAACCAAATCACAAAATTAATCAAACACAAATCAAATCCAAAATCAATCTCTTAATTCATAAGCACAACCCTGTTCCTGTCTTCAATGGTTCAACCCTTAATCATCTTTTTTTCATCATAATAAGCCATGGAATTAAACTCCACCCTTCCCCTTTCTCAATCACCCAACAAAACTCAACAACCCCTTAATAACTCCTCTCCTCCTTCTAAACTCCCCATCAAATGCAAAACAACCGTCGACAACGGAGACGGAAACGCTTCAGACCTCTTATTAAAATTTGACTTTAGGCCACTAAATTTATCCAGCCACCCCAGTACTCAATCACCCAACAAGACTCAACAACCCCTTAACAACTCCTCCTCTCCATCTAAACTCCCTATCAAACGCAAAACACCCGAAAACGAACCGTTTATCGACCCGAACCAGCCACCATTCAAGTTCCACCGTATATGGACTGAACCAGATGAGATCCGTTTTCTTCAAGGCCTTCTTAACGGGTCATCAAAAAACATGTTTTTCCCACGTGACCTTAATGCCTTCTACACAAATTTCTCAAACACCATGTCACAGCCTTACACAAAAAATCAGTTATCAGAGAAACTACGTAGGCTTAGAAAAAAGTTTCGGGTTATTTCAACCCGTTTGGCTAAAGGGTTAGATATGTCATTATTATCACCCCATGATCGTTCTTTGTATGATCTATCTAAACAGTTATGGCACCCTGATTTTGCTCAAACGTCCCCGTTTAATGCTGATAAGTCAAAAATATCCAGACCAAAAAATGACCCGACCCATGACCCGGCTCACGACCCGACCCATGACCCGGATCGTGACCCGGATCATGACCCGACCCGTGAGGGGGTTTGGGTGAATGAGGAGGATGTTGAAGTGGGGCAGGGTAATGATGAGAAGAATGATGGTAATGGTGATGGGAATTTGAGGGAGGTGAATGTGGAGTTGGAAAATGGGGATATTATGGGGGAGAAACGGGTCGATTTGGATGGTCCGGTTCGGGTCGGGGTAGGATATGGTATCGGGGATATTGCTGCGGCGAAGGTGGTGGTGGATGTGTTTGATGAGTGTTTGAATGATTTTAGAAAGGGAGAAAGATCAAATCTTGGTGGTTTATTGAAGGAGGAGAGCGCGGAGAAGTTTGAGGAGAGGTGGAGGGAACAAAGAGTTGCGGAGTTGGACGTATTGTCGCGACGTTTGAGGTTGGTGCTTGAGCATTCTCTTCAAAGTCAATGAGTAAATGTTATAAGCTGTATATGGAATTTAGTTGCTAACTTTTAATAGTCTTGAGTTTAGGTTTCCTTAGTTGTTTTTTGCTCATACAGTAGTATTACTACCTTTTGTTCAAGAAATTTTGTAAAATTCTGGCAAAAGAAGATATTTCCTTCACATATGGTACTCTTCTGGCTTGTGATTATTTAATTCCTGCATTTGATCCAGTTATAATGACATGATTTGAGATTTCCTCCACCCCCTCTGCCACCCTGGAATTTTTTGACAGCATGTCATTGTTCATGTGAGATATAACTTGATGGAAGGTATTCTTGCTAGTTTTGGATAGCTTTTAGAAATTAGGATAAGATAAGAACATAGTTTATGCTTTATCGAGAATAGAAAACATAATGATCTTGTGATCATTTTTGGTTATCGTAAGCAGTGAAGCAATCGTAGCAATATGGAATGTGATGCTTATAAGTATATGATTATGATATGTATAATATATGCAGTTGTCCTATTTATGTAGTTTTAGAGTTGGCATGAACGCTCAAATGTCCTAAATTTATGAATTTATGTCCTGGCCAGTCGTCCTGTACCTCAGATAAACAGGTAACAAGAAGGACGATTCTTTGTTATTATTTTCTGTTATATTTCGAAGGACATTGCCTTTTTTAGAGCATGGCTTTTCTGCTTCTAAAGCTGAGCTAAAATCTACGTTGCTCGGACTATCCAAAAATGTAGTCGTAGCCGTGATGCATCCTCCAAAAATGCACTACTTTTGGAGGATCTGACACTCACGTGGTGGTATTTTTGAAGAATCCGAGCAATATAAGCTACAGTGGTGGTGTTCACTGTTTGTTCTTGTTTGGATGTATAAAGCACGTAAATTGGTAGTGCTTATAACAGTTAAACTCAAATCAGTTGATATTTTCTTCAAAAGAATTAAATAAAGTAAGCTTTGATTTCTTGCATAATGAAATTGGATTTGTTGTCTAACCAATAGTTTTCAGTGGCTTAAAATTAATTACCCTATTTTCTTCTCTCTTTCTCTCTCTCTAACTCTCTAACATTCTGCACTGACATGGAAACAAGAACCGTGTCTAGTTATCACAGTTGTGGAACCAAACAACTAACTGAGAAAACAACTGAAGTGTGTAAACCTTTCTAATGCTGTTGGTTTGTCTTCTTTTATCTTTCCCCTCCTAATTTGCATTGATTAGCTTGCAAGCAGGTACTTTGAACAGTTGTTCTTTGCTTTTTCCAATTCATAAAAACGGTTGTATTTCTCCAAAATTTGTCCAGTGAAAGTATAGTTCTGAACATTTGATGTAGTACAATTATTGTGTAATACTGGATTTGTTGGACCTGGATATAAACATGTATTAGTCTGGTTCGGTTTGGTTTTAATAATTCACAAACTGGCTAAATTGATTTGGTTTTGGGTTTGGTTCTAATAATTCAAAAACCGACTAAATTGAATTGGTTTTGATTTTAACCAAAAACTGAATCAAACTGAACCATGAATACCCCTAATTGTGTTTATTAAGAATCTAAGGAATTATGAGGACCTATAATGATCTCTGAGTTAAAATCTTGTTATGCTCTTCTGCTTGTGCAACACACAGTAATGTGTTGGTTATCTCAGGGGATTTGATGGTGGAGCTCTCAATAGCGATAATGACGCATCACATGACATCGATGTTTACAACAACTCAATGAATACATGATACTTGTCTTCAGATACAATGTGATCACTAAACCATAGTTAATTGATACATATCCTCACCTTAATTTCTCACTTAACCACGGCAAATTAACATAGTTTGGTGTAAAGCAGAATATGCAAGTTTTTACTTGAATGCTACCCTCCTTGACAAAAGCAGGTGTTGTTGTCAAGGAAAAAAATTAGTCACTTTTTCGTTCGAAATAATATTCAGGAAAAAAATACTCCACCTTAAAAGGGTGCAAAGATCTACATCATCTACGTGTTCTGGAGTTTAGCTCCTATAGGTGAATTTTTTGAATTTTTACAAGTGAAATTCTAGCACAAGGTATTGGAGTTCCATAAAAAGATCCTTAATTTCAAAAAAGCAGCAAATTAGTGTAACCAGATCACATCTGATAGCTTTGGCCCACAAGAATTCTATGAAACTTAGGCTCCGTTTGACCATAGATATCCAAAAAAAAAAAAAAAAAAATTCACTTTTTTTTTTGGGAATTTTGGAGTTGGAGTTGTGTTTGGCCATAGTTTTTGAATTTATAATTTTGGGTGAAATGTGAAGTTGTAAAAAAGTGAAATTTTTTTGAAAAATAAGTTCTTGAGTTTTTGGTATTTCGGAATACAACTTCAGGTATATTAATTTTAACTAAACGTCGATTCCGAAAAAAAAAGTGAAAAAAAAATTTCGGAAAAAAGTGAATAATTTTTAAAGCATTTTTGGTAATATTAGAACATCTGTTCGCGTTTGGTCAAGTTTTCAAAAAGCGGTTAGGGATGAGTTAAGTTTTTGCGTGTTTCTTATGGTAATTGGGAGAGAAGCAAAGAAAAAGCACTGTATGTTTTTTTAATTGTAATACCAATGCAACCAAAATGACACAACTAACATACTTGTACTAAAAATAGTTGACACAATCAATCCAAACAAAATTAAATTAACAAAAAGGCCGGAGCTTTTAACGCTCTTACTTTGTCATTATTATCAGTCTATAAGTTACAGATTGTATTGCGGATTTGCCCCCAAAAATAGCCAATATTTTCTCTTTTCGTCCTAGAAAACCCCCTATAAATATACACACATCACTATTTCGTTTACTGATTATATATAGTCAATACTTCTAACAGATATGGCTTACAGTGCTAGGTTGTTGTTGTTTTTGTCAATGTTCTTAGTGTTGATCACTTTTTCCAATGTGGTTGAGGTAAATAATATGGCTATAATAATTATTAAAATTATTAATTTAGCATCTTGATTAACAAAGATGTTAATTTTATCACTTGTTTTCCTTCTTCAATTGAGTAGGGTAACAAGAAACTTCGAGCTGAAGGTATGTGTTTTCGCTATTTCTTCCGTTTCCTTAAACTTAATTGAAGAAATTAAAAAGATTTTTTTTCCTCCTAGAAAGGTGCCATTTTCAACCTTTTGGTATGGTAATTTTTTAATGTTGGGTTGGTCAAGATGTTTTAAAAAATATTTAAAAAAAAAAGAAAGAAAATTACGAAATAACTTATGAATATGGATTATCGAAAACAAGTTTCATAAATTGCATTTCCACACTGATTGTCTCCTCCCCAACTTCAAACACTCCACTCACCCCAACCCAACCCACTTCCTCTTACCACCCCCAACTCTCACCACCCCCGCCACCTCATATCCCCAGCACCCCACTCCCACAATATTTACTATGTATAATCTATAAATAAATGTGTGTGACAATACTTTTGTTTATTTATCAAACACCATAAAATAAATAAGATAATCACTTATTTTTCAAGATCCTACCGAAACAATTTCATTCATACCAAATACACCCTTAGTTTCAAATTAAACTTGTTTCAAATTATTTTTTGTTTTAGCAAAATAAAAGGCCATTCATTTTTTTTTCCCTCTTTCTTTCTAGATTTCCCCTTATGGTTCTAATTCTTGTGTGTTAATTAAGTGACACATCAAAGGAGAGATAGATGATAATGTAAACAAATACTCTTACAGCAAAAGCTATTAGAGGCGGACAAATTTTTTAAAAGACAGATAACATGAACCCAAAATAGTATCGATGTTTATGTAACTTTGTGTTTTATTTGTTATGAGAACAGATTGCGAGCCAAAGTGTACATACAGATGCTCAGCAACGTCACATAAAAAACCATGCATGTTCTTCTGTAAGAAATGTTGTGCCAAGTGCTTGTGTGTCCCTCCTGGAACTCATGGTAACAAAGAAACATGTCCTTGTTACAACTATTGGAAGACTAAGGAAGGAGGTCCAAAATGTCCTTAATTAGACAATATGCATGATCTTAATTTCTTTGATTTTAGGATAATTTCTTTGACTTTAGGATAATGGCCTTTGTTTAATCCTCGAGTTACCGGAGACTCTTTGGTGGATTTTTATGTGTACCAAGAAGAGTATCATGGTAAAATGTGTGAAAACTAAGCATATATGCCAATAAATGAGATGTACGATGCAAGCTCACCGGCGTGGGAAATATTCTATTCTCTCCATTTCACTTTATGTGCTTTTATTTGATTCAGTCTGAAATTTAAGAAAAAGAATTGAGAAATTTGTGTTCCCAGACTTCTCATGATATTTTTCTTGACTACTAGAAACAGAGGGTTTTTTCACCGACAATCAGTGGAAAATTTGTATTATAAACTATGATTTTCCACCTCATTCCCATCGAGCCAACTCACTAGAAAAACGCATGGTGGGAAATAGGTTTCCGTTGAAACGCTGAGAGACTTCTTACTTTTTCCTTGTGAAAACTCCATATTTTTCACTTTTTAACTGATTCTATCAAAATATCTGTGGGAATAGCCACTAAACATTCTTGAGTGAAAAGTTTAAGCGGGAAAATAGTGATTTTTAGTAGTGTTGTAGTTATAAGCATGCTATTAAGGATGATGATGAGAAATTTAAAATTAAATTTCTAATTTGTATATTCATTTATATTATGTGTGTGATATACAGTAAAATACATTGTCGCGGTGGAATTTTCTAAATCTATTGCAGCTTTGTATTTTGACTCCAAATCAGTTCAGATCACCTCCAATTTTCCTCAAAATTTGTATACAGTCTCATTAAGGTATTTCCAACAAATTTCAACCACATCCACTCATGAAAACAAGGGAAAATATTTTAGAAGAAAAAGTAGAATCAATCTAAGATGGAAAATGTCCCCGAAATGGGGGGCTTTCAAGATACCTGCCATTTCCTCTGCCTATGGAGGACTAACTCGGGAATTTTATCGGTATATTGAAGGTTGTTAGAGAAGAGAACTGGGGTGGGATTTAAAAAATGTGAAGAAAAAGAAATAAAGTTATTGAAATTACCTGTTAATTACCAAATATTTTTGGGCTATAGATGTCAATACTAATTGTTGATTAAACGATTGTGAATAGTTCTAATTTTATTTCTTTTTGTATAAATGTCAGTTCCCCTATTTTCCATACTTTGGGACACTTGGTAGCTGTGGGATTCATGAGTAAAGTGTAGGAAGTGGATCAAAGGTTGTTTTTTTGGGAGAGCGTCTATGATGGATGTAACGTAACTTAGATCCTCGTAGTTCGTGTTCATTTCCCGAGATCTAGTACACGTGTCAAAATCGTACTCATTGCAGATAGTATTTGTCTACTTGCATCAGTTTTATCTGTACAGAATTTTGAACAAGTGGTGTCGGTTTATTATCACAATTTAATTTATAAATAAATTTCGATCTATTGTCACAACTCGTGTTGTAAGTAATCTTAAATTTTGTGTTCTAGTTTTGATAATCATATCTAAACAAGCTCAATAATCATTTTACAAAGTTTAAGAATTTGCATCCACGAATACATATGAAGCACAACCATGTTTTTAGCCTTTTGACTGTTTGACATCAAATATTCAAGCCAATGCTTGTCAACAACTTAAACCAAACCATCAGGAACCATCAATAGTCTCTACCAAGGTAGGTATACAACAAGAAGAAATGCTAATCATGTCAAGAACAGAATACATCACTCGCTTTGTAACAATTTTTTAAATCATGGAGATGAATAAATAAGGAGTTACTCTTAAGTAACAATGCCTAAATTAAGCTCTAGATGTAAAACATTATCAGCCCCATTTAGATATACTATACCCTGTAAATAACACTACTTTACTTTCTTACTTAGGTCAATTGTTTGGTTCTTCGCATCATCTTGGATGAAACTCCACCAAATATAAGTCAGAGGAATTGTGGTAGCATGCCAAAGTGCATGTGCATCTAGTAGTCCTGCATATGGAGGAAAGTCATACATCTCTAAGAGCATAGCAAGTCCATTCCCAAAAACCACTGTCCAAATTTTCCATTTTGATGGATGATGACTCATTCCAGCCCACATTGCCCAAATGAGAAGCTGAGCAACACCCATTGTAACACAAACTTTCATGTTCCATCCTGAAAGAATTTCTGAAAAACTATCAAATATCAAATGGGAAGAGTAATATTGATAGAATATAGCAATAAAATAGCAGAGGATGGTATAACTATGCACAAAAAGCAACACATTTCAAGTAGCAAGTAGGCTGCTAAATGTATAAAATTGTCGGCAAGTGCGAATCCAGAATTTTGAGTTTATGGATTCTGAATTGTAGAAAAGGCAGCTTAATGAGTTCTGGATAAATTGTTTATACATATTAAGTGAACTTTTTAACACAAATACAAGGTTTTGGCCAAACCCTTAGCTAGAACTCTAGTTCCACCCCTGATTGCCAGTAAGTATAACCCCGTTAGCAACTCACTTTGCATAATATCTACTTGGCACCACTAAAAAGTGAAAAAATAATAATTTAGACTCAACCTATTACTCGGAGTCCTTTTTTTTTTAAGTGATATCATGTGGATATTATGCAAGATGAATTGCTAAAGTGACAACTAGATGCAAGGTGAATTGCTAAATTGACAACCTAATTGTTTTTTTGAGGCTGAATTTAGCATTTTCTGCCTCTCTTTTTTTTATTTTATTTTTATTTTTATTTTTATCTTCTCTAATACATATGCATAGCTAAGTTATGTCACAAAAAATAGTTTTATAAATTTGGTGGAAGAAACTAAAAGTTGGATGACCATCTATGAAATTAACTTCTGCTGCTTGGTTTTTCCAAGAATACACAGTCAACATCCTATTTTCAAGACATGGACTCAAAAAAAAAAAAAAAAAAAAAAGTTTGAGATGATGAAATTACCATAGTCCATTTGATAGTTGTTCAAGTACAAAATATGGGTAGTTGAGAAGGCAAGAAGTGGAGCAGAAACCAATACTCTTGCAGCCTCATCCTTTATGTTGAAACTTCTTAGTATTGATATAATCAGTGAGAATCCAACTAATGCAACAGCAGATGAGTAATCTAGCCTTTCTGTAAATTCCATGTCTCTGTAATAAAGGGATTGAACACAAATTTCACAATATCATCAATATTGCTAAAAAATGAATAATAACTTTACACCCGTAAGCGGAACCAGAATGTTGACTAAGGAGAATCAAAATATAAAAAAGTAAAACGCACGTCTAAGTCAAGGGGATTCAACATTTTTTTTTGTGTGTGTATAGATATACCTGTCTATATAGTGAAATTTTCCTACAAAGGGTGTCAATTTGACACCCCATTGAATAAGGTGACTCCGCCACTATTCACACAATATTGATTAGGCATTCTAGCTGATTCAATATTTCGATATTGTGGATTCTGAGTTGACAAAGTGGGCTCTTATATCTAACTATATTTATGCTTGTTTTTAACACACGCACATATATAGAGTTCGACCAAAAAGTACTGAATACTACCAAATTTGTGAACCCATAATCTGATTGCCACTAGCGATAGTCGTGATCGGGGTGGAGCTACCTTGAAGAAATGGAGTTCAATTGAATCTCCTTCGTTGAAAAAATATTATAGTGTGCAAATATGGTAAAAAAACTACGTAGCTTTTTTTGTTATATTTAAGTTGATGAATTCCCTTAAAATAAGGAAACTTCTAATAAAGTGGCAAAGGAATTCAAAAATTGTTTTAGATCATAAAATCAAATTCCAACATTTTTAATCTCTTAGTATCCACTTGAAGTGGAAACTGATTCGGTTGAGGTACTACATCTTCTGGATAAATCACAACCTATTTACAATAATATTTTTGATGGAATGCAGTTTGCTTTTGAGGAGGTTGGGGAGTCCAGTGGTACGGCATAACTTCCGGCAAGGGAATAGGCTCGCAGATGCATTGTCAAAGCAAGGTTCAAAACTTGTCCCACACAATCCTGTCTCTCGTCTATCAGTATGTCCTCCTAGCATCATCAACATTTTGCAAGTGGATAAGCATGGACTAACATCCCCTAGAATATTATCTACGTCTGTGTGCAGTAGTCTAGTTAAGTTAGGAAATCTTAATGTTCTGGCTATCCCTGAGAGCGACTATGTATCAAGTACTATGCATGTAACAGTTTAGTATTAATATAAATATCCGTTTAACCCCAAAAAAAAAAAAAAAAAAAAAAAAAAAAAAATCTCTTAGTAAAATTTTTGGCTCTGCCATTAACCATGATTAAAAAAATAAAAAAACAAAAAAAACTCACCGACTATGAAAGACAACACTCCAAAACCATGAATTCACTGAGAAGAACCCATAAATATACCACAGAGAAGCATAATCATAGGATGTCCTCTTAATTAGCTTGAAAAATGACAGCCATCCTTGGGCATGCATTGCAAGGTTAAGTGCAGAGAAAGCAACAGAGAGAGGCTCCTGGAAAGTCAAGATATCATTTCTTATTAATAGTCATACATCTGAAAAAAAGATTTAAGTTATATGTACCAACAATAAAAGAAAGACTACTGTTGTTTAACCAATTATATCATGTTGTGGCGTATGCATAAATTTTTGAAAGAAGTGTTAAAGAAGCAAAAGAATGAACAAATTAAAGACGAAATTTGATATTATTAATAAAACACAATTCAAGTATATTACCAGAATATTATTGAAAATATTTTCATTTCTAAAAATGTATTAATGAAACATCCTTAGAGAGGAAATGTATTCCTCATGATAAGACATGAAAAGAAATCCGTCCATAAAACGGAACTTTGGTGTAATTGATTCTTACGGTTGTAAAGTTAGTGATCCAGTGCTTTTTAACATCATTTTTGTTTTCTATTAAATAGGGCTAAAAATGTAAAACATGAATATCGAAACTAAGACTCGAAATCTCAACCAAGTTGTGTCAGCGGATGCCGCTTGGTCTAAGGTGGCTCTTGCTCTGCATGTTAGTTACCATTTTTATCAGGTTACAAATTAATGTTTATTGTAGAAAATTTACTTATAACTACTACCCTATTGGTAACATGATTATGTAAATACTTATATTACAAACACATAAACTTAGGTCCAAGTATGACAATATACAAACCTGAAGTCCAAACACTCTGTTAAGTGGCCATTTACCATGATATTTAACAGGTCCAAATCCAAGTGCAGCTCTTTTTTTCTCTCTTTGAAGCATGCAATGGTACTTGCAATCACTTGGACAATTCCATTGATTCAATTGCATGTATTGAGGCTCTTTTTGGCTATTTGATGAAGAGCCATCTAAAGAGTTTGTGCAATGTGGGAAGCATGTTTCTCCAGCACATCCAGTCTTTTCACATTGCACAATACAATCCCTGCAGACACATAAATTTCCAAATTTCATAAGCGGTCATGTTTGAAATAATGTGCTAGACCATACGAAAAATTGAAATCTTGAAGTTAATTAATACTACTAGTTTGTGTTGAACTTGATAGTGAGAAAAGGAAGAGTGAACAGAGGCCGAGGTATCATTCAACACGAGGCCGGTTCAGTAGAGCATAGTAATTTTGGGAACATGATGTCATCGTCCAAGAATTTTTGGGAACATGATGTCATCGTCCAAGAATCACGAACGCATAAAATTTAAATCTTGAACCCGCTTCTGAGAGCGAATATCTTTAATTGATGTAGAAGTTTTTTATGTTTAAATGTAATAGAAGATGCTTCATTGTTTTAGAAGGTTGAAGTGTTTGGCCAAGCTTTTAGGAAAAAATAAGTGATTATGAGTAGTAGCACAAGCTTTTTTTCATAAGCAGAAATAATAAGCAGAAATAAAAGCTAAAGCTATTATTTTTTTCCCCTTGACAAATTGTTACTCTAATATTTACAAAAGTATTTTTTCAAATTGATTAGCCAAACACAAACTGTTACTCTCCAAAAATTCCTTTTTCGAAATGCACTTTTGAAAATAGACAGATTTTGGAAGCTTGGTGTCAACACGCTAAAGTCACAAACATGTCCTCACATCCTATCCAAGATCCTACTTTACGATGAACTGCGTGTGTGTGTATATGTACGTACTTATGTGGGTGTCCTCACAATTTGCATTGTGGGAAGCATATTTCACTAGATCATTCAAGCATTAAATGATTTAGTGAAAGGACATTAGGAGAAATTGGAAGAGCATTCACAACATTATAAACACAAAATCAAAATTATCAAATACGTTACCTGTACAATGGGTCGATATCTCCAACACTTGCATAAAATGCTCCAAAAAGACAAGAAAGATATACGAAGAAAATGACCTGACAAAGATCTGCCATGTGATCACTACTTCATAAAAGACAAAAGTCGAGATCTATTTTATTCTAGCGATATATAAAAGAAATCTTAGATGGAACTTTGATGTCATATTATGTCTATACTTTTCTTTGCTTTTGAACAATATGTTATGTCTATACTGTTGAAAGATTATGACTTTTTTTCTGGGTCAAGCACGAAAAAATATTTTTGTTGGGGATGAGACTTGAAATCAAGAATGTGAGATTTATATCTATATATATATATATATATATATATATATATATATATATATATATATATATATATATATAGATATAGCCAATTGGATGATTAGGTTTTGGATTCAACAGATTTTCCTAGCCAGATTCAAATTGAAACAAAATCAGAAACCATGAATTTGTGTCTTCAATTTCGAGAGCAAAACATAATATGTTATCTGATTGACAATTTCTAAACCTTTTTTAAATGACTCTTTATGATCAATGACAATGGCTGTATCTGGAACACAATAGGTATATTAGTTAAGAAAAATATATGGATCATTAGAGGAAGACCGCTAATTTAGGATCAAATAAATCATAATATGATTAGCATATAGAGTTGAATTAGTTAATAGACAAATTAAAATAACGCCAATCTTAATTTGTATATCGAAGGAGGTTTGGTTCGAGAAAGTTTTTACATAAATTATAATCACGTTATCATTTAGTGAATTGTGTTTGTTATCATATGTTTATTAAACTTATAAATATTTTGTATGAACACGAATCATTTGATACGGTGGAGGTATTAATCGTTCAATCCATCTCATTTCATTATGTGATCACCACGTCCCTTGAAGGTTAAAAAAATGTGTTTTTGATCCTACCTTAGCTTGTATTACAACACTTTGTTTAATATAGTATTTCATTTTTTTATCTAATCTAATTCAAAATAATTAGAGTAACAAAATCAAGAATGAAAAGATATGATTAATATCACTATTTCTTAAACAAACACTAATATTAAGAGAAATGGTAACATGAGGTTTAATTAAGTATATATGAGATAAATAAATAATAAATCTTGCCTTCCTATTTACATGAAAACTTACTTTAAATGCTTTTACAAATGAAAGGTGCATCTTAATAAGGAAGTCCAAAACCCTTTTTTCTTTTTTCAGTTTTGATTATTTAAAAAAAAAAAAAAAAGATTCTTTCACTCACAAACCTTTGAATAAATGTAACTATCAAAATTAGTTTTTGTTTCCACATTGGCCTCCTTTGTTTTTGCATCTCCTCCAGCAGTAGTAATCACAGACGGCTAATGGAAGAGACCATATATACGAGAATGACTCTCTTGCTTCACCGAGTCTTACAGCACTTTCACCGATGATTCAAAGAGGGTATTGAATTGAGCATCGAACATGGTAGACGGATAGCTAGAGAGGCATGGTGTAGGAACAATGAAAGCACAAATATAACAAACGAAACTTGTTATTGATCAATAAAACTTTAAAAGCAGATCGTTTGCGTAACCCAAAGAGCAAAAATGAAAAAAGAAAAGGGAGCTTCCAGAAAAGCTCTATAAAACTAAACAACAAAATAAACTAAGTTTTTAGCATAAGCCCTAATGGATTACTATTTTTTTCTTCTATATGTATAGGCATATTTTCAGGGTGCCAAATATAATTTGAGAATTCCCCATTCATAACTGCACCACCAACATTCAAACCTAAACCAAGTTCAGAACCTGAGTAGGATTTCGGTCTCTTGCTGCTCTCTGATCCTTTCTCTTGCTGCTCTCTGATCCTTTCTCCTCTTCCTCCTCCTCCTTCTCTTTATCATACTGCTATTGCAAACATTATCAACAGAAAATGCCCTGAAATCAACGTTAAATATCCTAATCTTTTCTCACTCCCTTTGCTTATTATTATTGTTAAACCAGCTGGAAGATGCACAAGATGACATAGTTGTCAAATCATCACTATCACCACCGCCAGCAGCCGTCGAGATCTGCTGGTGGTGGTCGTCGTCTACACTTGTTGAAGACGAATTAGGAATGTTGGACCTGAGATCAAGCTTTCAGTCTGCATTGAAATATCATAAGCACCGTCGTAGATGATTGCATTTGTAGTAGAAACAGAGTAATTTGAATCTTCCATTATTGTGTCTAGTGTTTTAAAAGGCGTTTTTGGGGCGAGGCATACCAAAAACACCTTAGGGCGTACGTGCGGGGCGTACGCCCCAACCTTCCGGGCGTAAGCCCTAACATTTTGGGTGTTCATTTGGGGCGTAAGCCACAAGAACTTTTTCAAATTTGTGCTAAAATTGCTTAATAAATCTTTTTTTAAAAGTTAAATATTCAAATGTTAACTAATAGTAAATTCTCAAACTAAAAATCTCAAAAGTTAAAAAAAATTCCAATTATTTATCCTAATTTCATAATCTTTCCTCTTTGTTGTTTACGGAGTAACAGATACACGTTAGACCTTTGTATGCAAAGTGCAAACTATAAAGCAAAGAGTTTTGTTCCAATTCTTACTATGCTTCAGTGCTTGCATTTTCCTTCTTTATGCTTTATTTTCTTCAAAATCTTTTTAGCATTCTTCAATTTATCTTTTTCAAAATAGTTTTTAGTTTTAGAATTTCTTTTGGTATCACTCTAGTTTAGATAATGTTTTGAAAACTCTATTTTGGCTATTGTAGTATAATTAGTATTAATTTGTTATCTAGTTTTGGGTTTTAAAACAATAACTTTATATAATTGTCATTTTCGTCTTTGAATAAGTAGGATAGAGAATCATTTTTACAACTCTAATTATGTTTCATCATGGTCATGTTATTGGTGCAATGCATCTTTACGTCATTCATTTTTTGAAAGTTTTTTTTAATGGTTCGTGCAGATGTTAGCATGTTAATGATAGATGTATACAATTTTCTATTAATTTTATTATTTTTTTATAAATTTTTAACATATTTTTTATGTATATGTTTAGTTTGCTAATTTATAAAATATTAAAAATTAAATATCCATGCGAAACATATGTAAAACGATTCGTCTTATGTCCACACCTTTTAAAACACTTTTGTGTCCATCGACATCTCTGCATAACTCGTCTTTTTTCTTCTTTTTCCCAAAAGAAACTGCTCGGGTGGTTACCTTCCTGCTTTGCTTTAAAAAGTGCGGGGTCTTGACATAGTCAACTTCCTTTTTTCATTTGGAACATTCCTATGAATTTCGCCTTCATTTCCTATAAATTTATAGGAAATGAACAATTAGAACTTTTGTAGCCGATACCAATTTGCTTTATAGATGTAGCTTTTATTTTTATAATTATAAGTAGGTTTTTGGCCATAGAAACAAAAACAAAAAAATCACCTTTTTTAAAAAAAAAAAATTGGAAGTTGGAGTTGGAATTGTGTTTGGCCATAATTTTTGCAAATAATAATTTGTTGTTGAAATGTACTTTTCAACAACGTTTTGGTTGTGAAAAAGTGAAAAACAAGGTTTTGGTTATTTTTCAAATTCCAAATACAAGTTCAAGTTTTATTTGGAATTTTCATGGCCGAACACTAATTTTGAAAAAAGTGAAAAAAAATTGCAGAAAAAAGTGAACAATTCTTATGGCCAAGCGGGTCCTTAGTGTAGTACAAAGTAACTCTTCCGCTCACTCGACACTTGAATTCTAACCAATAACGCATTCAAAATTACACTTATTTATGTCTTAAGATATCATCTGTCGTGTTTCTCTTTTACGAGTCCTTAAGAAAATAGTATTAATTAGGGCGGGTTTTGATTAATTTAGTCTTATTTATGTCTTATGATATAATATCTTTTTATTGAATATTTACTCTATTTATGTGTCATTTTCTCATAATTAGGTGTTTGTAGTCTTCAAGAACAATTACTACTAAGGATAAAGTGAGAATTTTTTTTTTGTCTTGAACTTCTAAATGACAAATAATTTAAGCATAAACTATTTTTAGAATGACACATAATTTGAGACGGAGGGAGTAATAATTGGAACCAACAGGGAAACTTGTGTTTTCTAGAATATCTACGTCGACAGACATGTTCCAAGAAATTCCGTCCAACTTCTGTCCCAACTTTTTATAACGTATGGATCACTGTTGTTTTTCAGCAGAGTCGTTGTTCTGTTGATAATATCTTCGTTCACATTTACTCATTCACTATAGACTTTGCACATCCCTTGAAAATAATAAATAGGAATTTTTACGTGTTATAGCTACTTCTAATACATAATTAGTGATAATAACTACCTTTTATTTTAATTACTAATAATAACTAAATATTTTTCTAATTTAACTATTATAGCTACACAGTAATTTTTGAATTACCATTTCACAAATACACCTAAAAATTAGCACCCCCAATCCCATATCTCCTTTTAATGGTAACAATATTAATCACTTAATATACATTACCATTCTCTCTCCTTTTTCATTACTTCTTACCTTTTATGATCGTCTTCTTCCTCTCTTCACCCTTCTGCAAAAATTTCACTTCCATTCTCAACAATTACGAAGATTCGTCGTATTCTTTCTTTTTTTTTTTTTCAAAAAAAAAGGAAAAAGAAGCCTTAAGGTACTCACGTTCTATCCCATCTCCTTTGTTTCGTGAAATTTTCGCTATTTGTGTTATTATTCTTCCACAAAATCAACTTGGTGGAAGTGATTGTTTTTGCTTCAGGCCATGGTGGTGGTTATGGCGGCGCACACGAGAGAAGGGGAGAGAGAAAGTTTTTTAGGGTTTTGAGAAGACGAAAAATATATATATTTGTGTATGTTCTATGATATAACTACCAATTGTTGTGGTTGGTGGTGTATTTTTGTAAGTTTTTCTATATATTTGTGTATTTTGTTTAAATTAATTCCATCGGTTCATCTAGTTTTAAATACACGGTGACGCAAATACATGGTAAGTTTCTATATATTTATGTATTTTGTTCAAATTAATCCCTTCAAATACATGGGTGATGCAAATTGTTACTCACACAAATACATGAGATTTAATTTAAAATACATGGGGTTTGATTGGAAACTTCAAATACATTAGCTATACTATCAAATACATGGGTAAATAAAAAACGAAATCAATATTGAAAACTTCAAATACATTACCACTAAATACATGGGTGATGCAAATTGTTACTCATACAAATACATGATATTTAATATAAAATACATGGAGTTTGATTGGAAACGTCAAATACATTAGTTATGCTATCAAATACATGGGTAAATAAAAAATGAAATCAATATTGAAAACTTCAAATACATTGGCTGTTGATTGGTCGTGTTTGTTTTGTCAATGTATTTTCGAGGTGTTGAAGATTTAATTTGAAATTTGAATTTTTACGTTTGAATGTTGAAGAATGCATGGAAGAAGAGAAACGTGTAAGGAAAGGGAATATTACAGGAGATTTTGCGGAAAAGAAGGTAAAAAATATCTTAATTACTCATTTAATACCACCACCGTTACAGCCTAAAATAAAGGAGCCTGTTCCTTTTTTTTACTGCATGCTCATGTATTTGCTGGCAACAAATACATGCGAAAACATACACAAATCAGTACCGATTTTTAGCTACGAATGGTAATATTAAAAAGGGTAGCTACAAATGGTAGGAAGCTACAATAAGGTAGTCATTTGAGAAATTTTACCTAATAAATAAAGTACATAATTTATCATGATACTCATATTTATTAGTATATAATCTTAATGAATTTGAAAAATGATTTGCATTGAGTAATTAATGTTAAGGGTAAAGCAAAAAAAATAAATTATTTTTCTCTTGATATGCAAAAGTAGACAAATAAAAGCAAAAATCTATTTTTAAATTAGTGGATAAGTAAAAGTGAACGGAGGCAGTAAACAAATACTCTCTTCATTTTTAAATGTTTGACTTATTTTTCTTTTCATCCGTTTCAAAAAGAATGTCTTTTTCCTTTTTTGACAACTTTTTAATTTCAACTTTCCACATGACATATTTAAAACTACAAGATTAAACGACATTTTGGTATATTTGACATATCTTTAAAATTAATTTTTTTTACTTTCCTAAACGCCGTACCATATCAAAACCAGATAATATTTTGAAACGGAGGGCATAGTAGAAAGTTGATCCTCGTGCTATTCTTAACGCGTATAAAACGGAAGGTAGTTTTCGAACAATTGAAAAGAAATTTCTCCGAATGACACCAAAATAAAAAAGTTGACTCAGACAGAAACTGAGACCTCACTCTTTTTAGCAAAGCAGGAAGGTGACTCCAGCAATTTATCAACAACAACAACAACCAAAAGAGAGAGAGAGAGAAGGTTGCAGCAGTAGAAAAAAGATGAGTTCTATAGATATGTCTATGGACTCAATAATGGAAGATTCAGATTACTCTAGTGTTTCTAATACAAATGCAATCATCTTCAATGGTGCTTCTGATTTTTCAGTGCGGACTGAGAGCTTAATCTCAGGTCCCAATATTCCTAATTCGTCTTCAACGAGTGAAGACGAATACCAGCAGCAGATTTCAACGGCTGCTGGCGGTGGTGGTACTGACGATTCGATGACCGTATCATCATGTGCATCTTCCAGCTGGTTTAACAATAATAATGATAAGCAAAGTGATCAGCAAGAGATTAGGATATTTAATGTTGATTTCAGGGCACTTTCTCAGGTTGCTACTTGCAGTACCAGTAACAAAGGATTAGAGAGCAATAACAGACTTAATTCTTGTTTATTGCCGGATAAAGAAACTGGGATTAGGCTTGACAATGCGTTGATGGATTGTGCCAAGGCAGTCCAACAGAAGAACCTATTTTGCTCTAATGGATTCTCTTTCGAGGCTTATTATCCAACTGATACACAGCAGCAACCAGTGCCTAATGCAACCATTACGCCGAGCACAAGCTTACTAGATAATTACCATGACTCTATAAACCAAATCAATAGCTTAGCAACTCTTACTAGTCAAGTACCAGATCTTCTTGATCCATTTGACAAGGACTTCCTCTACTGTTAAAATTGAAGATGAAGACACTGTATTTGGGAATTTTCTCTGTGTAATTTATTCATCAGTCTATACATCTATTTATATACAATGCTATGTAATAGAAACAAGAAGGAAATGGACAAAAACTAATTACACTTGTCCTATTCTAATTTGTCCAATATATAACAAACTTTGATTCTTTCACGTGTTGGTCACATGACCAGATTTGAATCTGTTGTAATTTTAATCTAATGGTGGAGAATTAATCTATTAAGTGTGTGTGTTGTATGGGTGAACGTCACAGCTGTTTCTTCTTTTCTCTCTCTCGTTTTCTTTGTGTCTTCTTCTTTTCTCTCTCTCGTTTTCTTTTCTCTCTCTCGTTTTCTTCTTTTCTCTCTCTCGTTTTCTTTGTACATCATAGCTGTCTTCTTCTTCTCTCTCTCTCGGTTTCTTCTTTTCTCTCTCTCGTTTTCTTTGTGTTTCCAACATCCCCCCTCAAGTTGGAGGGGAGAGTCATGACCCCCAACTTGGTCAAAATCGCTCTGTGAGAAACCCCAGAAAGGGGCTTAGTAAAGAGATCTGCAAGCTGATCTTTAGAGGGAACAAACGAAAGAGTAATTAGACCGGATTGGAACTGTTGGCGCACAAAGTGACAGTCCAATTCAACATGTTTGGTGCGCTCGTGGAAGACCGGATTACGAGCTATATGGATGGCAGCTTGACTGTCCTGAAGTGGAGCGAATCGGAAGTGAAATCGAGAGAAAAGATCCTCAAGGAGACGAATCAACCAAGTAAGTTCAGCAGTAACACGGCGCATGGATCGATATTCCGCTTCTGCGGAGGACAAAGAAATCGAGATTTGTTTCTTTGATTTCCAAGAAATCGGAGCACCGCCAAGGGTAATGAAAAATCCACTAACCGATTTACGTGAATCTTTACACGATGCCCGATCCCGCATCGCAAAAACTGATAAAGAAAAAGATGGATTGGAAGATAGTAATATGCCTTGACCGGATACCGAGCCGAGGTATCGTAAAACTCGTAAAACCGAGAAATGTGACAAACAAGGTCGCTACATGTATTGACTCAGAGCAAGAACGGCAAAGGATAGATCTGGGCGAGTATTGGTCAAATAATTCAACTTTCCGACCAAGTGACGATAAAGCGTGGGGTTATCCAAACGAGGACTATCATCCGCTCGAAGTTTGGAGGAGGGATACAAAGGAGAACCAACCGTAGGCAAATGAGAAACATCAAACTCATGAAGTATCCGAGGTAAATTTTCGTTGATCGACAATAAATCCATGCTCTTCTCGTAAAATTTCCATGCCAAGAAAATAGTGAATTTCTCCCAAGTTCTTAACTTTGAACTCGTATTGAGAAAACATTTGATATTCTCGAGCTCACTCAAATCATCCCCCGTGAGGAGAATATCGTCCACATAGATCACTAGATGGAAATTAGTGACCCATTCTCGCTTAAAAACGAGAGAATAATCGTTTAAGGAAGATGAATAACCTTTGAAAGCTAATGCTCCCCGCAAGCCGAGCATACAGCATCTGCCGTGAAGCTTGCTTTAAACCGTATAAGGACTTTTCGAAAGGACGTACATGGTTAGGACTAGGAGGTGTCGATCCTGGCGGAAACTTCATAAAAACCTCTTCTTGAGATCACCATGCAGAAACGCATTGTTGACATCTAGTTGTGAAACGGACCACTTTACCGCAATGGGTAAGTAAGCACCGGATAGTGGTCATTTTCACAAATGTGAAAAGTTTCTCCATAATCTATACCTTCTCTTTGGATATCCCCCTCACCACTAGTCTTGCCTTTAGTCTTTCAATACTCCGTATCTGAGAGATGCTTTATCTTGTATACCCATTTGCAAGGTAAGGCTCTTTTCCCTTTAGGTAACAGCACAACTTCCCAGGTTTGATTGTTTTCCAAAGCCTTAATTTCTGAGTTCATGGCTTCTCTCCAACCTGGATGTTGGGAAGCCTGGTTGTAGCAACCAGGCTCAGTGATGTTAGAAAGGGAATGAAGTAGGTCTTTGATTGTTGAGAGATAAAGCGGGAGAGAAAGCATAACTCCTACGCTTAGGAGAGTGATCAAAACAAGTTTTCCCTAGATCAGTGAATATCACACTATTGCAAATGTAGTCTTTTAGATAACCAGGTTCATGAGATATCCTGCTAGACCTTCTTGGTGGATTGGTTATAGGGACAGAAGTAGAAGTAGGAATAGAAGCTGGTGGTGTAGGAGAACTTGGATAAACAGGGTCAAGTTGGGGTAATATAGGCTGATCTGTAGAATTCATTTGGTGAGGGGAACTTAGTGGCAGAGGAGAGAGTGTAGAATCAGAACTTCTCCAATGATCAGAAGTAGTATGGTGAGGTTCTGAGGGTGTAACTATTGAAAAAGATCATGAACTGGTGGTGTTGATTGTATCTGAAATGGACAATCAGAATGATCATCTAAGGAAGAAGGGGAGTTAAGGAAAATAGGTGTGTGCGAGTTATCAGATGAGTTGAAAGGAAAGTGTGATTCATGAAATCTCACATCTCTGGATACAAACACTTTCTTTGTATCAAGAGACACGAGCTATATCCTTCTCGCCGTAAAGGATATCCTAGTAAAACACAAGCAGTAGCTCTTTCATCAAACTTGTTCCTTCCTTGTCCTAGGGTGGAAGCATAGCACAAACATCCAAAATTCCTCAAATGATCATAAGTAGGCTTTTGTCTAAACAATACTTCATAAGGTGTTTGCCCGCGAGCACACTAGATGGCGGTCGATTAATGATGTGTGTAGCGATCGAATAGACTCTCCCCGATGGGACATAGGCAATTTGGATTGGAGCATCAATCCTCTAGCAATCTCTAAGAGGTGTCTATGCTTCCTCTCAACAATTCCATTTTGTTGAGGGGTAGCTACACAAGACAGTTGATGCAAAATCCCTTGTGAGGCTAGAAAAGCTGATTCTTGTGTGCCTCTTCCCAACTCCAAGGCATTATCAGACCTGATCATTTTAACTCTCACATTGAATTGTCTCTCTACCATAGATAGAAAGCTCTTTAAGACAGGAAAAGCATTACTCTTAGTGCTTAGTAAGAATGTCCATGTTCCTCTCTTGAAATCATCTACTATGGTGAGAAAGAACTTTGAATCCATTATAAGTATTACACTTGTAGGGTCCCAAGTGTCTATATGGATGAGATCAAAATGTGTGTGAACTTTATGCTACTAGTAGGAAAAGGTTGTCTAGTTTGTTTAGCTCTAGGACGAACATCACAAATAAAATCGAATTGAAATCACAAGGAAGAAAACTTAAATGTTTCATTCTTTGAAAATGGAAGGTGTCCCAACCTTACATGCCAAAGCTTTACATTAGGAACGGCATTAACATGTCTTTGGATTAGAGGTCGAAACTCGATTGTGAAATGGAATTTCTTCCTTTTGGAATTGAAAATACATCATTGGAATTGAAAATACTTCTAGATTTGGCTCTATTAGGCTCCAATAGATAGAGTCCCTCTCTAACTTCACCAAAAGCTTGAGGACTCTTCATTGAAAGGTCCTGCAACAAACATCCAGCAGTTGTGAATAGGACATCATATTGAAACCGGACACAAAATTTGTGGACCGACGGAAGATTATACTTAAAATACGGGACAAGAAGCACATCGGTTATGACATGACTGGTAAGATAGAGACACTCCCTATGTGAGTTACACTTACCTTGAAAGAATTAGGCAAATTGATATTCAAAGGCATGGGGAGAGGAATTAAAAATAGGAAAGAGTTGGGGTCAAAACACATGTGTTCTGAAGCTCCTGAATCAATGATCCAAGTGTTTTGTTTAAGACTAGTGAACACGAACTTGAGTATTTAAGAATGGTACCGACCCATGCATTTGCATTGATTCCCATCTTTCTGTTGTGTCAATTTACTTTGCTTGTACATTTGCATCATTTCTGCAATCTGTTCCTTGCTAAATTGCTCTTGAAAATTGCCATCATTGACTCCAAAATCTTGTCCTCCCATGTTTTCCTCTGCCTCATGAGTTAGACTTGCATTTGCTTTAATCTGGGGTTGATAGTTCTGGGATTAGTGAACTCAAAATGCAGAAATCCATGCGGTCAGAGCAATCATCATGCACATGTCCTATTTTTCCACAATATGTGCAAGTTACATTTGGATCATATTTCTTCTTGCCTCTAAATTTGTTCTGTGGTTTGGCAATCCTCTGATTTGAGTTATTATATTTCTGATATGTGCTTGGCCCTCTCATTGCTTGACTTTTAAGTTTCTGTGCATTTCTTCCCTGTCCATTAGCCATGAATCGCAAACTCGGCAAATAATGTGTTGTTTGGTTGTTTTGCTTGTCCAACTGCCATAAATGATCCCGAAATCGGAGGTGAAGTGTGCATTTGCATATACTTCCCTCGGTTCTCATCTACAAAAGCAAGGAATATGCAACATCTATACCAGGCAAAGGATTCATCATAAGTATATTTCCCCTTGCCTGAGCATACACATCATTTAGTCCCATTAGGAATTGAATTAACCTCTGATCTTCCAGGGATTTTGTTAATTTTGCTTTCCCCTCACAAGTGCATTCACATGAACAGCAAACAATCACATTTATCCCATCTAATTCATCCCATAATCTCTTAAGTTTGGTGAAGTACCCGTGAATGTCACTATTACCTTGTACTAGTCTGTCAATTCCTTTTGTAGATGGTAGAGTTTGGCACCATTTGACTTGCCAAATCTCTGTTCTAAATCGTCCCAAAGTTCTTTTGCGATCTTGGAATTCATCACACTTGTCGCAATATCCTTAGATAATGCATTTGATATCCAGCATATAACCATATCATTGACACAACTCCATTGCTCAAATTCTGTAGACTTCAGATCTGGTGCTTTACAAGCTCCATTGATAAAGCCAAGTTTCCTCTTGGCTGATAGAGATAGGAGAATAGATCTCCTCCAACCTCGGTATCCTCTTCCATCAAAAACAGTGTTGACTAGAGTCATACCAGGTGAATCTGAATTGTTTAGGTGATAAGGATGTCCATTTTCATATGTGATTCCTTTCTCTCCACCGCCTCGATTCGTTTCATTTGTTTCGGCATTTTGGTTTACCCCCGGAATTTGAAGATGATTTTGATGTTTTGACACGGATACGGATCGAGAGCTTAGAGATGCTCGATACCATGTTAAAATTGAAGATGAAGACACCGTATTTGGGAATTTTCTCGTGTAATTTATTCATCAGTCTATACATCTATTTATATACAATGCTATGTAATAGAAACAAGAAGGAAATGGACAAAACTAATTACACTTGTCCTATTCTAATTTGTCCAATATGTAACAAACTTTGATTCTTTCACGTGTTGGTCACATGACCAGATTTGAATCTGTTGTAATTTTAATCTAATGGTGGAGAATTAATCTATTAAGTGTGTGTGTTGTATGGGTGAACGTCACAGCTGTTTCTTCTTTTCTCTCTCTCGTTTTCTTTGTGTCTTCTTCTTTTCTCTCTCTCGTTTTCTTTCTCTCTCTCGTTTTTTTCTTTCTCTCTCTCGTTTTCTTTGTACATCATAGCTGTCTTCTTCTTCTCTCTCTCTCGGTTTCTTCTTTTCTCTCTCTCGTTTTCTTTGTGTTTCCAACATCTACCAACCTTTACCTCAAGACTTGTGGGAAGCCTTCTGGGATTCGTGTCCCATATTTAAAGTGTGACTGTAAAATTAGCCTTTTTTTTTTTTCTTGTTTCTTAATGATATCTATATGAAAACGTTTACTTAGCAGTTTTCATAACTGATGACATATTTTTTATATTTCAAAAGAACATTGTCTGACGCAAGCCTTCTCTATATCTTTGGATTAATGTCTTGATGTTCTTCAAAATTTTGCTGATTGTAAATGACCTAGCCGCCAGTGTTGAACTTTTATATAGTCACAGGAACTTGGAAATATATATATATATATATATATATATATATATATATAAAATAGGTCATGTCGATATCAGCTACAATTGATGAAACGAGACATGCTCGTATATTAGCTTGTAGACTCCACTACTAATTATTATCACCATTTTTTCTTATCCGTTAATTAACCAATAGATATATGTGTCTGATGTGAAACCCACATGTAGAGTATCATTTTCTCTTATCCGTTAATTAGCCAATAGATATATGGGGAAATTTTTTACAATGAGTGAGGCGTAACTATGACATGGCGTGTGAGGAAGTATTTTATCACAATTATAATGTGGGCCCCACCACTTTATGCTCTTCCTTTCTTCTTCCTCCTTTTTTTCTTCCTCTTCACTCTTCAGTCATTTCTCTCTCCTCTTTCCTCTTTTTTCTCATTTTTTGTTTTTCCATCAATTTTAAAACTAATTCTATTATACTTAGATCATTTTTTTGCAGAAGCTTACTAGATAATTACCATGACTCTATAAGCCTCGAAAGAGAATCCATTAGCGACTTATTTTGCAGAAGCTTTGGATCTAAAGATTCAAGGACTAAAAGTAGCCTCTTCTTCAAATTCGCGCTGTAAACTATATGTGTGCTTCTACCCTAGCTGCCCCTACCTCAAATTCGCCTACTGCACTGCGAATCAAGCCATTTCCGATGCCTTAGCCGATTCCAAGAGAGTACATGTAATTGATTTCAGCTTCAATCAAGGTTCACAATGGGAAAGACTTATGTAGGCGCTCGCATTTCGCCCCGGGGGCCCACCGATTTTTAGGCTAACTGGAATTGGCTCACCGCAGCATAATGCCACCCACGTCTTACAGGAGGTTGAATGGAAGCTAGCCCGAGATATGAAGGCAATTGGTGTAAAATTTGAATTCCGTGGATTGGTGACCGATTCTTTAGCCGATCTTGATGCATCAATGTTGGATATTAGACTTGGTGACGTGGAAGCAATTGCTGTGAACTCTGTTTTCGAGCTTCACCATTTGTTGTCCAAGCCAGGAGCAATTGAAAAAATGTTGAATTTAATAAGAAAAATACAGCCAAAGATTGTGACCATCGTCAAACAAGAAGCGAATCACAATGAGTGTGTCTTTATCGCCCGGTTTAATGAAACATGGCATGGCTATTCAACAATGTTTGAGAACTCAGAGTCGTTGACTCTGCCCAACACTCGAGACTTGGAGATGGCGGAGCAGTACCTAGGGCGGGAGATTCATAATTTGGCGGCTTGCGAAGGAACTATGTGAGTTGTGAGGCACGAGACGCTGAGTCAATGGCGAATGAGGATGCACTCAGCTGGGTTCAACCCGATCCACCTGAATTCAAACGCATACACACGTGCTGCCATGTATGTGGCCTTGTTCCTAAATGGGGAGGGATATAGAGTAGAAGAGAAAGATGGGCGTCTTATGTTGACTTGGCATACTCGCCCGCTCATCTCCACCTCAGCTTGGCGGCTTATGCGCCGAGTCTAGGCGAGTCAATCAATGGACTAACTTGTCGAAGTTGATCTGCTTGGACAATTTCTAGAGGAAAAACTTTCTTTTCTTTCCTTGGCTAATAGAAAATATCTTCTTTTTGTCAACACATAGTTGTACTGCCATTAAGAAAGTAATCGGATAAACGAACTTATATACTATCAGTATAATTTATGTATTAGACTCATCATGTGTATGAAATGAAAGGTAGATTTCAAACAAAAAGTGAAATTTCTAGGAAGGATCCAAATGTAAAAAGTTTAGTATGTCAAGACCTCACTCTTTTTAGACGAAGCAGGAAGGCAACTCCGGTGTTTGATTTAAGCTTCAATCAAGTACTTTTGCAATGGCGAGGACTTATGCAGGGTCTAGTTTTTCATCCTGGTGGTCCACCTGTTTTTCGGCTCACAGGAATTGGCCTATCGAAGTCCGATTATACAGTTGCCTTACAAGACATCCGGTCTAAGCTTAGTCAATTTGCTGAGGAAATAGGTTTATAATTTGAATTCCACAGAATCGTGGCCAATCCTTTAGCCGATGACGCTGATGATATAGCAACGTGAAAGCAGAGGTTGTACACACTGTTTTTATATTTTTGCACGGATTGGCCTTCAAATGCACAGGTTCTTATTTTTTGTCCCAGCTGTTTATTTGATGAAAATATCTAGATATGCATCGGTTGACATAAATTCTGTAACATTTTTATCTTTAGAAACTAAATTTGTGCCTTACTTGGCACAAGTACGGTAGAAATTAAGTTATGGGGCATATGTTGTGTAGTATTTTTCAAATTACGTTGAGTGTTGAAAGTCTTTCCAGTCTTATAATTTCTGAAGATAAAAATGTTACGAAACTTATGCTAAGCGAAGCATATCTGAATATTTTTATTAAATAAGACCGGAAAGACTTCAGATCCCCTCTTTCACGATCAGAGCCAAGAAGCATGCAGGGTGGCACTATGAACCACCTTGAATTATCTAGTTATAGACAGGATGCTCTACTCTGTCCCATTTTTTGTGTTCTATATCTAGCTGCTTGTACTTAGTGTCTGTGCATGCTATTAGTCCTGTCCTTGGAGGTTTTGGTCTATGTCCCTCTCTAAGTATAATTGTCTGCATTGTACAAGGTAGAGGTCAATGTCAAACCCCCTAACACTTTAAGAAGTATATATTCTGGGTGATTGTTAAAATAAAATAAAAAGCTTATAATATCACATGTGCATACATTTGAATATCTTTGTGAGTGTGAGTATTATTCATTCTTTGATTATTCCATTGTTTGAATTGACTATATATTTTGAGTGATTGGTGTTAGTGCTATGATTTTAATGATGACAAATTGTTGTGTAGGTACCAATACTCAAAGGATAAATCAAATGGATCGGACAAACAAGCCCAATGGATAGCAAGGAGTTCAGTCGGCTGAATAGAAGGGCAAGCCCAAGTCGGTATAAGGAAAGGAATTAAAAATAGGCTACTGCGCATTTTTTGAACAAAATCGCCTTTTACTCAAGCATTTAAATCAGCACAATCATGGTGAGTCAAGCATCAAATCAGATCTGCTATACAAGGAAATAAGTACCACTCCAACAAGGCAAATGACGCACAAGGAAAGCAGTTGTACAATCTTTATTTCTCATTAACAACGTGCAAGGAAAGAAGCATCTGCCAACCAGGCTGGTACCACAGAAGGAAAGCAACGTTACAAGACTTAATGAGCTCTTGCTTTATTCTTGGAAATTAGGATCCTCAATATTCCTAATTTACAAGGATCAATTCTCATGGGTTGACATCTCTGCTGAAAAAGAGTCTAACGGCTAGTTGATTTGAAGACTATATATTCAAGACTCTAGAAACGAAGAAAAATTATACAGTCATCTCATACTCTCAAATTCTCTGCTTTACTTTTCATAAACATTGTATTCTTGAGTGATATAGTGTAAACAAAAAAGAAAGAAGAGATATAGCATAGTTTGTGAGGCATTGTATCAAAAAGAATTCGAGTGTTCGAGTGTAGACGTAGGAGCTCCGTTCAAACAACCCATTGTACCAAAACATTTACAAAGAGCTGCAGAGAACACCCTTGCAACCCAAGGGGACTGAATTAGGATTCACATTGAATCTGAACCAGTATAAAATATCTGTGTCAATTTTATTTCTGCATTTTTATTACTGCATTATGATATAGTCGACTAGTGTTCTCAGTTAGTTGACTATCTAAACGAAAAAGTTACTATTCACCCCTCCTCTTGCACTTTCAATTGGTATCAGAGCAAGGTCTCACACTTTATTGCTTAATAGCAAGTGAGAAAAGATCAAATGGCTACATATCAGATTCCTGGTGCAATTTTAGAAGATGGGCACTCCACAACGAGGTCACCCTACTTTAATGGTGGACACTACTGCCATTGGAAAGAAAGGTTCAAGATCTTTGTGCAATCAACGGATTATCAAGCATGGATTGTAATCAAGAAATGACCTAAACCTATTCCAAATATGGATGCAAAAGATCCAAATACAAAAATTGTTTTGGAGTCGCATGATGTAACTAAAGAACAATAGGAGACGCTATCGACAAATGCTAGAGCAATAGTCTTATTGTACTATGCAGTCAGTGGAGAGGAATATGCCAAAATATCAAACTGCGAGGCTGCAAAAGAAATGTGGGATAAACTTGAGGTCACATACGAAGGAACATCAAAAGTTAGAGAAACCAAAATCGAGGCTTTGAGGCAGGACTATGAAGCTTTCAGCATGAAAGATGATGAGAATATTGAATCAATGTTCACCATATTTAGCAAAATCATTGGTGAACTCAAATCTTTTGGTGTGACTTACACTAACTCTCAACAAGTGAGAAAACTTGTCAGAAGCCTGCCCAAAACTTGGGAAACAAAGGCAATTGTTTTAGAAGATGGAAATCTGGATAATTTTACATATGATGAACTAAGAGGAAATCTGATGGCCTTTGAAAATAATCATATTCAAAGATATCAGAAAGATGAAAAGAAGAAAATAGCTGCTTTCAAGTCACAAGCTGAAGAATCTGATGATGAGTTCAAGGAAGAAGAAGTGGCTATGATCTCTAGGCATGTAATTGAAGCTATGAGAAGACCAAGAAACAATAGAAGAGGAAATTCAAATTTCAGGAAAGGTAAATCCTCTGCCGTTCAAAGAAATGATGGAAAATGCTATGAATGTGGAAAATATGCTCATATTGCATCTGAATGCCCTGATGCAAAGAGGAAACCATTGTAAAATTATCAAAAACAACGAGCATTCAGTAGTTAGAGTGAAGACGAAGTCTCTGAAAATGATGAGGAAGATATGGAAAACATTTGCTTCATGGCAATTGGTGAAACTAGCAAGGTAAGACCCTATCACTGTTCCAACTATAGTGAAACTCAAGAATTTCTTGACCAAACTCTCGAGGATTTAAATAGGGTGTTTAACGAATATAAAAAGCTTAAGAGGGAACGAAGGGATTGGGAACTTAAACTAGAAGTAGTTGAAATAAAAAGGGATCTTCTTCAAGAAGAAGTTGATGACTTGAAACTGCAGCTTAATGGGTTGCGCAAGTCCACCAGTCATAGCTCTGTTAAATCTAACAAATCAACTCGTAACAATAAGTCCACTGGGAAAAGACCTATCAATAGTAGAAATGCCTCTGATAATTCTAAAGATTTGTCAACCAATTATGAGGAGACAGATCAGTCTAACAAAAGTTTTCAAACCATTGAAAGGAAGTCTCCAAGAAACTTTCATAAGTCGACTGCTCAGTCATTTTCTGAAAATCACTCTTCACAAAAATGCTTTTGTTATGGAAAAACGGGTCATAAATATTTTCAGTGTAGGTTTCGTTATACACCTTCTCCAAGTTGGATATGGAAACCCAAGAATGATCAACAAAGCATTAACCCTTAAGGACCCAAGGAAGCTTGGGTACCTAAAAGAAAGTAACTACCTTGTTTTGCAGGAACACCACAAGAAGAAGTCAAAAGGGAAATGGTATCTAGACAGTGTGTGTTCCAGTCACATGACAGGCAACAAAAGCTTGTTCAAATCAGTTGTTGACTTTGATGGAGGACTAGTCACTTTTGGTGATAACTCAACAGGAATGGTAATCGGTACAGGAACTATTTCGTTTAATAATTCATGTGATATTTCTAACGTTTATCTGGTTGAAGGACTCAAATATAATCTCTTGAGTATCAGTCAATTGTGTGATTCTTACTTAGATGTAAGATTCAAAAAGACTGGCTGTGTTATAGAAGACAAAACTGGAAAAGAAATTCTTCCTGGCAGCAGAACAAGAAATATGTATATGCTCGACTCTGTTAAAAGTTCAGCTGGACATATTTGCTTGGCATCTATGGGAGAAGATCTTTAGGTTTGGCAGAAGAGACTTGGACATGCTAGCATGGCCGATTGAAAAATTAGCCAAACACGATTTGTCCTAGGCCCTCGCCTAAAATAAACTATTCAAAAGATCATATTTACGATACTTGTCAGAAAGGTAAGCAAAAAAGAAGCTCTTTCAATTCCAAAGATATTGTATCTACTTCTAAACCATTGCAGCTTCTACACATGGACCTTGTTGGTCCTACTAGAACTGCTAGTATTGGAGGAAAAAGGTATGCCTTGTTATTGTTGATGATTTCTCTCGTTTTACCTGGGTTATATTTCTTGCTCATAAGGATGATACTCTAAAGAATTTTAAGTTTTTCTGTGAGAAAGTACAGCGTGACAAAGGCTACTACACTAAATTTATTGAAGAATCTGTTCATGTTATTTTTGATGATACTAACCGCCTGGTCGAGAAAGAAAAATTTTACGAGATGATGATGTCCACCAGTCTTCAATCACTACGACTACTACCTCAACTGATCAAAGTCTCTTATTAAAAGAAATTACCTCTGCTGACGAGTCTACTAACCTTACGATTGGACCTGTTCCAAATGAATGGAGAAGTGACCCTGATTATCCTAAAAAGTTTGTTATTGGTGATATAAATGAAGGAATGAAAACTCGAGCTTCCCGCAAAAATAGTGTAAATCTAGCACTCATATCTCAGCTCGAGCCTAAGAAAGTAGATGAGGCTTTAAACGATGATCATTGGATCAAGGCGATGAAAGAAGAATTGGATCAGTTTGACAAAAATAAAGTATGGAATCTAGTTCCCAGGCCTGAAAAAGGATCAGTAATAGGAACTAAATGGGTATTCAGAAATAAGTTGAATGAAGCAAGCGAAGTTGTGAGAAATAAAGCTCGACTGGTTGCCCAAGGCTACTCTCAACAGGAAGGAGTCGACTATGATGAAACTTTCGCTCCTGTTGCCCGGTTAGAATCTATTCGAATTTTACTTGCTTATGCTGCTTTTAAAGGTTTTAAACTATTTCAAATAGATGTTAAAAGTGCTTTCTTAAATGGATTTATTGAAGAGGAAGTTTTTTGTTAAAATGTACCACCGGTTTTGAAAATCCTAAATTCCTATATCATGTGTTCAAACTAAGTAAGGCGTTATATGGTCTTAAACAAGCTCCTAGAGCTTGGTATGATCGACTTAGCACCTTTTTAGTAGAACATGGATTCTCCAGAGGAAAGATCGATGCAACTCTTTTCATTAAAAGATCTTCATCTGGAAATTTAATCATACAAATTTATGTAGACGATATTATCTTTGGAAGTACTAACCCATCTCTGTGTAAGAAATTTTCTGATCTCATGCAAAGTGAATTCGAAATAAGTATGATGGGAGAACTAACATTTTTCTTGGGGCTTCAAATCCATCAATCGAACAAAGGAATATTCATCTGTCAAAGTAAGTATACAAAGGAGCTTGTTCACAAATTTGGTCTAAATGATGCTAAAGCTATGAAAACTCCTATGAGTCCTACATGTTCCATTGACAGAGATGACACAGGTAAGGCAGTTGGTGAAACTAGGTATAGAGGAATGATAGGTTCTCTACTATATCTTACTGCTAGTCTACCAGACATCATGTTTAGTATTTGCAAATGTGCTCGTTTTCAGTCAGCTCCTAAAGAATCTCATCTTAGTGCTGTAAAACGAATAATTAGATATTTACTTCGAATCATTTCCTATGGATTATGTTATCCCAAAACTAATCCCTTCAATCTAGAAGGATTTTCTGATGCTGATTTTGCAGGAGATAAGGATGATAGAAAAATCACAAGTGGTTCATGCCAACTACTTGGAAAATCATTAATTTCCTGGCATTGCAAAAAACAGGGATGTGTTTCTCTCTCTACTACTAAAGCTGAATAGATAGCTGTTGGGCAATGTTGTGCTCAACTACTATGGATGGTGCATCAACTAAGTGATTATGATTTATTATTTAAGCCTGTTAAAATTTTCTGTGATAATTCTAGTGCTATATGTTTATCAAAAAATCCTGCGCATCATTCTAGATCAAAGCATATAGATATTAAACACCATTTTATTAGAGATCATATTATCAAGGGGTCGATTGAATTACAGTTTGTTTCCATTGAAAATCAACTTGCTGATATTTTTACAAAACCCTTACTTGAGGAAAGATTTTGCATGCTTAGAGAATCTCTAAGAATTATTGACAAACCTGTATAATTACGTTATTTTTGGTAAATTGACTAATTTTCCTTCTCTGAAACTCCCTCTGTCCTTTCATTGATTACCGCACCATACTTCCTCCCTAATTCTCGCCTTTCAATAAATATCATCATCATCTCTGCCGTCTTCTGACTTCTCCCACTATCTTCTTCACTTCCCCATAAAACCCTTTCAATTCCATGACTCTTCCATCTCCTCACAATTACCATTAAAACCGTCCATTCCCCTTTCAATCTTCACCCAACAGTTTTCCTTTGTTCTAATCTATGGCTAAAACTCTAAAACCCTCCTCTCTCTCCACTCGCAAAAGCACGAGAAACAAAAACAAAGGTAAAGCATTATCCCCTGTTCATGTCGAATCTGATGGCTCTGATTCCTCCCCTCACAACTCTACAAATTCTTTGTCTCTTCGCTCTTCAAGCAAACGTGACCATGCAAGGCGAAGTGTGTGGTGAGTCTTCCAAGAAATTTAAGTTCGACTATGAAAATGCCTTTCTTAACCGTCGCCATTTTACGGTCCACCCCAAACTCTGGTCTATTTCACTCCCTTAAAGGTAAATCTTTTGCTTATGGTCGAATAGTGGATTTTGATGTAATCTCGTCACTACATTGTAATATCCAGCAGTTCTTTGACTTTCAAGGTTGGGTAAATCTTTTCTCATATGCTCCTACTCGTGTTTATGAACATCATATTCGCATGTTTTATGCTAATCTTAGAGCTACAAAAGATGATAAAATTGAAACCCTTGTTTTTGGCACTCGTATTCTGTTTGATAACTTTGGTTTTGATGAAATATTCACTATCAAAAGCTCTGGTTTTTTTTGCCTTGTCCCGTAACTCCTGGCCATCTGACTTTGAGGTCACTTATGAAGAGGCTAAATGGTCCATTTCTCTTGACTCAACTGGTTCCATCCCCCTCACTTAGGCCCCAAACACTTGTCTTTTGAGACCCGTGTGATTGCTTACATTGTTGCTACTACTATACTGCTTCGTATAGGCTCCTTGTCGACCCTCACTCAGCGTGACACTTTTCTCACTTATTGTCTGGTTAAGAAGCGTAAGGTCCACTTTTCCTCCTTAGTCATGAACCATATGTTAGACTCTGCTTCTGATCCTACCAACTTGCCCTATGGTATGCTCATTACTCGTATTATGGAAGCCCATCATGTTAATCTTGATGACTACCCCCCTATTTTTATTAAACAATGTTATGACTCTAGAGAATTTGTTAGCATGGGTTATGTATGTATGGATGATGTATGGATTCTCAAAAAGGATGTAGATAAGGAACCTGACTAACCCTGTTTTCCTGTCTTCCAATCATCCAAACCTTCCTCCTCCAATCTCCCATCCGATCATCCCTCTGATATTCTTGCTAAGCTCTCAATCCTTGATGACAAAATTGACTCTCTCAAAGATCTCCTTGTGTCCACTCATTTTCATATGGAAAAAGTCAGAGATGTCTCTAAAGAAACTGGGGCTGATGTTGCTTGACAACGTCTCAAGATTGATGGTGGTTTAAGAGAAGCAGGCAAGTTGGCTACCAAATTTCAAGGTAGTGTTGATGGTCTTCCTGCTAAGTTCACTGCAACTCTGGATGCCATGAAGGAAGCTATGGTTTCCACCTTAGCGTACTTTCTTCGGCCCTTTTTCAACGACGAAAATAGCAGTGAGGAATCTAATGGGGAGCAGGATTAATGATGTTTTGTCCTGTTTTATTAAGACAATTTTTTTTGTTTGGGGCATTAGTCCACCTTGACTATGTTTTTTTTTTTTGCTTAACTATCCGTAGGCTACAGCGTGTGGCTGATCGCTCAGCCTTATAATCTAACCCCTTATCGCATCACCCATAGTTTGTAATTTTGTTATATTGTTATTATGGCCTTTGCTGTGTGTCTTTCTTTTTGATTGATGCCAAAGGGGGAGAAAGAGTCCAGTCTGGACCAGTCAACTATTCAGGGGGAGAAGTCTCTGGACCAGTCAACTACTCAGGGGGAGAAGTCTTCTTCTTCTGCTCCATTATTCAGGGGGAGCATGAAATCAAACAGGACAGGGAAGTTGACTACACTTACACTTACTTTGAGTAATTATTTTTTTGTCGTCATCAAAAAGGGGGAGATTGTTAGTGTTATGATTTTAATGATGACAAATTGTTGTATAGGTACCAATACTCAAAGGATAAATCAAATGGATCGGACAAACAAGCCCAATGGACAGCAAGAGTTCAGTCGGCTGAATAGAAGGGCAAGCCTAAGTCAGTACGCATAAGGAAAGGAATTAAAGATAGGCTATTGCGTATTTTTGGAACAAAATCAGTTTTACTCAAGCATTTAAATTAGCACAATCATGGTGAGTCAAGCATCAAATCAGATCTGCTATACAAGGAAACAAGTACCACTCCAACAAGGCAAATGACGCACAAGGAAAGCAGTTGTACAATCTTTATTTCTCATCAACAACGTACAAGGAAAGAAGCATCTGTCAACTAGGCTAGTACCACAGAAGGAAAGCAACGTTACAAGACTTAATGAGCTCTTGCTTTATTCTTGGAAATTAGGATCCTCAATATTCCTAATTTACAAGGATCAATTCTCTTTGGGTTGACATCTCTCTTTGAAAAAGAGTCTAACGACTAGTTGATCTGAAGACTATATATTCAAGACTCTAGAAATGAAGAAAAATTATACAATCGTCTCATACTCTCAAGTTCTCTGCTTTACTTTTCACAAACATTGTATTCTTGAGTGATATAGTGTAAACAAAAAAGAAAGGAGAGATATTGAATAGTTTGTGACGCATAGACGTAGGAGCTCCATTCAAACAATCCGTTGTACCAAAACATTTACAAAGAGTTGCATAGAACACCCTTGCAACCCAGGGGGACTGGATTAGGATTCACATTGAATCTGAACCAGTATAAAATATCTGTGTCAATTTTATTTCTGCATTTTTATTACTGCATTATGATATAGTTGACTAGTGTTCTCATTTAGTCGACTATCTAAACAAAAAAGTTACAATTCACCCCTCTCCCCCTCCCCCCGGGCACTTTCAATTGGTACTTGTTGGGTGAGGGCACTCAAAAAGAATAGGCGGATGTTTTCGTAAATCTTGTGCGATGCTATTCGAGGCTAAGGACTCAATGTGTAGACTGATTTTGGTTTGACGAATTATAAATGCTTAAAGATGTGTGGTTCCCATATTTTTTATACTAATAATTGCTAGTAGTAATGGAAGTCACAATTTGTTTTGTACTAAATTGTTGAATTGTCTTGGGAAGTTTGTGAAGAAAATAAATGAGACAAGGGGTATGCTTTCCTTTTTAGTATGTCTCAAAAAGAATGATATGTTTCTATATTTAGAAACAATTTAACTTGAAACTTTCCTTTTACCCTTAATGAAATGATTTAGAACTACACAAATATCTATGACTTGCTTTAGATTATATGTTTCAAAAGTCTTCATTCTTTCTTAAAATCCGTATCTAGTCAAACTATATTACATAAATTGGGACGGAGGGAGTACTATTTTCCACTGAGAAATGTTCAATGGCTATTTCCATAGATATTTTGATTTAATCAGTGAGAAAAGAAAAAACAGTAGTATTTTTTCACACGGAAAAATTAGATAATTCCCCATCATTTCAATGAGAACTTATTTCCCAGAATGCGATTTTCCTAGTGAATTGGTTCGGTAGAAATGAGGTGAAAAAATCGTATTTATAACACAAAATTTTCATTGATTGTTGCTTTAAGAGTTGGGAACTAAAAATACATCCTTTTCTGATGGACAAAACCGACGAATCGGGAGACTACTTAAGCATGCATGTACATCATAGTGTTGGAAATACCAACGAGCCTTTGAGGCTTAATTTGTTCACGTGCTTGCTCCGTGATAAAGGAAAGCCTTTGAGGCTTTGATTGTTCCCCGCCTTTATTTAGGGGTGCGTATGGTACGGTATTAGAAATTTCGATATGGTAATTTTAGTTTTCGATTTTTAAAAATATTATACCATTACTGTACCAAATTAATTCGGTATGATTCTGTATTTTGAAGTTTGGTTTCGGTATTTTACAGTATGGTAAATAATTATAGTTTGTTCGATTTTGACTTATATATACTCATATAATAGAGAATTATGACTTCGGCTATTTGAGAAATGTCTCAATAATATCGTGCTAACACCTTACACATGTAAAAATATTCAAAAGAATGCACAAGCAATCCCCGTGGTAAATCAATTAGACAAAAAAAGCATTTCAATCAAGTTTAATTAGTCAAAATTCCAACATCTGAACAATTAATTTTGTACTAATACTAGATTATATAGTTGTTAGTATTTTAATACTAATATATATGAATTGTATATGTAACTATATACTTCGGTATGGTATTCGGTATTTCGGTATATTATTATAAATACCGAATACCAAATTTTTTAAAAATGCATACCAAATACCGTACCAAATACCAAAACCATGGTATAAAACATTTCGATTTCGGTATGATAATCTGTAGATACCGTACCATGCCCACCCCTACCTTTATCTGAGTATTAGTTCCTGAACACGTGCGTTGCACGTGTATTTCATGATTATTAGATATTGTTTGAATTTTAAGTTGTTTTTTTTTTTTTGGTAACTAAAAATATTGTATTACTAGGGAAAAAATTTACAAAGTCATTCCGTAAAAAAACATATTGAATATGAACAATATCTAAATATTGAATTTTAAGTTTTGTTCATGCTGAATATTCAACTTAACAATATTCTTGTTTTTTTTTTTTAAAAAAAAATGTTTCAACGACATATAACATACATATGAAATACGAACAATACCGACTATAAATGCAAATACTTCACATGTAGAAGCTTTTACCTTGTCTTTAAGAAACTATAGTCTTCTTTCTTATACAATCGCGTTCATATTGAGAAGTTTTTGTCTAACGAAAATAGCATTTTCTGGATACTATACAAAAATCCGGTGATTATTTAGTAATTAAGTATCAAGGTACAAAAATTCAATACTACAAATTTAAATAGCGGAAACAAAAATTCACTCCTTTCAAGTTGAGCAAGACTTTTACACTTAAAATAAACAACACCCATTCTTCTTACAATTAAGATGCAATGAACCGACTTCATTCTTCTGTTCCATTGCAAATGTAAACTTGAATTTATGGTCAATAAAATATAGTAGAGATAAATATGTAATCAAATGCTCAAGAGGTAGAAGACCTGATCTATGAAGATATAGTGATAAACTATAAACAAAAGATGCTAATACCCTTGATATGGATACAATATGTTGATAGTAGTTCCTATTTGCCTGTCGAAATAATTTTTTCGAGTTCTGCCGAGAGATCCAGCCATAGCTAATGTTTGGTCCAAGAGATTTCCAAGCATTTGAGCTTCTTTCTCAAATATTTATTTGGACAATGGTGAACTTGGCATGCTCTTTCTTCGAATATGTTGGCAAGAAACCTTCTTGTGAGTTACTGACAAAAAAATGATTAGATTTTGCCTTTATAAATAGTGTTAAAACGTTATTTGTTGCAGTTAAAGTGGTTAATTATGATGAGGCTTTTGCCTTTCTTTTTAGCCGGTATTGTACATTTGTCTACAACATTAATTATATTTATTATTGAAAGTTGAAAAGATCTCCAAAATATTAATTAGGAACGTTAAAGGTTGAGTATTACTCCATCCGATAAAAAAAAGAGTCCACTTAGCCATTTGCACACCTCTTAAGAAAATATTGACTCCTAGACAAAAACAGGTAATTTAACTGAACTACCCCTAATTAAATAGGCATTGGGATTTGATCATATAACACTTAAAAGGGGCGAATATGGAAAAACAAGATTAATTCTTTCTTGATTTGATAAGTGGACACTTTTTTTGACCCAAGAAAAAAAGGCTAAGTGGACACTTTTTTGTTTTATCCTGAGCTAGTACTATTTTAGAGTATGAAAGCAATTTGAATACATTGAAAACTCTGTAGCAAGTTGAATGCATCCGGTCAGTTTTTGGTCTATTTATCTCATTTCATTAATAAAATATTATTACTAATTTAATGTAAATTTATTTTTTACTGACAGATCAAAGCTTCTATGGTTAGGTCTATTATGAAGTAAAAATTCAAGAGAAAATAGAAGGAGAGAAAAACGTTTTCTAAAATAATTAAGATAAACGTTTTTTTTCCTTTCTAATTCACTGGTACTATTAATGCCAAGAGGGTATATACATGAACACAATTAACATGTACATTGTATATTAACACAAGAACAACAACTCAACTCCCAAAAGAAGTTAATCTAGCAATTATGATCATTAATAGCAAATGCTTAAAATTAATACATACTATGAAGTATGAACGTGATATATAGATTAACTTCTTCTTCTTTTTATTTATTTTATTTTTTAAAGGGTATGTTTACATATTTGTACCAAACATTATTTGAAGTGGCGTTTATTGGAAGGGTAAAAATGTCGTTTAATTTTTAATGAACATTTTGGTAATTCAACTTCTCAACTTGGGGTCTTCCCACTTTTAGAATTTAGAATTAGAATAGTATAGTATGATGATAGTTGATAGCTTAATTTTAGTTTATTTTCAGTTTTCAATTTAACTAAAATCAATATAAGAAAGATAATTGGCGTCATATATATAAAGCAATAGTAACTGAACTTAGACAACGAACATCGTAATTGTTCCAAGGCATTCGAGTTTAATTTGATAAAATACAACCTACATTGTGGTGATCGCTTTGTTCTAATTAGAGGACACGATTGGGCATAATCATAACCAAACCAAAATACATTCGGATACCTTTTTTATGCCGGAAAAAAAAAAAAAAGGTAAAAAACACAAATGAAGTATTATTTTTTTGAGACTTTCTTATTTGAACTATCACAAACTGTTTATTAAAACACACCTCGAAATTGACTAGACCAAGTATTTGAATACAATCGCAAAAAGCGTTTGACAACTTAATTTGCCCATAAAATTTTGTCCTGATTAATGGCAGTTGACTCATTAATTTCAAGGTGTTTTTTGACTAATAATTAGTGATATAGTTCAGATAGGAGATACAAACACTTGATAGTTCAGATAAAACACTAAAAAAAAAAGTGATACTTCATATGTGTTTTTTAACCATTATCTCAAAAGAAAACACAAGCAATTTGGTTGAGGAGTTTGTCTGTTCTAGCTTTGAACAACATACAGTGGATTTATTCGATACGTAAATACTCCCTACGTTCATTTTTACTTGTCATGTATTGATTTAGCACGCCTATTAAGATTGTCAACAATAAAATAATAAATTTACCATATCACCCTTTGAAATATAATAAATGCAATGTTTTGGAAAATGCATTAAGAAGTGACTATAGTAAATAATAAGGGTAAATTAGGAATTAAGTATTAAATTTCATCTTGATTTTCTGAACTGGACGAGTAAAAGTGGGCATCTATTTTGAATATGATGGAGCATTCCTAATTCCATGGAAAGTTGGTTCGCTGCACAATCAATATTCGAACCTAATTTCTCTTTGTTGCTTTTATTGCAAACGGCAACTCGAGAAAGTGCTCTGAATTCAAGATAAGTAAATAGGGTCAAATCTAAAAAATTAAAGCCAATTCCTTTTGAAGTCATTGAAACTTGTAATTTGTGGCAATATTCCTTAAGAAACTTTAAAAATATGTAATTTTTAAAAATAGATTAATACTCCCTCCGCGTTCAGTAGCATTTTTTACACCCCTTAAGAAAGCACTAACTCGTATACAAAAAATAATTATTTTGACTAAACTGCCCTAAGTTGAAAAGACTCTTATTTATTTATTGCCTTGAGTGAATAGGAAGAAATCTGAAAAATTAAAGTTCATTTCTTTTTGATTTTGTAAATTGACATCTATTTTGAACCAAAATAAAAAAGCTAAATAGACTCTTATTTTGAATCGGAGGGAGTGATGGATAATGCCGACCAAAATGGAACCAGGGGACTAGTTTCTTGTGGTTTATTAATCACCAAAAGTATTCATCGTACATATGTTTAGGAGATTCAAAAATCACCTTGAGTTAGTTACTATCTTTTCGCACCACATTTCACAGACCACCACTGTAAACCAGGGAATTAGTTACTATCACTAGTAGTTACTAACAGGGAATATAGATGTTTCGAGACAAGTGGGATACAAACAACAAACAAAAAATGCGAGTAAAGTAGGATTTACGAATTTCCTGGAACATGTATGATGTAGATCAATATCTTTAAAAATTGACAATGAAGTCTTGGTTGGAAAAAAAAATAAAAAAAATTGGACATTAAACTTCCCCGAACATGGCTGATGTAGCTAAGATAATATATTCGTGTCAATTTCAGAGTTCATCTAATGTTTTTTTTTTTTTTTTTTTGGTGTCCTCAAAAGTCAATATAATTAGAGTGGTTATACCAATTATATATTTTTATAATTGTGATGTCCAGATCAACTTGCGTGACCCTCAAGTATTTCATCGATAAGATGTTATTTGATCCCATTGAAGCATTAACATAGGCACCGAGTAACTCTACTATTCAAAATTTTAGATAAATGCAACATCAGAAGTGCCGTAGATGATTGCATTCGTATTCGAAACAAAGGAATCTTCATCTTCCATGATTGTGTCTATTGTGTCCATAGACATATCTCCAAAACTCCTTCTCTCTTTTTTTTTTTTTCTTTGTTTATTGGTGAAGTATACTGCTGGAGTTATCTTCCTGCTTCGCTATGAAAGAGTGAGGTCTTGAGCCACTGACATAGACATAGTCAACTTTTTTTTTTTTTAATTGTTCTTCCTATAAATATCGCTTTCATTTGGTAGATATTTGCTTTAATACGTGTAAAGAATAGCACTTGATGATCAACTTTATCCATCAAAAGACTCATTCAAACGGAATGACTCTACTGAAAAGCAATGAATCTTTCGGTCTATTTCGTGGTATAACTGTTTAGTATCCAAAATTTATTCAAGAATTTCTCCATTTTTAGAATTTAAATTAAAAATTTCTAATTAAAAGTGAAAGAGCTAGGCTTATTCTACCGCATCTCTAGATGGTATGAACTCTCTTAGTGTTAATAGGAAATACTATAAATTCGAAATATGAAATTAAGACAAGTGGGACCCAAACAAGACCAAAATTAACAAGAAAAGTTGGACATCAAATTTCCTCGAACATGTCTGGTGTAGTTTGGTATCTTTTACAATTGACAATGAAGTCTTAGTTGGAGAATTTTTTTTTCCCAGCAAAAAAAAAAAAACAAAAAAAACAAAACAAAAAAAGAAGTTAAGCTTCCTCGATCATAGTTGATGCAGATAAATAATTAGTAAACTAAACCGCGCTTTGCGCGGTCATGAATAATTTCATAAAAATCTTACTTTAATTAGTAGCACGTGTATTTTTAATTTTTTTTAGCAAAAGATCTAGATTCTAAAAAATAATAATAAATGCAATTTCTAATTTAAGAGAAGTGTCGTGTCACCTCTTTAAGACCACATTTTTTTTTTTGACAGAGCATATACATAAATGTTAAATTATTTAGAATAAACAACTATAGGGACAGCCAAAAGGTGAGATGTCGTAAAAAAAAAACACATAAATGGATGTTCAGTTAAGTAATTGTTAAGAATTAAACGAGTGATGTAGCTGAATCGATTAAGATGCACCAACACAAGAACAATAATGCAAGAAAGCAATAAATGTAATGAACACAAGATTTACGTGGAAACCCAAGATGAGAAAAACCACGGGGCGCGAAGCGCAGAGAAATTAACTATAAGGTGAGGAGTACAAAACGATCTCAAATAGGGTGTCGAAGCACAACGAGATCAAAGGAAACGAAAGATTACAATCTCTCAATGAAAACTCTCTCTTAACAAATTGTGGAATATAGTCTTGTGTGTAGTCTTGATAGTTGTTGTTGTTGTTGTTTTTTTTTTTTTTTTTTTTTTTAAACGTGATGTTCTGGCCGAAAATCTCTTTTAAATAGGGGTTGAAGACATTCAAAATCCCATTTGGAATGGGATAAGCTAGTCAAATCCAGTTGGAATGGGACAATTATCGAATCCCAGTTGGAATGGGACAATTTCAATAAACCCTTTTGGGGCGTATTCTAACAGTCTCCACCTTGGACCAAAATACATCAACATCAACACTCTTCACCCCATAAAGCCCCGAAGGGAAATTTAAGCATGAAGAACACTAACTAAGTCTAAGCAATGCTTAAACTTAGTAATAACAAGTGACTTGGTTAACATATCTGTGGGATTCTCTGATGTGTGAGCTTTCTTAACCACAATCTCCCCTGCAGCAATAGTATCTCTGATAAAATGGTATTTAACGCTAATATGCTTGGTCTTCAAGCGATGAGAATCAGCCTTGGTAAGATGAATAGCACTCTGGCTATCAGAAAATACAACAATAGTACACTGTTGAACACCGAGATCAATAAGAAGACCTCGCAACCATGTAGCTTCTTTAACACCTTCAGTTGCAGCGATATACTCAGCTTCAGTAGTAGAAAGGGCCGCATAGGATCGTAATTAAAGCTTTCCAAGAGATAGCACCAGAGCACAGTGAAAAAATGTAACCAGAAATAAACCTTCTGCAATCGAGATCACCACCATAATCAAAATAAACGAACCCAACAACATCATAAGACGGTGCCTTGGTTCCATCAAATACCAAACCAATATCAACGGACCTTTTCACATAACGAAGAATCCACTTCACGGCATTCCAATGATCCTTTCTAGGATTATGCATGTATCACCTCAACATGTTTACCGCAAAAGCTAAATCAGATCTAGTGCAAACCATAGCATACATAAGGCTACCGACAGCACTAGCATACGGGATAGTAGACATCCTCTCAATGTCCTCCTCGGACTTAGGTTAGGACAAGAGTCAGCAGACATTTTGAAATGACTAGCAAACGGAGTAGAAACAGGTTTACAATCAAACATATTAAACCTATCAAGGATTTTCTCAAAATATTTCCTCTAAGACAGGTAAAGCTTCCCAGTTTTTCGATCCTTGTGAATCTCCATACCTAGAGTCTTTTTAGCTGCACCAAGGTCCTTCATCTCAAACTCAGAATTAAGTTGAGATTTTAACTTGTTGATCAAAGACTTGTCTTTAAAAGCAATCAACATATCAACATATAACAACAAGTAAACGAAGGAACCACCAAAAAACTATCGAAAATACACACAATTATCATACTTACTACGTGTGTAGTCTTGCCCAATCATAAAGGAATCAAACCTTTTGTACCACTGTCTTGGAGCTTAAGGCCATAAATAGATCTTTTCAACCGACAAACAAATTTCTCCTTTTCAGGAACAATAGAGCCCTCGAGTTTGCTTTATATAAATAACTCTCCATGAAGAAACGCAGTTTCAACATCAAGTTGTTCCAACTCCAATTTAAAAAGAGCAACAATAGCAAGCAACACTCGAATGGAGGTATGACGAACAACAGGAGAAGAACTTCATTAAATTCAATACCTTCTTTTTGGTGGAGACCACGAACCACTAAGTGAGTTTTCCATCTTGCTTCTTCAACCCCGGGAATACCATCTTTTAATTTGTAGATCCATTTTGCAGTCAATGCACGATGGACTTTGGGCAGTTCACATAACTCCCATGTATTATTTTTGTGCAAGCTTTCCATCTCTTCTTGCATAGCCACTAACCAATTTGAGGAATTAGGACAAGAAATTGCCTCAGAGTAAGTAGAAGGATCAACTCCTTTGAGAATTTCTTGTGCAACTGCAAGAGCATAAGCAATAAGCCCACCATCATCAGTGTCAGCATATCGAGCGGGCTTCTTTATAACTCTTTTCGGTCTATCACGAGCAATAACATGATCATCATCCTCCTGTGGTTCGACAGGACGTGTTGTACTAGTACTTGGCTCATCAACAGGAGCCTCCTCGCTAGCTTGAGGAACTATAGAAGAAATAGGGCCAACTTCGTGAGCTTCATGGCTCACTTCTACCTCCACCTTCTCACTGGAATCTTTCATATTATCATTACCCGTAGAGGAAACAACAGACTCTTTCCCAGAAGATAACATAATAGCCTCATTAAAAGTTACATCCCGACTCTGAATAATTTTCTTGGAGCTAGGACACCACAAAAGATATCCTTTAGACTCAGAAGCATAACCCAAAAACATGCACTTAACAGTCCTGGGGGCTAGCTTCCCATCATTAACATGAGCAAAAACAGTGCATCCAAAAAGTCTAAGAATAAAGTAGTCAACGGGATTACCAGACCAAACTTCTTCGGGAATGTTAAAGTCAATAGATGAATCTGGAGACAAATTGACAAGGTAACAAGCCGTAGAAACGGCTTCGGCCCAGAAATCACGACGGTGCCATAAACCAACATTTCATAACATACAGCGGGCTCTCTCAAGTAATGTTCTGTTTATACGTTCTGCAACTCCATTCTGTTGGGGCTTATGAATGAGAGTCTTATGTCTAGCAATACCATAAATAGTGGAAAACTCATAAACTCATTACTACAGAACTCCAAACAATTATCAGTCCTGAGCTTCTAATTTTTTGGCCAGTCTGGTTCTCAACAAGGGCTTTGAATTTCTTGAAATAAGGAAACGCTTCACTCTTCTGTCTTAGGAAATCAACCCAGACCTTACGAGAAAAATCATCAATAAAAGTCAACATGTAGAGTTTTCCTCCAAGGGAAGGAACTTTGGAGGGACCCCATAAATCCGAATGAATATAATCAAGAATGCCCTGTGTACGGTGTTTTGCTATGGAGAAACTAAATCTCTTCTGTTTCCCCAAAATGCAACGATCACAAAAGTCAACTTTACCCGTACCAATTTTACCAAGAAGGCCTCTTTTGCTCAGAATGGTCATATCTTTCTCACTCATATGGCCCAAATGCATATGCCATAAAAGGGTGAGATCATCGTTTGATAATGAAGTAGAAACTGCTATAGACCCCGTCACAATTGAACCTTGCAGGTAATAAAGAGTCCCACTCTTGTTCCTTTCATCAAGACTAGAGCACCTTTTGAAACCCTGAGGACTCCACCTTCAGCTGAATATTTACATCTAAGAGATTCAAGAGTACCCAGAGAAATAAGGTTTCGTTTCAAGTCAGGAACATGACGAACGTTGGTCAAGGTCCTAATAACACCATTATGGGTCCTAATTTTTACCGTACCAATCCCAGCAATGTTGCATAGGGCATCATTCCCCATTAGGACAACACCACAAGCTTTTTCATATGTTGAAAACCAGTCCTTATGAGGACATACGTGATATGTACATCCAGAATAAAAAACCTATTCAGAATAATTTTGCTTATCAACAGAGACAACCATCAAAACATCACCTTTGGAATCACTTTCAACAACTCCTGCTTCAGCGGTTTTCTGCAGCATTTTGTTATTTTCTTCTCTCGCTCGTTTATTATTCAATTTATGGCAATCACCAACTACGTGGTTTGTCTTCTTGCCATATTTGCAGAATTTATCATTGTTGAATTTACGGCCTCTAGGCTTAGACCCAAAATTCTTTCTATTACTCCCTCTATCATGGGATCTTTCTCTAGCAGACAAACCTTGTCCTTTGTCTTCAGAACAGACGTCAAAATTAAATTTTTCTTTGGACAACAAATTAGATTTGACATCCTCATAACTCAGTATTTCATTACCACCATATAGCATGATTTCTTTAAAGTGCTTATACGTAGAGGGTAGGGAGACCACGAGTCCGGAACCAAAATGCCCCCAAAAAAATCATTTTGAACCAAAATACCCCAACAAAAAAAAAAGTTATAAAAGTACCTTTAGCGCAGTAAAATACTGCGTTAAAGCACTTAACCGTAACGGCTCCGTTAAGTGCTTTAGAGCAGTATTTTACTGCGCTATAGCACTTATTTCTCTCACCTATAGCACAGTATTTTACTGCGCTATAGTACTTATCTCTCTCACCTATGGCGCAGTAAAATACTGCGCTATAGCGTTCCACATAAAACCCATCAGGTTCCACCACTAGTCCCTCCAGTGGTTAAAAAAAAAAAAAATTTGAAACACCATTGAAGGCAAAACAGAGGTGGTCCCCACATCCAAAAACGTCATTTTCTATTAAATTTCGTCCGGAAAGTTGAGATTCTCGGTGTATTCAAGTCGAGGAGCAAGATTCTAAGTTCGAATTTTGGGAAAAAGCGACGTACAACTCGATTAAAATAACTCTACAAAAAATCTTCGATTAAGGTTTTCTACTATGAACTTTTGTTATTATTTTGTTATATACATTATATTCTAAGCATGCTTAACATTTAATCCTTGCTATTTTCCAAAAAAAAAAAAATCAATTTTTTTTTTGTTCTTGTTCGACCAAGGGCGGTTTTTTTTCCACCGTTTTCCTTTTTTTTTTTTTTTTGGTTTAATTCATTATTTGTTAAATGTTTCGAATTGTTAATTTGTTAAATGTTTATGAATTGTTAATTTGTTATATGTTTATGAGTTGTTAATTTGTTAATTATTTATGAATTGTTAATGCATTATTATTTTGTTAATTGATTATTTGTTAAATATTGATTATGAATTTATTAGTTGTTAAATATTGTTTATGAATTGAAAGAAGTTGATTGATAATGAATTATTATGTTGTTAACGCTTTGTTTGGATGATTGTTATGTATTGTTTTGACATTTGTCGTATTGTGTTGGATTGTATAGGACCAAATCAGTGGTTACATAAAATAGGACCTTTCGTCATTACATAAAAATAAAATTAAAGTAACAATCAAAGCAAACATTGTATTTAAACTAACAACATAATATAATACAATAGGTAATAACCATTCAGACAAGTTGTAAATGATTATGAATTGTTAATCTATATAATTTTAAAAGCCTGAATATATATGTTAAATAAAAAAAGATTATCTTAAAAAGAATAGTTAAAGTTCTTCTTTTCATAAATACATAAGCTAACAAAAAAAATGTAAAGTTTGTAGGAAAATATGCGGTCGACGAATATACTCTTTTAGTTTAATTTTATCGTAGTTGTGTTGGCTACTTGGTCAACTAAAAATATATCACATATTCAAAATAGAGTTCTAAACAAATATTCTTTCTTTGAATTTCAATTCTCAAACTATTTAACTTAACAAGTCTTTGCCATCACATAATTCAAAATTAATTAACTTAAAAGTCTTTGCCATCACATATGTGTCCTTACTATCACATATTAAATTTACTGCACATCCCATGTTAATTATTCACAAGATATAATACTACATAATTCACATATTCCCTACAAATTATTAATTAGTTAATATAATTTATCTTTCATTTCAAGAATAATGACTAATTTAGTTTGTACGGCCGCACTCGGACTCTTTCATGGATCCGAATTTTCCCCCTGGGCCCGATGTTTCCCCTGGGCCCGATGCTCTCCCAGGGCCCGATGATCACTCGGGGCCCGCTGTTCACCCGGGACCCGCTGATAGATCAGTATTGTCTTTGCAAGACAATCATAGGTCAGACTTATTATGGGCCGGTACTATGGGGATATCTACTAGGCTCTGTCCCCGTGGGTCGCAGAGAGCTTGGACTCTTTTTACGCGAGCACCCCACACCCTCGCGTCTTGGAGATATTGTTTCGGGGTGGCATCTACCGTTGCGTGTCCGTTGGTCGGGTACAGCATGATTGGGCGCTCATCACGACCATGGTTGAGCGGTGGAGGCCAGAGACACATACCTTCCATCTTCGCACTGGTGAGGCCACGATTACACTTCAGGATGTGGAGGTCCTCTTTGGATTGTGGGTAGATAGAGAGCCACTATACACTCGGTACGAGCCTTCTCTTGGTCAGACGTGGGCGACAGAGTTGACTAGGCTCACCCACTTCGTGCCTGATGCCCAGGGCCAGACTTCAGGACAGAGTCGGGTTCAGATTAGTGCACTCTGCACTTATTTGGAGGGTCTGGATCTAGTTGAGGACGGCACCTCATAGGACGATGTTGATCGTCATGCCCGTTTGTACCTGCTTATTATATTCGGGGGCATCTTGTTCCCGAACTCATTGGGTGCGTTTGTCAGCTTATGTTATTTGGTTTTCTTGGAGCATCTGGACTGCCTGGGAGACTACAGCTGGGGCGGTGCTGTTTTGGCGTATCTTCTGCATACATGCCGAGCGTCTATTGGTGTTGTCGAGGAGATGTGTGTGATTTTTTGCACTTGTCCGGTAATATTTTAAGTGTGCCTTCCTTTAATGTAGACAAACCTCTTGAAATGACGACTTAAAAATCGTATTTTCTAATATCGCTTACAGTTATTGGCATGGGAGAGGATGCTGCCTTTCCAGCCCGTACCTAGGCATCACCTCGAGATTGACATGCCTTATGCGAGGAGGTGGATAGCGGGTTTTGACCGAGTTGTGGATACGCACCACAGTATTCTTTCATTCCGGGACCAGCTTGATCACATGACAGATGATGCGGTAAAACTATTTAAATTTACATTAATAATTTAATTAAACGTCTTTTCGACTTGGTGATCACTGATTTGTATTTATATGTTATGCGGCCTATTTATATGGACGTCATATCGCCGCTATATTAGATGGTTTGCCGGCCTTCCGTAGGGCGGTCGGGGTTTGGAGGTCGCGGTGTCCATTGATACACACTGGACATCGTAGAGGAGCACATGCCCGAGCGTGTCTTACGACAGTTTGGGCATACACAGAGTATACTCCCTGACGTCCGTCATGAGCTCCGACATTACCAGCAGGATGATCGGGTTGCCGTTGATGATGATTTTCTGACTTTCATGGATGTCTAGCTCCACCGTTGGGAGAACGCGTTGGGCACTTTAGCGGTGGTCGGCCATTTGACTCCCATTGAGCATTACATACGCTGGTATCATCAGATCACACGCCGATTGATTGGCAACCCAGCTTTACGTCCCCCTAGGGATGTAGGATTGACGAGTGTCTCGCGTATATATATTTTTACTTGTACTCTGTCAAATTATAGTATAAAAAGATGTCGAACCCACAGAGATTGGTTTATCTATTCCATAGACATTTCTTATTTTAATTACTATTTGAGAATATCAGAAGAGAGTTGATTGGTGAATTAATTAACTAAAAATATGTAATTAAAGCAATGGATAAATATTTTAATTTTTCACAAACGTACTAAAAGGTGTTGGGATCCCGACTTCACTTGATATTTCTATTATAAAGTAAATTCTTTAATCTTCAATTTCTATTTCTCATAAATGTATAAATGCCTCTCACGATTACATTTATATATTATTACTTAAGTTGAAGAATTAATCGCACTCCTCTCGGTTATACAAATTAATTATCAAAATAGTAATATTAAAGCATCAGAAATATATGCTTGAACTGAAACATGCTCTTTATAGTAAGTCCTTTTCGGTTACCTTACTTGCTATAACTAAACAATACACTATCCGCCTCTCTCGATTACAAATAAGTGTAAAATTAATTATAACATAAAGGAGATAGATGTCACTAAATAAATATTAACATCTATCAATACGACAATTAACTATGTTACTTCTTCCGCCTCTCTCGATTACAGAATTAGTAACAAATTAATTGGTAGTAAAAATTGGATAAACGTTAACAAATAAAATAACATCTAACTGTAAAGCATATAAAAGTTAAATAGAAAGCTTCCGCTCAAACATGTAAAATTGAGGAATAATATTATCTACTATTATATAGAAATATCAAGATCCGTCATTCTCCCAACACAAAAGAAAGTTATTCCATATTGGAGTTAATACAGCTAATGGAAATATTCTTATCCATTAATAAAAAAAAATAGAAGAAATATTCAAGAAGAATAATTCTGCTATTTAATTAAAAGTAGGACCTAGAATAATTTTCTAACATTAAACAATTGAAGAAATAGTAGAAGAACTGAAGAAAGGAACAATATATTTTGCACTCCTCCCTTTGCTCTCAAATGCTCTCAATTCGTCTTCCCCCTTCAAATGGAAAACAATGTCTCTATTTATAGCCATAGATGCCTCCCAAGCAGCCAATGAGAGTAGGCTATTTGCAATTTGCCAAAGTCTGAATTGCTCGCCTAGCATTTCTCTTTTTCCTTTTCCTTTTTAAGATTATTTAATATGAACTTTCAACTTGGCAAGTTGTAAATGCCAATCGCTTTTCCAATTAGTATACAGGATACACGAACCAAAATGGTAAGTTGCAACTTCTTCTCTTTCTTCATTTGATTTTCTTTTTCTTTTTCTTTTTGTTTTAATTTGGTGGATCCCACACTAAAGAAAATTTGCACAATTTGCTTTCCATTTTGCTGCACCTTTCCGTTCCCCCTCTTCTTCTTCTTCTTTTCCCATTCTTCTTTTTCTCATTCTTCTTCTTGATTTTGCTATTTTGATTTATTTATTAAAATATATATATATATATATATATATCTTGTCTCTTTGTAAATAAAATATAGAAATATTAATATTTAAAATTAAATAACAACTTAATTTATATATGTATTTTTGTCTCATCAAATACCCCCACACTTAAATATTTGCTCGTCCTTGAGCAAAGACAATTATTAATAATAGTGGCTAAATGTTTTAAGTAAATCATGAGAACTTTTGGTAGAGAAGATTTGACTAAGATGATTCCATGAGTTCGACAACCTTTAACCGTACTCATATCTACTTATTGAGAAGTTGAAATAACAATATTTTCTAATCTCAAGCGCGTCTCACCAAATGAAGAAAGATGCCCATATATCACACAATATATTTAATTTAGAACAAAGAAGGGCATATGTAGAAATTTCCGCTCACTCTCAACAAAGAAGTATTTCATGTTACTGGAAATAACCATAAGCTTGACTATCATGTGATTATCCACTAATGTAGGAGTCTTTGAGTTGAGATCATGTAGGGCTTTTATAAGGTTGTAATGTAGGCTTAGGGACAAGTAGGATATATATGGATAATAGTGACTCAAATTCCCTTTAGGCACTACACTTCACTTTCTCGCTTAAGCACAATTGTCTTCCAATTCTTTTTAAACAATAAACCTCTTTTCTTTTCTTTTCAATTGTTTCACAATTTTTGTTATTTCCCATTTGAAAATGGAGTTGCCAACATCTCTTTGTTGCTCTCGTTTTTTTTTTTCACCATTCACACTAAATTTTCTGCATTTAAATCAACTCTTGAAGTGCCTAAAGGAAATAGGGCGAACAATTAACAAGTAGTAATAATAAAAAGGCTAAAGGTTATGACTTGGCGATCAATAAATAAGGAATAATTCATTTAGGTTCAACAGGGTTAGTAGGGGATAACAATCATTTAGGTCGTGGTTTAACAAGGAAGGCCTACTTTCTTTTCTCAACTCAAAGTCTACCTAGAATTTCACCTCAAATCACATTCAAGGCAAGTTCTAGATTTCCGAATAAACATGAGAACTGGGTAATATATACTCACCACACAATGCACTTTGGACTATCGAACACCATGATTCCAATCACCAATAAGCAAGTATGAGCTTGGAAAAGTAGTCGTACAACTCATGAAAGGTACTCAGTTAAATTCGTCTTTCTGAAGACTCATGATTTTCAAATTAAACCAAGTTTAGCCGGCTTATTTACGAACACAAAGAGAATAACTAAAAAGTCCTAAAAAGTGTTCGGTTCAAAATATTACGACCATGGCAAAGAACCAAACAAGAAATCCATGGAAGTACATGAAAATGTAACTTATTTTATATCTTTTATAGTAAAACACACACCATTATATATATATATATATATATTATTTTTTTTTTATTTTTTTTATATACAGGAGAGACAAAAATCTTTAGAGAAAAATCGTAAAAGAAATGACACATTCCGCTATCCCCCCATGCTTAAGTAATGTCGTGTCCCCATGACGCACATTTTATAAGAAAAAGAGATAAAAAGGACTTCCCTGAGTTGCATCCGCTGTTGTTTTCATTCCTTTGGAGTATTTTGTTGCGATATGTTATATAGCATTAGAAAAAAATGCGTCTCTCGTAAAAGAAAATGGTTTTTCATGACGCACATTTTAAAGTTCAATCCTCTGTGTCATGGTAATTTGTTCCTTCGGGACAAAGTTTGTATACAGTTTCAATTATGATCTGGTTATTAGGAGTATCGAAGAAAACATGACAATATAACCTGTTGCAAAAAATATATTAAATTACAGCATATTAACAGCTCATTGGAGTTATCATGGGAATGAAAGGAAATTTTAGCATGTAATGGACTAATACTGCAAAACTAACAAGAGGAAGAAGAACTAATCTGGGAGACTCATTAGCCCACTGTTAACATAATTATTATAGCTAAGTAAAATTTTCGCATAAACTAGAGTTTGAAAAATAAGTGCGACTAGTTCTATCTTCTTCAGGTTTTAACTTCAAGATCTAACATAACTACATGTTATATGGTTTATATAAGAGTTAAAACAGCAGTAGTGTAATCAACGATATATGATTCTAAATATATCTGCATACAAATTGCAAGGTCATATTTTTCTTACCTGAAATGTTTGCCCAACAACTAATGATCTATAACGGAAGTACGGCAACTACATGTAACATTTAGCTAATCAATCAACACACAACAAGAATTAGATTCTAAAACTTCAAGAAAACTTCAAAACTTGCTTACGAATTTAGAACCATTTTCAACAAATCAGGGATACTTTTCCAGAGTAATTCTTATTATTTCCGTAAGTGTTTTGTTCCCGCTGTTACTTCCGAAATTTAATTTTATTTTGTGTGGTAGCATTAAAAAATACTTTCAGAATGCTGAAATTTGTGAGAGACAGGTTAAAGCATTTTCACCTAAAGCATATATCGCTGGACTGACAACACAACAAATAGCATACAATCGAGGGAGCAGGGAAGCGTACTGATTTTTATCCAAACTTTACTTACACATAACTCATATATAGCATAAATATCATATAGATGATATGAGTACTAGTTAGGTAAAAAGAGCATAATTGACAGGAATCACAAATATAGTAGTTTTTACACATTCAGATGGGATCGGGGAGAATACCTGTGCATTTCTTTGGCCCTTATTTTTCAATATTCACCTTATAATGCATATAAAGTTTGACTCCTCCTTTTCGATGGATGGGAAAAAAACAATTATGGAATTGAAGAAATGTGAGGAACTTTTCTGGAAAAAAAAAATATCTACTGATGTATTACTAGGAGTATTGGAACTAAGATTTAGAATTTAAGAGGAAACTATGCCTAGTAATATCTTCATAGGGATAGGATGTACTTCATGCATCTTAAGAAATCACACTAAAACAAGCTTTATTTATTGACATATGCAGCACTACAGTACTGCTTCTGGCTTACATTTTTAGAGCCAGTACACACAACAGAAAAAAAAAAAGTTTTACCTTAACTCCTCTACTATCCAAAGTAGCAATCAAAAACTTTCATCCAGCTACCCAAAAACATTCTAATAACTTGAGAGGAGTTTAACAAAAAGACATTACCTCCCCCATACTCAAATCGTACATTTCACAAAATGTAGAACTGAAGTCGGGGGGTTACTGCTTACCATTGTTTAGTAGTTATAGTAGTTACTGTTAACCTCCCCATCATAGTTCTGGTAGGGGTCCTGAGATTCATCCTCCCAACTGTTAGCACCTGCATCTCTTGCTATCTCCCCAAGCTGTTGAAAATTATTGACACTATCCATAAGTGAAAGATTAGGAACTCCATGTTCAATATACTCCCCATAAGCACCTTGCTGTGGTGCTACTTCAGACAAAGCTTCACCATGGTAAAATTGATTCTCTTGTTCCTGAAAATATTCTTGTCCTATAGGAAAATCAACTCCCATATTCTGTATATTAAACGTTGGGACAGTAGGGATGTTAGTTATAGTAAGTGCTCCTGCCACATTGTTAATAATTTTTTCAATGGATTGTAAAATGGTGGCTGAATAAAAGAGAAGCTCCGTTTGCGTAGCTCGAACAGTAGCAAGCTCGTCCCTCATTTGCTGCTGTTGAGTGGACACATTATCAATTTTTTCCTCCAGCCTGTCGAATCGTGCTTGAAGATCAGTAACCCATGCCGGTGGTTGGTGCCTCTGAGGATGTGGCAACTCTGCATTATTTGGTCCGACACATGGTCCTAGAGCACGAATAGTGCCCAGACCAATGTTCGAAGGCACAAAAGTTGTTATTTCATCATGCATAGGATTTCCATAAATGGAGATCAGCTTGGTTATAGTGGAGCTATAATATAGAGATCTAACAGATTTTTTTGTTTGACACTTCTTCATATTGGCGCAAATGACTCGTCCAACGTTAATTTGTTTTTCATTTAGCAGAGCGTACAGCCACGCGGCTCGCATAGGTCGAATTTCATTCGAATTTCTATTTGGTACCAACCTAGAGTTGAGAAACAACAGCCATACCTTTGCAACCACACTCAGATTTCTTTGCTGAAACCAGGCCCTTCTGCCATTTGTATCTACGTGCCATTCCACACCAAAGGGACATAGTCCTCGGTATCGATTTATTTCATCCATGTCTGGATGGTTCAGAAACTCCTGGAACTCGGCATCGTCAGGGCTTGGCAATCCATACAACCTGTTAAGGACAGCAGGACCGAAGTGGATAGTACGGCCCCGAACAGTGGAAGTATTTCTTTCAATATCCATATTCGCGTAAAATTCGCGAACAAGGAATGAGACTACAGGTCCTGGATTTTGAGTGAACTCTGCCCAGTTCATTCTTTCAATCATTTCAAGAACGTGTCGAATTTCTTCACCGTCCCCTTCAGTGAATACAAGTCCTCTTTCTTCAATTACGGGACGGACTTGGGCTGTTTTTTTCCCAAGCATCAGCGTCATAGGAGACAAACCTATTAGTATCATACCTGATAGTAGTGCTCCTTGGTGCCATTTTCAGATTTTGAGAATTTTGGTTGAAGGAGAAAAAGAAACAAAAGATTTTAAGCAATAGAAGAGTACTTTTCCTTTTCTCTGGTCACTTGATTTTCTTTTGTGATTGTGAAAGCTGTTTATAGAGGTTTGCATTGTGTTACAGCATTTGTATAGCAAAGTAATTTGCAGTCGGTTGTTTTCTTGATCAGAGTGAGTTAAATTACCGTGTTCACCTTTCGTATTTTGACGGCACCAACACAATCATTCCTTATATTCTCTGATATGTATTACGTTAGTGTAGGAATAGCAAATCTTCTGATTTTCTCACTTTAGTATTTAAGAGGCTTTGGCCTACTTTTTCTATTCTTAACCAAGTAACTAATATATATATAAGGAAACGTCATATATATATATATATATATATATATATATATATATATATATATATATATATATATATATATGTATACACACACTCATACTATATATATACTCATACTATATGTGTAGTTGAGATATTTTATATATGTATAAACACAAATGGTAGGTTTTTTTTTTTTTTTTATTTTTTTTTTTTTATTTTTATAATTATGAAAATATGTGTAATCTTATGTCTATATCTGTAGTAAAAAAAAAAAAAAAACTACATAATGACCAAGTTGAGTGCATAGAAAAGAGTGAAGAAGAAAGTAGTTCTGAATTTAACGTCGTCAGCTCGAATTATTTATAATTTTTTTGTTTTTAAGTAAAAGGAATTGTTGAAGCCTGTTTATCAAAATTTCTAGTGATATAAGGCTTCAAACGATGACCGTTTACTTTAAATTTTTCTCCCCCGTCGATATGTTGTATTTCAATGGCACCATAGGGGGTTACTTCTGTTACAATGTATGGTCCTGTCCAACGTGACTTGAATTTTCCAGGGAATAATCTCAATCGACTATTGTACAATAGAACGTGATCTCCTATTTTAAATTCCTTATGGCGGATGAGGTTATCATGCCATCGTTTTGTCTTTTCTTTGTACAATTTAGCATTTTCATATGCTTCAAATCTGAACTCTTCCAATTCATCAAGTTGCAATAAACGATTTTTTCCTGCATCTGATAAATTTAGATTTAACGATTTTATAGCCCAATATGCTTTATGTTCTAATTCCACAGGCAAATGACAAGCTTTTCCAAAAACTAGTCTATAAGGCGATGTTCCTATAGGAGTTTTGAAAGCAGTTCTGTATGCCCACAAAGCATCATCTAATTTTAGAGACCAATCCTTACGGGAGGAACCAACAGTTTTTTCTAATATTCTTTTCAATTCTCTATTGGATACTTCTACTTGCCCGCTTGTTTGAGCATGATATGGAGTTCCCGTTTTATGAGTAACTCCATATCTTGACAACAAACTAGCGAATTGTCTGTTTATAAAATGAGTTCCCTGGTCACTTATGATAACTCGCGGAGTTCCAAATTTAGAAAAAATATTTTTCTTAAGAAAAGCACAGACAACACGAGCGTCATTTGTTTTAGTAGCGATTGCTTCTACCCACCTTGAAACATAATCAACAGCCACTAAAATATATTCACAGCCATTCGAAGGAGGAAAGGACCCATAAAGTCAATGCCCCACACATCAAATATTTCACATACCAGAATAGAGTTAAGAGGCATCTCGTCTCGTTTCGAAATGTTACCGCTTCTTTGGCATTTGTCGCAAGCTGCAACATAATTTCTTGCGTCCTTGAACAGAGTAGGCCAGAAAAAGCCAACTTCAAGTACTTTTGCGGCTGTTTTTCTCCCTCCATAATGTCCTCCTACTGCTCCATTGTGGCAATGACTTGAGATGTTGTTCATTTCGATTTCTGGTACACATCTTCTAATTATTTCATCTGCACAAAATTTAAACAGGTAAGGATCTTCCCAATAGTAATGTTTTGCATTTTTTTTTTTTAGCTTTTTTCTTTGTTCATAAGAAAAATCTTTTGGGATCCATCCTTTAGACAGATAATTGGCGATGTCAGCAAACCAAGGTGGCTGGTTTACAACTGCTGTGATTGCATAGATATGTTCATCGGGAAATTCCTCCTTGATATCAGATATTTCAGTAGGAGGGTTTTCCAAACGTGACAAATGATCAGCTACCTGATTTTCTGATCCTTTTCTGTCTTTTATTTCAAGATCAAATTCCTGTAAAAGGAGTATCCATCTTAACAATCTAGGTCTGGCATCTTTCTTTGTTAAGAGATACTTTAAAGCTGCATGATCAGTGAATACTGTAACTTTTGTTTTAAAGCTGCATGATCAGTGAATACTGTAACTTTTGTTCCTATCAAATAGGAATGGAATTTGTCAAATGCAAATACTACCGCCAGTAGTTCTTTCTCAGTTGTGGCATAATTTCTTTGAGCTTCATTGAGCGTTCTACTGGCGTAGTAGATAGGTCTGAAAATCTTGTCCTTCTTTTGTCCTAATACGGCTCCAACTGCTGTGTCACTCGCATCACACATTAGTTCAAATGGTTGGCTCCAATCAGGAGAAACAACAATTTGGGCATTGGTCAATTTTTCTTTGAGGATCTCAAATGCTTTTTCTGCAATCATCTGAAAATTCAAACTTCACATCTTTCATCAGTAGGTTAGTTAGTGGTTTTGAAATTGTTGAAAAATCTTTTATAAACCTTCTGTAAAAACCTGCATGCCCTAAGAAACTTCTAATGCCTTTAACAGTAGTAGGAGGGGGTAATCCTGCTATAAGATCAATTTTTGCCTTATCCACTTCTATCCCTTTAGCAGTGATTTTATGTCCTAAAACAATTCCCTCTGTTACCATAAAATGACATTTTTCCCAGTTAAGAACTAGATTTGTCTCTTCACATCTTTTAAGCACCAAAGTTAAATGATAGAGACAATCTTCAAATGTCTTACCAAAAAGTGTGAAATCATCCATAAAAATTTCAAGGAACTTTTCAGTCATGTCTGAAAAAATTGCCGACATGCAACGCTGGAATGTAGCAAGGGAGTTACATAGTCCAAATGGCATTTTTCGGTAAGCAAACGTACCTTGGGGGCATGTGAATGTGGTCTTATCCTAATCTTCTGGAGCAATTGATATTTGATTGTATCCAGAATATCCGTCAAGAAAACAATAAAAACCATGACCTGCAACTCTCTCCAGCATTTGGTCAATAAAAGGCAGAGGAAAATGGTCTTTTCTTGTGGCTTCATTAAGTCGTCTGTAATCAATACAGACTCTCCATCCTGTGATTGTTCTGGTAGGTATGAGTTCATTATTTTTATTTTTTACTACTGTCATACCTCCTTTCTTTGGTACTACCTGCACAGGACTCACCCAAGGACTATCAAATATAGGGTAAATGATACCTGCTGCTAGAAGTTTCACCACTTCTTTCTTTACAACTTCTTGCATTGTCGGGTTCAATCTCTGTTGGGGTTGGACAATTGGCTTGTAATTATCCTCCATGAAAATTCTATGCATGCAAATAGTTGGACTGATCTTTTGATGTCAGCTATAGTCCACCCTAAAGCCCTTTTGTGTTCTTTCAACACTCCAATTAATCTGCTTTCTTGTTCTGTAGTTAAAGAAGATGAGATGATTACTGGAAAAAATTCAGATTCAAGAAAAACATATTTCAAATGAGAAGGAAGAGTTTTGAGTTCAATTTTTTTATTGAACTTCTTCGGTGGGACTTCCTCATTTTTTGAAATCTTTTTCAAGTGTTTTAGCCTTCTTCTTCTTTTTATTATGGGGTCATCATCACTTGTCGAACTTTGATTTGGACAAACATCTTTCCAATGAATCGGTAATCAACTGATCATCTTTGTATTCATCTGCAAGATCATTTAGCATGTCAATTTGAAAACAAGAAGATGATGACTCATCCTTGAGAAATTTCATTAGTTTTTGTATGTCAAAAATCACTCTTTCCTCATCAACTCGTAGTATCAATTGTCCTTGATGGACATCAATAATTGCTCTACCTGTAGCGAGAAATGGTCTACCTAAAATTAATGGCACCTCAATATTTTCTTCCATTTCAAGTACTATAAAATCTATTGGAATATAAATTTGTCGACTCTTACAAGAACATTTTCAATTATTCCTTTCGGTTTTTTAGTACTTTGATCCGCCAGTTGAAGAGACACACCAGTGTCTTTAATTTCACCAAGTTCTAATTTCCTAAAAATTGAAAAAGGCATTAGATTTATTGATGCACCTGAATCACATAATGCTTTTTCAAAATGAGCACCTCCTAGAGTGCAAGGAATTGTAAAACTTCCTGGATCACCAAGTTTTTGTGGAAGCTTATTTTGAAGTATAGCACTACATTTTTCTGTAAGCTTAACGACAGAAAGTTCTTCCAATTTTCTTTTACTTGACAAAATATCTTTAAGAAATTTAGTATAAGAAGGCATTTGTGTCAAAGCATCTGTGAAAGGTATATTAATGTAAAGCTGTTTTAAAATTTCCAGAAACTTTGAGAATTGTTTGTCAAGTTTTTCTCATTTCATCTTTTGGGGAAAGGAGAGAGGTTCAGAATGAGGATTTCTAATGAATTCATTTTCTTCCACCTTTTTCTTTTTAAATTTTTGTTCACTTGGAAGCTTAGGTTCATCTTTATTCTCGCTTTCATTTACTTTTTTACCTCTCATGGAGTTCCTTGTCGATCCGCATATGGATCATCAAGAGCTTTACCTCGACCGTAGGGCAATGGCTTGGAGTGCTCCCTTGGATTCTTCTCGGTATTGCTCGGTAGAGTACCTTGAATTTGTCCTGACATGAGGGTTGCTAATTGGCTTACCTGAATTTCCAAATTTTTGATGGCTGAATTTTGGCTTTCCATTTTTTCATCAGCAGTCTTAATGTATTTGTATATCAAGTCTTCAATGTGTTTTTGGGGCCGTTGTTCATCCGTAAAACTTCTTGATTTTGAAAACCAGTGTTTATATATTAAAAAATCGTTGGGAATTTTCGATTGATGAGGATTACTCCATTGGAATCCTGGATGTTTTTGTGCCATAGGACTACCAAATGAGTAATTGTTTCGTAACCAATAGCACTTACTTGTTCCTTATTTTGAGTTGAAGCTTGGCATTCGTGATTTTGATTACCTCCACACGCATCACAATTCTCAAGTTGAGATGGTCAGTGCGCATTTACCTGAATAGCCTCGACTTTTTGTGTGAGAGTTGCATTTTGTTGTGTCAATGAATTTAAAGCTTCAACTTGATTCACTCCTGCTGCTTTCTTGATAATCATTATGTTTGAAGGCCATTGAATAGCATTTTCTGAAATTTCATTCAGCAATTGTGTGGCTTCTGCCGTGGTTTTTCCCATGATAGATCCTCTTGATGCTGCATCAATTACATTTCTAGCAGAGGGTTTAAGACCATGATAAAAAATATATAAAATATCAGAATCTTGGATACCATGATGTGGGCATTTTCTTAACATTGACTTTAATCTTTCCCATGCCTGGTATACGATTCGATCTGTCCGCATAAAATTATTGATTTCTTGTTTCATTTTAATTGTTTTGGCAAGTGAAAAATACTTGTTAAGGAACTTTTGGGTCATTTGGTCCCATGTAGTAATGGAACCTCTTGGTAAGCCTCGCAACCATGTCTTGGCTTCTCCTTTTAGTGAAAAGGGAAAAAGTCGCAACCTGATAGCGTCTGTTGTGACTCCATTGTACCTGCAAGTTTCAACTAATTCAAGAAAATCAATTAGGTGGGAATGTGGATCTTCACTTACATCACCCGTAAATTGGCATGAATTTTGGATGGTCTAAATCAAGCCTGTGCGGATTTCAAAGTTATTTGCCGCTATTGGTGGTCTCCTTACGCTTGACTCTCCTTCAAAGTGATCTGGCCTTGCATAATCTCTAAGTATCCTATCATGCCGTGGTGCCACCTCATCAAATTGTTCATCCACTTGATGTGGTGGAGGTGGGTTGTTTTCATTGTTCTCCATGTCTTTCAGTGAAGGAATTTGAGTTGTCCTTTTCATAATAATTTTAAGGATTTTTCAATTTCAGGATCGTATTTGACTAGTTCCCTTGAAGAGGAACGGGTCATGCACTTCCTGAAGTTGTTTTTTTTTTAAAGTAAAAATTAATAAATAACAAAAAAAAATGGTTCTCAAATTAGTAGTAAAACAATTTATCTGTAGTAGACTTTGCCAATCCCCGGCAACGGCGCCAAAAATTTGACGAGTGTCTGGCGTATATATATTTTTACTCGTACTCTATCAAATTATAGTATAAAAAGATGTCGAACCCACATAGATTGGTTTATCTATTCTACAGACGTTTCTTATTTTAATTACTATTTGAGAATATCAGAAGAGAGTTGATTGGTGAATTAATTAACTAAAAATATGTAATTAAAGCAATGGAGAAATATTTTAATTTTTCACAAACGTACTAAAAGGTGTTGGGATCCTGACTTCACTTGATATTTCTATTATAAAGTAAATTCTTTAATCTTCAATTTCTATTTCTCATAAATGTATAAATGCCTCTCACGATTACATTTATATATTATTACTTAAGTTGAAGAATTAATCGCACTCCTCTCGGTTATACAAATTAATTATCAAAATAGTAATATTAAAGCACTAGAAATATATGCTTGAACCGAAACATGCTCTTTATAGTAAGTCCCTTTCGGTTACCTTACTTGCTATAACTAATCAATACACTATCCGCCTCTCTCGATTACAAATACGTGTAAAATTAATTATAACATAAAGGAGATAGATGTCACTAAATAAATATTAACATCTATCAATACGACAATTAACTATGTTACTTCTTCCGCCTCTCTCGATTACAGAATTAGTAACAAATTAATTAGTAGTATAAATTAGATAGACGGTAACAAATAAAATAACATCTAACTGTAAAGCATATAAAAGTTAAATAGAAAGCTTCTGCTCAAACATGTAAAATTGAGGAATAATATTATCTACTATTATATAGAAATATCAAGATCTGTCATTCTTCCAACACAAAAGAAAGTTATTCCATATTGGAGTTAATACAGCTAATGGAAATATTCTTATCCATTAATAAGAAAATAGAAGAAATATTCAAGAAGAATAATTCTGCTATTTAATTAAAAGTAGGACCTAGAATAATTTTCTAACATTAAACAATTGAAGAAATAGTAGATGAACTGAAGAAAGGAACAGTATATTTTGTAGTCCTCCCTTTGCTCTCAAATGCTCTCAATTCGTCTTCCCCCTTCAAATGGAAAACAATGTCTCTATTTATAGCCATAGATGCCTCCCAACTAAATGAGAGGCTATTTGCAATTTGCCAAAGTCTGAATTGCTCGCCTACCATTTCTCTTTTTCCTTTTCCTTTTTAAGATTATTTAATATGAACTTTCAACTTGGCAAGTTGTAAATGCCAATTGCTTTTCCAATTAGTATACACGATACACGAACCAAAATGGTAAATTGGAACTTCTTCTCTTTCTTCATTTGATTTTCTATTTCTTTTTGTTTTTGTTTTAATTTGGTGGATCCCACACTAAAGAAAATTTGCACAATTTGCTTTCCATTTTGCTGCACCTTTCCGTTCCCCTCTTCTTCTTCTTCTTCTTTTCTCATTCTTCTTTTTCTCATTCTTCTTCTTGATTTTGCTATTTTGATTTATTTATTAAAATTATGGTGTTTCCTGCAAATAAAATATAGAAATATTAATATTTAAAATTAAATAACAACTTAATTTATATATGTATTTTTGTCTTATCAAGGATACTCAGCACTCGCGGGGCAGTACGAGGCATTGGTAAGTTTATCGTATTTAGATTTATTTAATTGCATTAATTGTTACGTTTTAAAAAATAACTTTTTTTTTCTGTTGAACACAAATGCAGCTGGTGGTCGTACAGCGTTTACGCATCTTGGGGTTAGAGCATATGCCTTACCCTGGGCTTGCGGGGCTTGCGGTGGAGATGGTACGGATATCGGAGGATGGTATCCAGCAGGCAGGCAAGATTAGGCGCAGGGAGGAGCCTGTTCCGGAGGCTGAGTATCAGGCAGCGCCAGGAGGAGGACCGGGTGCTCCCAGAGGAGGAGGCCGTGCCGGGTTGAGGACGCCGTGTTGCCGGGGGACGCCATGTGCGTAGAGGCCGCGGTGCTGCTGTTAGAAGACCTGGTGGTGGAGGACACCATCTGGTAGATGAGGTGGATGAGGCCGATCCCATTCCAGAGGGCGTTTACGGTCTAGTCCATTCGCAGCCGTTCCAGGCCGGTGGCGGCCACCGGGACTCACCTACGTTTATGCCGCTCTTACTTGCCGAGAGATACCGGTCGTCATCACGGCCGAGCCGTAATGCATACATGGAGGAGCGTGATAACGTTGATTGGGCGGCGTTATGCGCTTCATTAGCTGATGAGCGGCCTGTGAGGAATTTAGAGGGAGCCAGGATTCTTGACTTCAATGAGTTTTTGATCCCGGTTAGTATTTAAAATACTTATTTGTTCATTTAAATTATTTATTTTAAATATATATATGTTACTCATTATTTAGTAATATTTTATATTTTAGGATTTGGCGCCAGCGGGTCCACTAGAGCCACCCACTCAGGCGTTTTCTCATGGGTCTGCAGAGCCAGCGGTGTCTTCCCATATGACTACCGAGCCACAGGTAAGCTTTTTATTAAAATTTCTTTTATTATAAGGTCAATATTTAATATATATATATATATATATATATATATATATATATATATATATATTTGATTATTTAATGTACTTATTTTAAATATGTATGTTACTTATTATTTCATTTTTTTGATATTTTAGGATTCGGCGCCAGTGGGTCCACAGGAGCGACCCATTCAGGAGCATTCTCATCAGCCTGCCGAGGCAGAGGTGTCTTCTCATGAGACTACCGAGGCGCATGTAAGTTTTTTACTTAAAACTAATTTTATTCAATATAAAATAAATATTTATTTAATTTTATAACCTTTACTTGGACTTCGAATAGCATCTCGTCCAGGAGACTACCTCATATTCACCACCACACCCATCTCAGGAGCCTACAGACCCATCTCAGGAGCCTACTCAGGCGCTCGTTGACACACAGGTTTGATTAAATATATAACGTTAATGTATTCAATATAAATAAGAAATGGTACTAATTATTATATACTTTTCAGGTTCATCCTTCGGCGCCTGAGGTGGCGACTCCCGACGAGGAAGAGGTCGAGTTTCCAGATCTAACTCAGCCTCAGGTTCTGAGCGTGCCAGCGGGACTAGATCCCATGAAGAAGCACGTTCTAGTTAAGGGCGCAAGCGCTAGGGGAAGAGGAGATGATCATGACTTGGAGCGCTCGGTTATTAAGAGGAAAAACGGCGATGGAGACGATGGCGAGGGCGGTGGGGATGGTATGAGCCTTAGGCCTAGGGATAGTCTCCGACATACTACATGTGGGACCCATCCTCGATAGTATAAATACATTAGTGTTGTACAATTTATCGTAAATATTATATATTTTTTGCATATTTATACATATTATCTTAGTCTTTATTATTGTTTATAGTTTCACATCTTAAATTGATAATAAAAAAAAAAAACGTGACACATTCGAAATAAAGTTAAGCATTAATTTAAAAATAAGACGAAACCCTAAAAGATAAATAATGTAAAGCTAATGACTACAAGTCTTCAAACAAAAAAGGACTTCGAGCACTTTTCAACCACTAAAACGACAATCCAAAGTATTGCGTATTCTTGATGTATTGAGCCTATTTTATTAATTGTACAAATATAAGTAGGGTTCTATATAAAATATTGAAGTTCCGGAGTCTCAAAGCATGATTAATATACGGCTAAACTACGTAAAAAGGAGTGAAAATGTAATAAGAGGCTGGTTTTGGAAAATGGCGGACTGCTATAGCGCAGTAAAATAATGCGCTATAGATGAGAGACAAGTGTCTATAGCGCAGTATTTTACTGCGCTAAAGGACCCGTTAGTTAAGTGCTATAGCGCAGTAAAATACTGCGCTAAAGCACTTAACGGAGCCGTTACGGTTAAGTGCTTTAATACTGCACTAAAGGTACTTTTGTAACATTTTTTTTATTGTTGGGGTATTTTGGTTCAAAATGATTTTTTTGGGGGCATTTTGCTTCCGGACTCGGGAGACCACCAACAATATTGCTTTATCCTGATCTTCGACGTTAACGTCTAAATTTTCTAGGTCAAGAATAACAGAGTTGAACTCATCAAGATGATTTTGAATGGGGGGTACCTTCAGCCATAGAGAATGTGTATAACCGTTCCTTCTGACGAATTTTATTTGCGAGACTTTTCGTCATGTAAAGTGACTCTAACTTCAACTAGAGGCTGCAGCAGTAGTCTCATGAATAACCTTGCGAAGAACCGTCTTAGATAGATATGGTTGGATATTTGAAAGAGCCTTTTCATTCAATTCCTCCCATTGATCATCCGTCTTAGACTTGGGTTTCCTGGATTTCCCAAGAAGAGCCTTCTTTAATCCGTTCTAGGTGAGAACGGCTAACATCTGAACTTTCCAGATACTGAAGCTTATCTTGCCGTTGAACTTCTCGATATCAAACTTGGTTACGGTAGACATCTTGGATCTTGAACGCTCTGATACCACTTGCTAAGAATTAAACGAGTCATGTAGCGGAACGATTAGGATTCATCAACACAAGAACAATAACGCAAGAAAGCAATAAATGTAATGAACACAAGACTAATGTGGAATGGGAAAATTATCGAATCCCAGTTAGAATGGGAAAATTTCGATAAACTCTTTTGGGACATATTCTAATAGTAATAAATAAATAATTACAGAACAATGAGAAAAATTGAGTATTTTAATAAACTCCTGGGTTTTTAAAAATAAGGTAGTGAAAAAGGTTAGGGAAATGCAGCAGCAACAACAACAAAACAACTACATCATCATTATTATTATTATTATTATTATTATTATTATTATTATTATTATTATTATTATTTTATTAAAACACTTCTTCTCGTCGAGCACAACCTTCATATTTAAGGTATAATTTTTATTTTTATTTTCTTTACTTTATAATTCAAATTCATGTTTAGCCTTATAGGCTAAATACTCCGTTGAATTACGTCACACTAGACTACTAAGATCATGGTAATAATGCTTTAATGCTTCATGATCATGCCAAAACATGATATCCAAGGTTAGGTGGGATTGACCCAGGCGGACTGTTCAAAACCAGGCGGTGGTCCTGTTTTCCGCCCGTTTAGCCGAGGGATGGCGTTTGAGGGCATGTTGGACTTGCTCTGGCAAGAACAACCCCAACGCCAGGGTCAATAACCTAGTAAAGCGACTTGCTACCTAGATGGTATCATGTGGCGGCGCGATCCTGCTCCGTTATGCATTTAGGAGTATAAAACTTTTTACTGATTTCTAGTCGTGCGGGTGATCCCCGACTAAAATCAATTTTCTGACTTGGATCCATTAAATATAGGAAAATTCATGTCTGACTCAGTCAATTCTGGGTCTTTAATACCGGTTACAATATTATCCTGGTTAATATTTAATCT
>NC_081349.1:41679906-41763079 GCF_029784015.1 Lycium ferocissimum
TGAGGACATTGATTCATATGAAGAAAACGCTCAAAGAGAGTTAATAATTCTCATGAGAATGATGATCTCCGATGGAAGGATGAACGGCAAATAATGCAAGGTATTTTGATACGACATCGTATGCTACTCGGAAGCTTATAAATATCGGATGAATTATGAAATGATCCTATCATATACGGGGTCAATTGAATTCCGACATTTTTTGTCACGCTATTAGCAAGAAAATTTATAATTTTTCAAAAATTATCATAAAAAAGGTATTTTCTCCAAATGAATGGGGAATAAGTCCATTAAAGGACAGGGATTATATCCATCCAGAACAAAAATGTCACGACCCAACCCCGTAGGCCGCGACTAATGTCCGAATTGGACACTTTTACGTACCCAGCACCCAAACTAACATGTTATTTCACGTAATCGTAAGTAATCACATAAGACGAGAGGAAATACTTGTAATAGTCAACATAGGCGTCACTAAGCCGGTTAGAGAATTTGTCAAAATGTGCGAAACTCAAAATATGTACGAGCTAGCCGACTAGGCTACAGTGGCGGGTAAACCGCTCAAAGCATATGATGCATACATACTTTATTACAAGAAGAACCATAACCCACACGTATATCCCTGAGACCTCTAAACATAGTAGCAAACGTATGACGGGACGGAGACACATCGTACCTGAATAAATATATATACATATGTAACAGAAAGTATATATACCAAATAACGGCTCCGAATGAAGGAGCACTCCCGGATAGCAGGAAGGGTGTCCTAGGTGGGTGGATCACCAAGCTGAGCGTCGGTACACAGCGGGCGTAAACGCGACCCCGAGAAGGAAGGGGGTCGATGCGGAATATGTGCGAGTATGGCGAAATCTGAGAATCATAAGTCGAAACGGAAGATGCGAGAAATTAAGTACAATATGCAAATGTCAAAATACTTATGTTAAAAAAAAACATAAAATACATGCATAAGCTCTTAGAACGATGGTCGCTCGCCGGCTTGATGGCGCCCGTACCACATCATACTCCGGAAGGTTTCAAATCTCCGACACCCGACGGATCGTATCATATCATAAGCGTATCCCCGTAACGCCGAATATGTACGGTACCCGGCCGAAGGGGACACGGCGTGCGGGAACATCATACTCACGAATATATATCATAGCGCGCGAACATAAGCAGGCACCGTCCGTGGACCGAGTAACAACAATGAGCAAGAGCGGAGTCGTGAGCATACATATGCATAAAATCATAATCATAAATCATAAAGTAAGTAAGAAGTCCATATGCCAAAGTTTAAACGAAAATAATATTAACTTTTTCCCGAAAGTCATTACGGAAGCATGAAAAGCCGCGGCCCCACGGACGGGTGCCGGCCCCCGTCCGGGCCCCCGACTATGGTAGTTAGGGGAAAGATAGGTCTTATGAACATACATATTATGTTTTGGGGGCGTTTCGAGAAACTCATGCAAAAATTCTGACGGGTAAAGTTCGGGACACTTTTGTAGTCAAAATCATTTATAAGACTTTTGAAACTCAATCTTTTGAAAACATAAGAATCTTATTTTGGTCCCATCGAGGGTAGATCTTAAGGAACGAATTAAAGTACGTATCTAAGCTCGGATTCTAGAGTGGAATTACCCGAGGCTCGGGTCATAGCCTAGTATCGCTAAGACATGCCAAAAAGAGAAACGACGCCTTACATACCTTGTCCGCTCGCAAGCTAAGTCAAGGCTCAACTCTCGGATGCTCCAAAATCTACATAACACCAAATATGCTAACATTAGCCACAGCTTTTAGACATTCAATTTTGAAAGCGAACATTAAATTCTAACGAAATTTCGACGACATTTCCACTGTAAATACACCCAGGAGATTTACACTCGGCCAAGTCAACAACAACCAAACCCAGCAACCAAACTACATTGTCAATATTCAAATTCAAAATACATTTTAGCACTAATAACTCTCTTTACATAATTTCCACAACTTTCTCAACATTCAATATACTACCTCAACTACTTACATTTCAATCAAGATCGACGTTTACACATTCGAGCATTACTCCAAAACCATACGAATAATGTTTAAGAACGCTTTAACTAATTTACACAATACTTCCAAACAACCCAACTAAAGTCCCCATTCACCCGAAAATGCAGCCCAGACCAGAGCAGCATGGCTTTGCCTTCCTTTCTTCCAAATTCATAAATTTCACTAACTATCCACCTTTATAATGCCAATTCCATAAATGTAAAAATGTACACAAAGATCATGACTTTCAAATCAGTCCACACGATTCCAATCATCAACATAAGTCATTTAAAAGCTCATTATCAATTTAGAATTCACAACAACACAACTAAAACACTAAGGGAACTCAATTCATTTCTTGGCACCAAAATTGACCTATATTCGGCCATGTTAACACACATATATGGATGATTCCCATGCATTTCAACACACCACAACAACAACCAAACATGTTACATAGAATCTAAACTATCATTCCAACATGGCATTAACTACACGGCCATGAGCCATGCACACTCAATGTGCACGGTTCAACTCAACACCTCGATTTTCATGAATTCATTCATGTTTACATACTATAACATGTCCACACCATTCACAACACAAGAAAGAGAAGTAATTCTTACCTTTTTCCTCTACTCTCTCCACGTTAGCTCAAGTCTTCCGAGGAAAGCGAGTGACTTGTTGGTCCAAACAACGATTCCACGTTAACGAGCACCCACCAATTAGTTGTTTTGCTAAGGGAACCAATTTTTTTAATGCAAGTTTCTTGGTCTTGATTTTTTCCTCCTTGGAGCGTGAGCTTCTCCTTCTCTCTCCTTACTTTCTTGATTTTTTCTAAGAATGAGAAATGAAGAGGAAGATGACTTAGTCATCTTTTAACTTAGCTATATAAAATAAAAATATCATGTGGCCTTGGCCCACAACTTACTTGGCCGGCCACTTTGGCCCTCCATTTCAATGATTTTCAAATTTTCTTATTTCATTTTTGGCCCCAAATGTTTACTTAACAATTTCCATGCCAAGAAAGTCATTCATCACTTATGCTCTTAGAACAAAATTGTGGTTAAAAATCCCGACTTCATGTCCCGGAATGGTCTTTCCCTAACTTATCACAATTTACTCATATTGTCCCGTTGTTCAAAATACGGGATATAACAAAAAAGTCCCAGTTAAATTTAATTATTGGGATTATGTTGAAAGCTTTAGTAAAGCTCTTCTATATGAAAATCCTAATAGGAAACATTCATGGTTTATAAAAATTTGTGCCAATGTTTATAAACAGGGCATATCAAATTGGTTTTATCAATGGTGGATCCATTATGGTCCAACAGTAAGATCTTTACCTGAACCATTCAAAGGTTTATATACCGAATGGGTTAATGTTTCTCCAAAAATAATAGATTTGGAAAATACCCAGTGCTTTTGAGCAAATTGCTCGAAAAATCCAATTGAAAAAAGGACTAATTCCCCCAGAACAGCTCATAGCCCAATGCATGGAGGAATTTAAATCCAATATAATGCAGCATCTTAATATGGAAGCTATTTCAGACACATCAATGGCGTCTGTCGGTCATACCACAGATAATGAAGAAGAAGATGAAGACTATAATAATCAAGTCTTAGCAGGAGAATCTCAAAGTCCATTAATAATAGAGGACTATGAAAAATTTAAACCGAATTTCTTGGCGAGAGAAACATCTTCCGGCAAAAAAACGAGCGAAGTCGCGAAATGAAGTGATTGGTGGGACCCGCCACTAGGCTGCTACTTTTATAAAGTAGGAATCTGCTTTTATAAAAGCAGCTTTAATAATTAAAGTTATAATTATTGTGTTTTTACTTTCGGGCACTTTTTGGACGACTTTACTTTTTCTTTAATTTTATTTTTTATCTGGCCATCATATTGTCGGCCATTTGCTTTTTCATTTTGTTGTTTTATACTTCTGATCCATTATATAAGGATCATTCTTCTCCGTTATTATTATTTGATAATAATAATAATAATAATAATAATAATAATAATAATAATAATAATAATAATAATAATACTAATAATACTAATAATAATAATAGTAGTAGTAGTAGTAGTAGTAGTAGTAGTAGTATTTGCTGGCTTACCCAATAAATCTTGTGACTTGCAAAAAACTTGTAGCATCTCGTTTCTCATCCAATTAAAAACCTCTTTTCTTGGATTGTCTTCACCAAATATTAGATATTCCAACATTCATATGCATCTATACTATATATTTTCCTTCAGATTAGAGGAATAGTTTTCAAAATACTCTGTAGAAAATAAAGGATCACATTTGTGTCGTCCCCTTTTACCAAGCGAAAATACTATTACCATGAAATAAGTGAAAGAACATCTATGAAAATGCTATACTATGCATAAGTCCATCAGTCAAAATAAGTGTTGAGACACATAACCACCAAGCTGTTTCATAGCCATCTCAGAATGAAACGAACCAAACTGAAACCTTAATCCCCTATGTCAATGGATAAGGTTTTTTTTTTTTCTTTCTTTTTCATGCATCGACTTTCATTAGAAAAAATGAAGTATTTTCCTAGTGGCTGTAAGATCTCAAGGTTTAAGAGATAGGATCAATGAAAATCGAAGACTGGAGATATTTTTTTATAGAATTACTTACCTCAAACATATCAATAAGCTATACTGCTATTCAAGGGTGAAGTTATTGCTGAAGAAGGGTGATCAAATGCTTTTACTGGAAACTTATACCATATACATATATTTGTAATTGGAAGGAAATTTTTCACACTATTATACAATACTATGATCTGTGCAATTTTTTGGGGAAAATTATTACGAATATATGGTGTTAATCTGATAATTAAGTGAAATTAAAGTAGCAGTGTGGTAGTGCCATATCTTTTCAGTCGTGGAGTCTTGAAGTTTACCCTTGGCCACTATTCTTGTATACGAATAGAGCACCATTTCTCTAAAAATTTGTTAAATAAAGAATGAAGAAAAATCGCCATATGATAGTAGCGTATAAGAGGGCATGCAAAAGATGAAATGAAATTCACTTTTGCATTATATTTGAGATCATGGAACATCACATTGAAAATGAAGAACAAAAGTTAATGAATCTCCTCAATGATGTGATCATAATCACATACAAATTACCTTAAATATGCTTTATCATTGCTATAGATTGTTGTCTTTATGGATAGTACATAAACAGGGAAAAGAAGTAGAAGAACATGTTTGAAAAGATGTCAGAAGGTGGAGGTCCGTTGTTAAATTTTTGTGGTTATTATATGAAAAGAAATATAGCAAATAGGGGAAGATGAATGGTCCTCTACCCTCCCTGCATTACACTTCTTTTTTGAAACGTCACCATTCTTAAAATAATTAAAAAGAAAATTAATGAGACTAATTAAGAATTGAAATTAATGAGACTTATTTAGAAAAGAATTAAGGAAATATAAAAATGATATAATTAAAGGGGTTAAGGGATTATTAGGTTGATTTATTCCTGCAAAATGGACAGCAAATTGTCTCCAATAGATTTGAAACATAAATAGAAAGACAGTTCTTTGCAAAATTTGTCGGATCTATAATAACGGCCACAACAAATTCAACATGCCATACTCAAAGGGTTATACAGTTGTCGCAGTACTACTACTAACAAAAACATAGCACAACATGTTACCAAAATGAATATTCAAAAAACATATAAGAATCACCATCTATACATAGATAAATAAAATGCTACTAATGTGAATATTATAACCACAGCAGAATTTATCTTCAAGCAGGTAAAGAAAATATAAGTTACAAAAAGAAGAGTATCAAAAGGAAAGAATACTTATCGTGTGTATCTTGAAAGTAATCGCTATTCCATGAACAAATGATCGCCATTAAAATAGCATTTTGCTCCAAAATTTTAACCTTCAATAGCTAAAAAATTCAAGAGACATCTCTAAGATCAGAGAGACAGTGCACAAGGTGATAATTTGAGACAACTCATATTTTTTATATTGAAGAACAACTCTTAATAAAGGACAACAAAAACTTATGCAAGAGCACTTAGCACAACCAATCAATTAACAAAGAAGGAAAAAAGAAATGTAGGAAAGAGAGGAATGAAAGCAAAGAGATGTCCAAAATCTGGAGACTCAAAGGTCTCCCCAACGTTTCATGATACGAAATAGGCAAACATAGATGGAGCCTTTATGCATTCATAGTAATGAGTACCGGGTAGTCTTAAAATCCAAAATTAATGTATAATAAGTACTCCATGTAACAAAGAAGGTTAAATGCTAGGTTCTTCACCTAAGTAAACTACCTAAATGGAACAAGAGAAGATAAAAAGCCATTGTTAACCTGCACGTGTATAAATCAAACATTATAAAACGGAGAAGGTATACAGGCTGCATTACCCACGATTACAAGCATGAAACCTACGAATACACACATTAACCCCACTTTAGTAGAGGACTTTATGGCCTATAATTAATAGAAGTTTAATTGAATTATAATGATAAAAAAGCCAAAAAAAGAAGAAGGAGAAAATTGATAAGTAGGAATGGAGGCGGTAAAAGTGCGCATCAACACTTTGTACATCTTCATTATATTATATATAGATATTAGGTTGGTTAAAGGGCAAAAAACGTATATGTATACGGTTAGAGGGTATAGTTATAGAATATGACGATACTCTTCAATTTACAAAATATATCAAAATCTATTCGAATCGGGTAAATTAAAAAGAATCAAATAAAAGACAGTAAATAACGTAAGGAAACTTCCCTTATTTTATCCACATTTCTCTCCCATTCAAAATTAAGAGATATTGTTACCTGATTTTCTCCAACTTTTGCTCCCTTATTTTATTCACTTTTCTCTCCCCATTCAAAATAAAGAGATATTATTCCCTAATTTTCTCCAACTTTTGCTCGAAAAGTCCATTCTAATCAGTTATTCTCTCATTCAAAATTCATACACAATCAATTTCTCGGTATGGATCAAATTCCACATAAAGTTCGTTATAATTTTTGTAATTGATACAAATCAGATTTCATACAAAGTTCATACACCAAAAAACAAATATGTATAAATTTTGTATGCAATATGTATAACTGTATAAATTCATTACAATTTTTATGTATTAAATGTGTATAAAAGTTGTATGTATATTTTGATTATGATAAAGTACATATAAATTGTATAAAATCTGATCAAAGTGTGTATAAATTATGAGGAAATATGAATAATAAATCTGTAATTGATACAAACCACATTCCATACAAAGTTCATACACCAGAGAATAAATATGTATAAATTTTTGTAACGATGAGAGATAGAGTGAAATAAAACTGTGGCATGCCTCCATCTTCATCAATTGGGACCATTACCCTCTGTTTGGATGGTTGTTTCCCGTGGTTCATTAATGTACAGTATGGTATGATACAGTATGGTGTTGTGTTGTGTTGTATTGTACTGTATTAATGAACACAGTGTTTGGATAGAGTGTATCGTTTGTTATGGTTTAATAACATTTGTGTTGTTTGGTTTGACAGTATGGTACTGTATAATAACTTGTAAGTTTACTAAAATAACCTTAACTCTTAATTAGAAATTAGTTTATATATATATATATATATATATATATATAAAACTCAGGTAAAGAATAAAATAGGAACTTCAAAAAATAAGTAGGTAGTAGGTGGGGTGGTGGAGGGGTAGGTGGTGTGAGGTGGGTGGTTATGGGATGAGGGTGGGGGTAGTGGGTGGTACGGTGGGGATGAGTGGTTGTAGGGGTGGGGTTGGGTGGTGGCGAGGGATAGTGGGTGGGGGTGGTGGAGAGGAAGCTGGTGTGAGGTGGGTGGTTGTAAGATGAGGGTGGGGGTAGTGGGTAGTAGGGTGGGGTTGAGCTATTGTGGGGTGGGGTTGGGCGGCAGTGAGGGGTAGTGGGTGGTGGTTGGAGTGGGGTAGTTGCCGGTGGGGGTGGGTGGGGTGTGATGAATGGTGGAGCATGGGGCAGGGATAGGGTAGGGTAGGGGTGAGTGGTAGGATGGGGGTGGAGTGGGGTGGATGGTGGAGGGTGGGTATAATGGAGAAATGAAATACGTAACCACGGAAAAATCACCAAATCCGTGGTTACAAAAATTGGGACTTTTCATGGTTATATAACTATGGAATGACCCACGGGTTTACAACACCATACCATATAATTTTAAGAACAATGGAAACAAACATGGTTTCATAGAAAACCATACATTAATGAACCATGAGAAACCACCATCCAAACAGGGGATTAGAAGATTGGAATAATCTCTCTTGTATGACCCTACCTCCATTTTTTAACGGATAATTCCAAAAAGAAGGAGATTTATTATATAACTGCAAAGGGGATATATGAGTATTAATAAAGGCAAAAAACGTATATGTAAATGTCAAAATTGAGGGAGAATTGTTCGTCGATGAAGCTGAAATCGTATCATACTAGGAGAGAAGATGAATTTTAAGTTTGAGGTGTCTATCAGCAGCTGTAGAGGGGGAGAGAGAAAAATATCTTTGAAAAGAAGAAGAAGTTGATTGGTAACAATCCTTAAATTAAGCCCACATTTAAAAATCAGATTCTCTTCCTTCAAAAAGAACTCAAAGTTGTGGGTATCCCATTAAGCCCAAATCTGGTATACTTTGTAATTTTGTTGGTACGTTTTATAAATAAGGAAAAATATCCTTATGTTTTGTAACATAAAGTCTTAAGAAGTATTATTAGGTCATTTTTCCTTGGTTAAATACCTGATATCCCTTAAACTTGAAATGTTTTTTAAATTAGCCACTCAAACTTAACTAATGATCATTTAGATGGAACACTATAGTCCTACATGGCCACTGAAAGCCTCAACCAGCATCCATCATACCCTGGTGTAATTAAACCAAAATTTGAAATTCCCTTTTGCCTTTTTGTCTTACTCCAAGCCCACTTCCATTTTTTGCAACTTTTGTTAACATTTTGAGCTAGGAATCATGCTTCAAGGTTCAATATTTTCAAAAAAGTTGATCTTTCTACACAAATTTTAGTATTTTTTACTTAATCTAGATGAAAAATGCAATCTTTGCAGAGACATGCAAGATACCATTTTTTTTTAACCCTCATTATAATTTAAAAACCAAAAGATCTAGCATTTTGCCTCTGTTACTAGGAACTTCACTTGATACTCTATTTTTTTTTTTTAGGAATTAGTGAAGTCTGAATTTTTGCAACTGTGAGAGCCTAAATGAATTTGTGTTTGCGTAATTCCCTTAAAAAGAGAGAAAAGTAGCAGTGAATGACTCCTTTTATTGTTGTAATGGTCCCACATGAAAATATGTATGATCGTCAAGAACACTTTTATCCAATTACACTAGGGCGGGTTACAAAAAAGGTGACTTGATTTCACTACGTTTATTAGAGGTGGTTCACCTGCTGGATCCAAAAGCGGAGCCAAAATTTTAATATGGGTCTGGAGTTTAGAATGATGACTTCAACTATTAATAACTTATTCGAAATTTTATAAATTTCTTAATACAAATACATTGTTTGATCAAAAGTTATGCCGAATTCAGATCTAGACTACTAACGCCGCCCCTGGCCAGATCTGCTGTTGTCTCCCATCAGGTTTAAGTTACTAAAAAATGATTTGATTTTGCCATCTCCAGTTGGGCGGTTCGGCCCAATATGTTCTTGCCTCTTCATTCGGTACAAGTTTCTGAAAAATTTGATGGATCTCTTCAACATGTTTTGTCTACAATCTGTATCAGCTATTGGGACATATTTATTACCTGATGCCCCAGTAAGTGCCCTGAAATCAACATTAAATATCCTTACCTCTTCTTGCTGATCACTTTTCTACAAAAAAATAAAATGAAACAAAAACCAAAATGTTAAAATAGACATGAGATAAGCCACTAAAACAGTGTTAAAAGCAGGATGGATTAAAAAAAAAAAAAAACACATGTCTACGTTTAGGATTTGATACATTAATCATCAAATCATCATCACCACCACTCGATGAATTAGACGAAGGAATGTTTGGATCAGAGATCATGCTTTCATCCCGCCCTGAATTATCAGAATTGCCGTGGATAATTGCATGAGTACTAGAATCAAAAGAAGTTGAATATTCCATATTTATGTCCGGAGACATTTCTCCAGAGCTCATATTTTTTCTTTCTTTTTTGGATAAATTACTGGAGTTGCCTCCACTTCACTAAATAGTAGTGAGGTCTGCACACAGTCAATTTATTTTATTGTCATTTCGCTATCATTTGTTCATGAAATCAACCGTTCATACATGTAAAGACTAAAGAATAGAACTTGAGGACAAATTTATCTAACAAACGCGCTACTAAGTATGAACACATACTAAAACTCTACTGGAAAAAAAGTGAAGCGAGTGAAAGGTCTATTAATTATTGAACCGCGTAGTGTTGACCAAATAAGCCTAAATTTGACGCAGATTTTATTCAGTGCATATTTAAAGTTTGTCTACCTTCATTATCTCCTTGAATTTGTTTTTTCGGTAGCCTCGGCCCCCTAACAAATCATACCTTTGTGGGTGAGATACATGCGCTACCACATGGATTTTTGCCTACAACGTAAGAAAGATTCTTGCCCACTTGATTATGTTAATTGCTCATGACCCAAATCTTCAGCCACTCATTTGCTATCAATAATTTTTTTTTTCCGATTCAGATATTCGATATCTTTATCCTTTGATTCCTTAATGGCTAGTATTCACTCTGCTTTTGAAGTTGACACTCTTCTTTTTTGTAGGGACCACTATCAAGTTCCCCTTTTCGCCTTTTTCTCTCTTCCAATTAGGGGTGGGCACGGTACGATATTTAAAATTTAGGTACGATAATTTCAATTTTCAGTTTCTAAAAATACTATAATCATTATCGTACCAAATTAGTTCAGTATAGTTCGGTATTTTAAAGTTCGATTTCAGTATTTTACGGTATGATAAATCGGTCCCATAGTTTATCTCTTGACTTACATATCTTTCGTATCGTGGAGAATTATGACTTCTGCTACTTAAAAAACATCTCAATTATTATATACTAAACACCTTGCAATGTAAAATATTCAAAAGAAAGTACAAGCAATCCCTTCGTAAATCAATTACACAAAAAGATATTTAAATCATGATAGAGTAGTCAAATTTTCAACGTTCAAACAATTAGTTTTCTAATAATACTAGATTATATATATTTGTTAGTATTACAGTCAAACCTCTCTATAATTGCCATTTGTTATAACAGCATTTCACTATAACGGCCTAATTTTCTCCGGAACCGATTTTTCATGTTATATTTTACTTCTATATAACGATTCGTGCATATATAACAAAGAATGACATCCGTTATATAGGTACAACTCTTTAATAAAGTTACCTCTCCGTATATATATATACTCAAATAGCGTGTAATAATATTTTATAAGAAATATATTATGTGACACAAAAGTGTCGATGAAGGCGCTCAACTGCTGTTCTTAGAGATAGAAGAGTCAAATGTTAAGCGGCTAAACGACCTTGAGGAAAGCTATTAAATTTCCTTTTACTGAAAGTTTGGACAAAAATTTTCGTCAGTTCAAGCATTATATTATCACTAAGAGACTAGAATTTACGAAACAACCTATAATTGTAGAGTTCTTACATTAAACTTAAAATATTTAAATTCTCAATTAATTTAAAATGCATATATTCCATATATTTTAATTCTTGACCTGTGTGGTACAACTAGTTATGGATTTAGTAGTAATTTATTAGTCTTTTCAATGTTTAATTTATGAGATATGAAAATCAATTGAGATTTTAAAATTTACAAGTATATTGTTTTCGTTTATAACATAAAAAGTAAAAAAGTTAATTGTTTGCGTATTTTTATTTATAACAACTAAATGAGATTTAAATATCGAATGACAGTATACATGCATAACAGCACCTCACTAGATCAGCCATAAAATTTTCGGACAAACGCTGCCACTATAGAGAGGTTTGACTGTATAATACTAAGATATATGAATTGTATATGTAATTATATATTTCAGTATGGTATTTGGAATTTTCTTTATAAATACCGTATCGAATACCAAACTTTTTAAAAATGCATACAAGATATCGAAATCGCGGTATAAAAAAATTCAGTTTCGATATGGTAATCGGTATCTACCATACCATGCTCATCCCTAATAAAGGCTTTTCTTGAATCATTTACTCACAATAAATGTAAGACAAAATAAAGGCAAATAAAAGAAGAGAATATAAAAAAATGATGAAAAGATTCCGACCTGCCGGATTCAAACCAGCGACCTAAAGATTGCTATGAACACATTACAGTCTTCCGCTCTACCAACTGAGTTAAGGTCGGCTTGTGCTCCTGTAGTTATTTAATTATAGGAACACATAGTTTCAAATCAAAATTTGGAATAACGAAATTTTACGTTACTCTTTAACAGAAAAGTTATTGTAACTTGTGAAAACCTACGTATATAGTGATTTCTAATGTAAGGAAATTATTAGCTAATAACGTAATTAATATATCATGTAATTAATCAAATTGAAAAAAAAAAGTGACAAACATTATATTGTTGTACTCTACTCTTATAAATATACTCCATTTTGCCAATATTTCTGAATCGTAAAATTGCATCCGTTATTAATAAAATATTAATAACTTAAATCATATTCAAATTGCACTTTTTGAAGTGTGTGTTATCATCTTATCTAAAATTTTAAACTATTGGCGATTGTTTTTTGAGTCTAGATGTAATTTTTGCATTTAAACTGGAGCCAACAATAAAAGATCAGATGCTTTTAACTCATTTTGTTCTAAAGATTTTAATCTTTTCAATAAGCTGTGGTTAATGGTAACTGGAAATATATATTCTGCTCCTTTTCCTATATTGTCCAATATTTCCCCTTTTCAGGTGGCTATGTAATCATCATCCAATTAAAGTGTATTCTTTTGGAATTCCTACACAAAATTATTGATAGATTCATTGACTTTGTTATATATCGGGTGTATAAATATTGGGGTGAAAAAAAGTTGGTATGCGAGTACAAATTAAAAATATGACCACATGTTTGTAATTTACCGTGTTGAAATGTATATTTTTGAAAATTTCCCTTTATTTTATGTATAAGTGTCTTAGTTTGACTTGACATGTAATTTAAGAAATTAATTTTATTTTTTAAAATCTTGTTATAGTAAACTAACTATGTATGTAATGTAAGTAAATGCTCTTTAAATCTTGTGATTTTACATATGCCATGCAAAAATTGAAATATTGAATTAAAAAGTTATTATATAAGTATAAAAATAAAATTATTTTTTAACAATTAAAAAAGAAAAAGAAAAAGGAATACACATAAACTGAAATGAAGAAATTATACTTTTCCACGAAAGATTGTTCTATTGTCAATAACGACTTAAAGTGCCATAGATATGTTCGAATCAAATCAGTGGAAGACGTGCTATATTTGTCTCTTGACTACATAACTCATCACATGGTGCCCAACTGGTAATTTCCACAAATAATAAATTCTTATAGCATGTTTGATCAAACTACTGAAATTAGCTTATTTCGAAAAATATTTTTTATAAAAGTGCTTTTTAAAATGGACTTTTGGTGAGAACTATTTGGCCAATTAGTTTAAATAACACTTTTGAGCAGTAATTAAAGTTAGGTCCAGCTTTTAAAAAGTGTCTCTAAATGTATTTTCTCAAAAGTGCTTTCGAGGAAAACTACTTTATTTAGCTTTTGAAATACCAGCTGCTTCTCAAAAGTACTTATTTTCTCTCAAAAGTTTGGTTAAACACCTCACTTTTTAAGACGGAAAAAGGGCCAAATATACCCCTCGTTATACTTTGAGTCCAAATATACTCCAACCGTTATACTATTGGTTCAAATATAACCCCCTCTGTTAATTTTGTCCAAGGTGGACAGACAATCTTATGTGGCGCTGCTATTTAATGAGGTGGGCGTCACGTGACATGCCGCCTTAGCACCCCTAACCCATTTTATCCCTCCTCCCTATTTGTTCTTCCACCGCTAAAGTTTTCTTCCCTTCCACCACCATTACCGCCATCATGACCACCTCTTCAAATTCCAAGCAGATCTGCCTCCAACAGGCTTTGAATAAGCAAACTGAGTGCCTTTTTTTTCCCCCTCAAATTGCAAAGTGGATCACATTTTAAGATGTTAAACACAAAGTTTTTAAAACTATATACCCCACGTTGGGATTGAGACTTAGTAAAATTGTATTCTGTACATTGTTTATCATTCGATTTTTTTGCTTAGTCTGGTTAGTCCAAAAAAGACTTATCATTGAACTATAAATTACTATTCTGATTGCCAACAACTAACCAAAAGAGGAAGCAGTTGCAGTTTGATTTTTTGCACATTTTTTCTTTCTAGGTGAAAGGAACGGTTATTTCTATAGATCCAAACGGAGCTCTAGTTGACATCACTGCAAAATCATTTGCATACTTGCCTGTAAGACAGGCTTCACTTTACACCATCAAACATGTAGAGGAAGCCAGAATATTTCCTGAATTATTCAAATCTGCTTGGAATTTGAAGAGGTGGTCATGGTGGCGGTAATGATGGTGGAGGGGAAGAAAATTTTAGTGGTAGAAGAACAAATAGGGAGGAGGGATAAAAAGGGTTAGAGGTGCTGAGGCGACATACCACATGGCGTTCACCTCATTAAATATCAGCGCCACATAAGATTGTATGTCCACCTTGAACAAACTTAACGGAGTGGGTATATTTGAACTAATGATATAACGGCAGGAGTATATTTGGACCCAAAGTATAATGAGGGGAATATTTGAACCTTTTCTCATAGTATAGGGGTATATTTGGCACTTTTACGTTTTTAAAATAAGCATTTTTTTGAAAAAATAAGCATTTTTATCTCTCAAAAGCTTGACCAAACAGACTATAAATGTGAATAATTAGACGTTGTTTGAGTTTCCACAAATAATAAAGTCATGATGTGGATATTAGACGTTGTTTGATTTTCCACAAATAATAAAGTCATGACGTGGATATTAGACGTTGTTTTAGTTTTCCACAAATAATAAAGTCATGATGTGGATAACCATACAGTACGTTGTTTGAAACTTTCCCTATTTCTTAAGTTTGATGCAATTTCATTTTTTTTTTTTTTAGAATATTTTAGGACAATGTCATATTTCATCTCATATTTTGTGTTATTTTCTTAAGAAGTATGTTAATTAGATAGTCGTATCTTACTATGACTGAAGAAATATTTGAAGTACAAGTTATATGTTTAGTATGAAGACTTTACTGAAAAAACCCGAAAAAACCGAGCAACCCGAAAAAATCAAGAAAACCCGAGCTTCAAAAACCCGACTTTTGTTGGTTTGTTTTGATTTGGTTTATAAATTTAAAAACCCGATGCAATTGATTTGGTTTGATATTTGAAAAATCCAAATTAACCCGTTTCATGTATACCCCTATGCATGTGTTAGATTGTGCAAAAGCTTTCTAAAGGCAAGTGTTTCTTGTTTGATCAGACCATAAGATTAAACTAGTGTTCATCGTCAAAAAATGAAGAAAAACAATGATTTAAACTGTCTTTACTATTAATCAAATGAAACTGTTTAGAAGATGACTTGAAGTAAATTGAAAGATAATATATGTTCTAGTTGTTGTAAGTTGGATGCCCACCAAAATACTTGGGCGCTAAGTATGTGTGGCCACCAAGTTGTTCACTTATGACCACCAAATTGTTCACTTATTTCCTCCTATAAATAGGAGTTCATTTGTAGAATTGAAATGGCAATAAATATCTCTCTCTCTCTCCCAACTTCTTTTGCTATATCTCTTGTGTCGTGTACTTTTAATATTATTTCATAACACTTATCTTTTCTCTGAAGTGAATGTGATAGTATGTAGTAAAGTCTATAAATATGAACGTGCATTTGATTGTGAAAATATCATGATGCATCTCCAGAAGAGGTAGAATAATTGAAAAGAAATATTCTGAATATTATATGATTTACTCCTGAAGTATTAAACTCATAAATCTGCTCCTCGAGTAGCAAGCTTTGAATTCTACTCCCGAAGTAGTACAACTCTGAAATCTACTCCCGAGTAGTAGAATTCTGAAATTAACTCCTGAATTAATAAATATTTTTAAATTCACTCCTGAAGCAGTAAGACGGTGAAATTTACTCTCGAAGTAGTAAATCTTTAAACTTTACTCCCAAAGTGGTAAAACTTTAAACTTTACTCCCGAAGTAGTAAAACTCTAAACTTTACTCTTGAAGTAGTAAAAACTCCGAAACTGTACTCCTAAAGCAGAAAGAATTAATAAAATATCTGAGAAATATTCTAAAGCAATGTCTTCTTGTGTTTGAGCAAAATAACGAATTATTGCTGAGCGTCGTATTTTAAGCACATTTGAATAAACGAGTTTCATTCCATGAAGTGAACCAAGAAATATCACAAACTATCTCATGTCGAGATAAAATACAAGGAATATACATGTTAATTTTGTAGTATGAAATTAAGACATTGCAACACGTACCTGTCGTACGTAGAAACATCTTGAATAATTTTATTAAAGTATCATTTTAAAGAAAAAGGAAGCAGAATAAAGTGCTTTCTACAATAACCAAGTTGATACATTATGGTTAGTTGTTGATTTCCTCGAAGGAAATAACAATTAATGTATTTTCCCCTAAAGGAATTAATAACTGTGTGGTTGCCTCTTTGATACAAAATATTCAGATGTTAATGATGAATCTTCCTGAAGGAGATGTTTAAAATACTGAAGTTTAGAGCTTAACATTTACTTTTCATAATTTATAGTTTGTCTTTAAATTTTCATTTGATCACTGTTTTCTTTCATGACACCAGTAGTGTCTAACCAAATTTTCTTTCGTGATACCAGAAGTATCTAAAGAATATTTGGTAGTACAAACTAATAATCAAGGGCACTAGAAGTGCTAATTATTTATTTTCAAGTATCATGACACTAGCAGTGTCCACATAATATCTGATTATGATAAATAAATTGAAGTCTCTTGAAGATGTTATATATGATAATACCATTCATCGTAGATCGTAATTGGTATGATCGGAACACTGTAGTAGACCTGAAGTTTACTAACAATAAAAATGGTTATCATATTGAGACTACAAATGATCGGAATATTAAATATCTTCAAGTTACAACGGGTAAGAAATACACATGTGAAATGTTACCCGAGCGTGATGAGATCACATACCACGATAAACCAGAAGTTTATTGATATACAATTTCATGCAATAGTAAACCAGAAGTTTATTAAAATAAATAGCACTCATCATGGTAAACTTGAAGTTTACGAGCACAGATAATTTTATCAGTTGACAAGACCATTTTGATCGTCCTGATTTAAATCTGATGTGCTAATTGAGTATTAAAAACATATTGAAGAACTAGAAGATTCTTCAAGAATTTGTTTGTGTTGCTTGTTCTCATGATAAGTTAATTACACCAGCTAATGTTGGGACTGAATCCCCGAAATTCTGGAAAATACAAAGGTGAATGTGGGCCCCTTCGCTTGCAATGTGATGTCTTAACTAGAGGTATCTATGAGACGGTCATATATACGTTTATTGTCAACTGGAATTTTGACATTTACGAAGTTGTTTGCTCAAAATTGAGTTGGAAGCACAATTTTCAGAATATGTAATCAAGACAATTCATCTTGATAGTGCTGGTTTATATATAAGCTGGTTTGGCATTGGATGCCTCCATAATATAGCCAAACCATTGCTTATGAGAACAAAGCTTGGGTCTGAGATATTATATGTTGCATATAACAAACTTATATGCTTCAAATCAATCAATTGAGACAAATTCTCTCCTCATAATTGGTTTAGGGTCAGAAACTAGATATTTTCATCTTATAGCTTTTGATGTGTGGTATATGATTAACGGATATTCCATAATGCACACAGATGGTTTTTCCCAAAGAAAATGGGGATATATGTCACTAACAGGGGGGGGGGGGAGGATAAGCGGTAAGAAATATGTTGTGAATTATCATCAGTATGATCCTCAGATAATTCAAGTCAAATGCTGGAAGCCCAACTATTTCATATTTCATCAGCAAAATGCTCCTAAAGTCCCCAAAGGACAGAGTCTACATCATGCATGGAGCATGGTAGATCAATCGGTTCCAAATATAATAATCCTTAAAAAAAGGGAGGAGCAAATAATCATAATAAGGAGGCAATGTGCTCTTGAAGAGCTACGACATAACACTTTATAAACCTTATGAGAGGTTTATGTACCTGAAAATAATGAAGTGATGAGATCTCAGTAAGTTATTGCGAACCAATACAAATCATATATTGTCGACAATATCTTTGATACTATGTAGCGCGTAATACAGTATAAGATTGTGAGGATTAGAATTCTACGTCCCTTAAAGCATGTTGACGTAGAAATAATTAGCAAGTGAAATCATGCATCTTGGTAAGCGATTGGACCTGTAGTCCAGACATCAGAAGATGTCACAATTTATACTGATGGAAGTTGTCACAGCCTCTATGGCTTACTTGACAAAATTTATATGAAAATTTCTGAAGGATTCAAAATGCCTGAAGCATATACAAATTCTTGGGAAGCTTGTTTATAATCCTTGAATGGATTAAATGAATCAAGGTTGATGTACTAAAATCGCCTTAATGTATATTCATTAACGAATGGTAAAAATATACTATGTTTACCCTTGTCTCTTTATGATAGTCAGAACCTTTCATATGAATATTATTGGAGCTCTTGAAGAGTTTACAAAAGCAGTACATTATCTACTGAAAGAAGTTGAAATAAGAAAATTGAATTGGTCCTAAATTACCATATCTTTATGCAATTGATGTACTTATATTTCTTGCTATAACTACGAGCATGATATAATTTACTCCTATTTGGAAATATTGAAATAAGATCAATTGCATACTACTAATGAAAGTATGGCATGAATGTGTTTATGTTAACAAATATTGTCAAGTGTTTTGGATATACAAGGCATTCATCTAATCGACATAAGAGTTCGATCCAAATATGTTATCTCTTTCGATAAAGGATTACTGTCACATCATGTAATTATACATGACAGTCAAACCATAGATGATAACATCAGATAGTTTATAAAAGTAAGTCAAGAATGTACTTAGCGTGACTGCAACAATACTATATGGCGACGATGCAACTCTCTCTAAGGAATGAAGATTTAGATCATCAACCAGTTCATCAAATGATCATTTGACAGATTTGATCACAAAGACACTACTAAAATCGACATATGATACGTTTGTATACAAGATTGAAGTACATGATTTCCAGAAGAATGGTGATATTGATAATCCTGCAGATTAGTTCACCAAATCTTTGCCAACGTCAACTCTTGAGAAGATGTTATTCAAGATTGGAATATGAAGACTCCGACATCTTAATTTTGGTCTTCGTCAGGGGGAGTAAAATACGCGCTGTACTCTTTTTCCCTCAACCAAGGTTTTGTCCCATTAGGTTTTCCTGGTAAGGTTTTTAATGAGGCAGCTCTCAAAGCGTATTACTAGATATGTGTACTCTTTTTCCTTCATTAGGACTTTTTCCCACAGGGTTTTTCTTAATAAGGTTTTAACGAGACACATCATCTAATTAATGGACATCCAAGGGGGAGTGTTGTAAGTTGAATGCCCACCAAAATACTTATTACTTAGTGGCCACCAAGTTGTTCACTTATGACCACCAAATTGTTCACTTATTTCCTTCTATAAATAGGAGTTCATTTGTAGAATTGAAATGACAATAAAAATCTCTCTCTCTCTCTCCCAACTTCTTTGGCTATATCTCTTGTGTCGCGTACTTTTAATATTATTTCATAACACTAGTCAAATTAATAGGAAATGTACTCAATTGTGCACTTCTTTATAGCGATTTACCTTCAATCTCTTTTAACAAAAGTTGTATACTTTCTAAGCAATTACTATCTCCTCCCCTAATACAAATAATTTATTTTATAATATTTTTAAAATTATGGTTGGTGTTTTAACATGAAATAAATGATGGGAAAATATTTGGAATCACTAAAAAATGTAGTTTGAAAATTTTAAGTTGATCAATATCAATTTTTTTTTTACTGTTCTAACTCCTGGTCCATAGGTGAGTATTTCTAACAATATATAATATAGAAAGTATATAAGTTAGCATGATTATATTTTTGGTTTTCTTGTTATGTTCTTAAGTCAACATTCTCCTCGTATGACTTCAACTCATAAACATCATCCACACCATCATAGTTGTTTTGATCGAATTAAGTTTAAAGTATTTTTCCGAGCTAGTTAGAAGCATGAATGATCACTCAACTTTGAATAATCGGCTATTATAATCACTCAATTTTAATTTGTCAGACTTCTCTTGCTAAACTATAAAAAACAAAATGTAATAGGCAAATGATAGAAGCTGTCAATAAATTAACCCCCCACGGAGCTGCATAAACCTTATACATTTACTGTGACCATCCGCGGAAAATTTAATGAAAGGGGTCTGAAGGAAACCTCCTAGACCCGCTGGTGGAGTTAGAGAGGTGCACGGGGTTCATGTGAATTCTTTCTTCCAAAATGTATACTAAAATTATTTTGATTATATAGCTCTTTCTTTGAATATGATTTTTTCCAATTCTTTTCGTATATTGTGAATTACTCTCTTCGTCCCAATTTATGTGGTACTTTACGCTTTTCGAGAGTCAATTTGACTAAATTTTAAAGCTAAATTAGATTAGATTAACTGAATGTTTCAACATTAAAATCTATATATTTGTAAAACTACATGAAAAGTACTATAAGTTGCAACTTTTGTCATATCAATTCGGTGAAACAATACATCTTAAAATATTGGTCAAAATTTATGCAGTTTGAATCTCGAAAAGCGAAAAGTGCCACATAAATTGAGACAGAGGGAGTATTAATGTAACAACCCGATATTTTTCTCTTCAAGTGTTTAGAATTTCTTCTTTAGTTATAGTTTATTTAATTTTAGCAGGTTTTTTATCGAAGGAAATAATTATAGAATATATTTACATTACATATATACACACACCTATATATATAAATATTTTTTTGAAATTTGTGTGCATATAAAAATGTGTGTAATAAGGTGTAAGTTGGTGACTCAAAATAATGACTAGATGACAAAATATACTTAAATGGGAAAGAAGTGGGGCAAGCCCACTTACTTTTTGCTGCCACGTTTGAAGCCTAGTGAGTTTTTTTTTTCTTTTTCTTTTTCTTAATCAAAGTATATTTAATGCCATCATAGGCAACTTTAGGAGTCTTGACGGCTACACTAATGGTAATAGAAGTTGACGGCTACACTAACGGTAAGGACGAAGCAATTTTCTTGGAATCAAATTTAGAGGTAAGCCTGTCAATTGGTCCCGGGTTAGCCGGGGATCGGCCCATCTAACTCGGCCCATAACCGGTCCGGCCCCTAACCCGGTAAGAGGGTGGTGGGTTGCTAGTGAAAAAAATTAGGGAAGTTTGGCGGACGTTCGGCGGTCGGCCTTCCACCCACTCGGGTTCGGCCACACTGGGGGCCCAGCCCACTTCGAATTATTATTTTTTTAAAATTATTTAAATGGTATATTTGTGTATATCTTGTATATGTTAATGGTATATTTGTGTATATCTTGAATATGTTGTGGGAATGAAGACTCCCAACGGCTAAAAATTATAAAAAGTTGAGAATGTGATACAAGACTACATAAGTAATTTAAAATAAAACTTCAAAATTAAATTGATGACATTGCAAATTCAAAACATACAAACTTGAACGGTTAACTTATTACAAATGAAAAGTTCAAAACGCTAGCATCGATGGAGAAATTTAAAGAAGAGATAAACTTCAAAGTTCAATTTTGTGCTTTTTGTCCAAGTGCCTACGTACGGACCGGTACCCCCAAAAACCGGTTCGAACTTATGGAGATATATTTGACCACAATATTGACATTTAACATGTTCCTCGTCTACTCGCTCAAAATGCAACCACACCGGACTTGAAATTGATCCTCGGACTGGAGGAGGAGGTGAAGGATTATCATTATCCATTAAATTTAAATTTTGAAATTTGAAATTTGAACTTGGAAGTTGGAAGAGAGAGAGATTTAGATGAGTAGGAAATTTAGGGAAAGAGGAGAGTAGGAAATTGTGAGACAATATGGAGAAGAATAGATGGTATTTATAGATTGAAAATAGAGCCAAAGTATAATTTAAGAAACTTGATGGTTAAAATAAAGTTGACAACAACTAGATTTTAAAGTATTGAGCTTAATAAATTTTAGTATTAGAATTTATTTTAAAAATAATTAAAATCCGGCCCGGCCCACTAACTAAAACTCGGTCCGGCCCACTTAGCCCACTATATACCCCTACCCGGATAGGGGGTTGAGTCGGACATCCCTTTCTCTCCTCCAACCCGGCCCCATGTGACCCACATTTATATGGCCCGGCGCAGCCCGGCCCACTTGACTGACTTATTTAGAGGTTTGAATTCATATAAGACAAGAGTGGAAACTTCCTAGAATTCCAAGTATTTTGTATCGAGGTATACACTCAATCTCTTAGAGTAGCTGTGCCCTTGAAATGGAGGAAAAGCAATAGCATTCTTTATTATTATTATTATTATTATTATTATTATTATTATTATAAATTATATTAAAAGTAGAATCAGTTTATTATCAATCATTGGGATAATTTAGTGAAGTAAGGATTGGGGGAATCATTATATTATGGCATTGGCAGTCATAGGTTTTTAATCTTGGAAAGATGGTGATGCAGATTACAAAAGTTGAGTTTCAACCGAAATCACTGTTTCGGTCCGCTCATGTTCAGAAATTAATTTTGTTTGTTACGCTGTTATGGACTCTTGGATAGTTGATACTAATTAAATTGTTATGTACATTGAATTGGTGTAGACCAGGATGTTGAGATATAAATGTTTTAGCTTTTTAAAAGAATCATGGAATCAAGGTATAGAATGTTGAGATTTAATTCTAAACCTAAAATTATAGGATTAGTTTCCCTAGACTAATTTGGACCATGTATTTATGGTATTGAATAGATTGACGCTATTGAAGATTGTTTGAAGGAAATTTGACATTTCAAGAGCGGTTGCATTCCGGTTATAAGGCAAGTGAGGCTTAAACTCTTAGTTTACTTGCTTTTCATAAAAAGCATATGGTTTGTAGTGTATGTATGCATTTAAACCATTTAGTTCGTGTGAGTGGGAAAGCATGATCTAAATTGTATAATTTACAAGTGTCTAAATTGTTGACCGTATGAGTCCTTTAGCGTAATTTCGCTTAAATAGATACTTGTTATATATGTAAAGTTTTGAATTGGTATTGATTGGATGTTTGTTCCACTTTATCATATCTTTAGAGAGGCATACTCCGACAGGCCCCATTGGGTTCGGTTGGCGGTAGGTGCCAAAATTATAAGTGACTCGGCTAAGATGTGGGTAAATTATGCTCACTCCGAAAGACGGGGTAAGACATAGACAAATACGTACCATGTCCCGTGAGTATAGATTTAGATTCAGTGTATTTCATGCGTTGCTTGTTTATGCTTCATGATTTCAGCTTCAGCTTCAGCTTCAGTGTTTGTACATATTTAATATACTTGTACCGTTTAATTGCCTTTATGCATTACCAGAGATTTTTAAGACTTGCCCAGGGATAAGCTGAGAGTGTGTCGATGATCTTGCTGGGTCTTTAGACTCACGCTTGTTGATGTTGTATGTGTGCAGGTGTGATTAACGGCGACCAGGTAGCCGATACTTGATCATTTCAGCTTTCTTCCGTCCAGTTCAGGCGAGGTGAGCCACCATTAGATCATGACAGGCTTTTCTTCTTTAGTTGACTTAGTAGTATTCCGAGCTACGTCTCGTACTTTTGTATTCAGATTGTAGTTCCATGACTCAAACATTTTATGGGGTTTATGGGAAGATTCAGTATTTGTATTTTGCTTCCGCACTTTTCTTTATATTATGAGGCATTGCGTATTCTTCCTTTTATTCGTTAATTTTCGCATGATTAGCTTAGAGGGTTCGCCTTATGGGTAGAAGCTTGTCAGGTGCCTTGTCACGGCCCGAGTGTTAGATTTGGGTCGTGACAATTAATTATGCAAACTATAGTGTGTGTGTGTGTGTGTGAGTGAGTGTGCGCATTTTTTTTTTTTTTTGGTAGTTTTCAAATACGTAAATTTTATTATAAAATACTCGAAGAATTTATGTTTGAAATTAAGTTAAAGAAAGAGCTATTTGACTACCTAAATAGGTCAACTCTCATATAAATTGGGACGGAGGGAGTGGATGTTTGAAACCCTTAACTTCTTCGTGTATTTGCTTTTTTATTTCTTAATATCTTTAGTAAAAATTCTGACCGGGCTACTACTTAAACCAACCTCTTCGATCGTAATTAGGATATGTAAAATAGTCATTTCGTTGTGGCCCTACTGTGTAATTAATTGAGAAGAAAAATATCTTAGTACGGGTACGTATTTGTCAAACTCCATTCTTATTTAAGAAACTGCATAAGAGTAAATAGTTCCATCACGCGAAAAATTATTCGAAAAGTATATTCACCACAATGATGAGAAGTTTATGGTTTTGTCTAATTATTTTAGTGAATGGACTATTGTACTGTTCAGTCTGCTTTGAAGAAGCGAGAGTTGCTCTATTGCAGATCAAATCAAGCGTAATAAAACCTTATCCTGACCCTTTTCCATCTTGGGTAGATGATAAGAAAAGTAATTGCTGCCAATGGGAAGCAGTAAAGTGTAGCAATACTACAATGCATGTAATTGAGCTTTCAATCGATGGGAATTGGTCACCTAGACATCTATATTTCAACGTGTCGATGTTTCTGCCATATAAAAATCATGGCTCTTTACTTGCCTGCAAACTACTTAGAAGGTTGGTTTATGAATGAAGGTCTGACTCTTTTCCTCCCAACAATTTTCATTTTGAAAAAAAGCACATATATCTCGTTATTGAATGGAGCCCTGGCGTAACCGTTAACCCCTAATTACGAGTAACAATTAAATTTGTAAGTGGTGAATAGGATATGTGGATGAACTTAATCTTTTGGTAAAATATGAATTCTAAATGAATATGTATACGATTATTTTTATATATGTATGTATATATAGTATATGATAAGCGGATGATATATGCTAAATAATGATAATGAGATAGATTGAGTGTGCCAAACAATATATAAGATTACTTCGGTTTTGGATGAATGCCATAGATACAGACCAAATGCTCGAAGAGCTCTTTAATATTTTAGATGGTTACAATGTTGTGATATGAGAAAAAAGCTAACCTAAAAACGGGAAAAGGGGGGGGGGGGGGGGGGTTGCCCTCTATTTATAGGTATTCCTAATGGTCTCTTAGTACACTACCAAAATGCCTTTCTGAATAAACCCTAAAAAGGATAAGGCTGATCCGTACGGTTGTCAGCACAAATGGCGGAACAGTTTTATGACGCGTGGCAGCCTCACAACTGATTATCCGGACCAACGGACACGCACATTCGAGCTCAAATTATCCGGACTAACGGACATGCTTATTTTAGCTTATCCGGACTAACGGACACGCTTATTTTGGCTTGGATCTGCTGTGTCTGGTACAACAACCCGATGTGGAGCAAGATCGAACATATTCGTGCCCATTTGAATCTATCTTTTGCTCCGATCTTATCGGTCACAAATTGATCCAGTTTTTACCGTATACAGTAACTAGTAATGCTGCCATGTGAGAGGTCAGGGGTTCGAGTCGTAGAAACAGCCTCTTGTAGAAATGTAGGGTAAGGCTGCGTACAAATAGACCTTTGTGGTCTAGCCCTTCCCGATAATGTTGCCATGTGAAGGGAGACCTTGGGGTAACTGGTAATGCTGCAATGTGACCAGGAAGTGACAGGTTCGAGTCGTGGAAACAACCTCTTGCCATGCACGAGAGCTTAGTGCGCCAGATTGCCTTTTTTTATTTTTTTATTTTATACATAAATATGTCATTATATTTCAACTAACATTCACAGATTAATTTGCAGGTTTCGACATACTTCTTCACAAGCTTCTTTGAAGTATTACTGGTGCAATTTATTTTTTTGAAGATCAACTTTGTTTGTGCACATATTTTGGTAAGGCATATGGTAAAAATGTTACTAGCTTAACCTGTTTTTCTTTCTAGATCAATCTTAAAGAACTAGTCTAATTGTCTCCTCAATAGAGTAAAAACACCAAATCTTTATATGGAGAGAAAATATTGTCCTCCTAATTAAATTTGGTAATATGAGCCATTAACTTTAGTGGATAAAATAGGGTATAAAAACATTGAAATATGAACACTGTTGTTATCTCCTAGTGGAATATGAACAATTGAGTAAAATTTACGGACTTGTTTGATGGGTTAAAATATGGGTTGGTTGGGTAAAATGGGTTTCGGTTGAGTTAAACGGATTGGATGAATTAAAAAAGTTTAATATTATTAAAAAGTTAAAATTTTATATGACATGGTATGCCAACTAGGAAAGAAGGATATGACGTGGCATGTCAACTAAGAAAGGAGGGTTTTGTATGTTTAGTATATTCTGAGGAAAATAGTAAAAGTTGGGTGATATTCTAATCCTAAAAGAAACAAAAGTGATATTAATAGGGAATTCTCAATACCTGGGTGACCTTTTAGGGAATTTACTCTCAATTTAACTAAAATCAATATAAGAAAGATAATTGGCGTCATATATATAAAGCAATAGTAACTGAACTTAGACTTAACGAACTCCTTGCTAATTCGAGTTTAATTTGATAAAATACAACATACATTGTGATGATCGTTTTGTTCTAATTAGATGGCTCATCATAACCACACCAAAATACATTAGGACACCTTTTTTATGCTGAAAAAAAATAATGGCAAAACATAAATGAAGTATTATTTTTTTGCGACTTTCCTACCTGAACTATCAAGTGCATTTTCTACCTGAACTATCACTAACTATTTATCAAAACACACTTCGAAGCTGACTAGATCAAGTGTTTGAATACAATCACAAAAAGCGTTTGATAGCTTAATTTGCCCATAAAATTTCGTCCTAATTAATGGCAGTTGACTCATTAATTTCGAGGTGTTTTTTGGCTAATAGTTAGTGATATAGTTCAGATAGGAGACGCAAATACTTGATAGTTCATATAAAACACATAAAAAGTGATACTTCAGATGTGTTTTTAACCATTATCTCAAAAGAAAACACAAGCAATTTGGTTGAGGAGTTTGTCCGTTTTAGCTTTGAGCAACATACAGTGGATTTATTCCATACGTAACAGATATACTCCCTCCATCTATTTTTACTTTTCATGTATTGACTTAACACGCCTATTAAGAAGCCAACAATAGAATAATAATTTTTCTACAACATCCAAAAAATATAATAAATGCAATGTTTTGGGAAATGCATTAAGAAGTGATTATAGTAAATAATAAGGGTAAATAAGGAATTAAGTGTTAAATTCCGTCTTGATTTTTTAAACTGGACAAGTAAAAATGGACATCTACTACAGTAGACAAGTAAAAATGGACGGATGAAATATTAAATATTGTAGCATTCCTAATTCCATGGAAAGTTGGTTCAAAGCACAACCAATATACGAACGTAACTCCTCTTTTTTGCTGGTACTGCTAGCAGCAACCCTAGAAAGTGCCCTGAAATCAACATTAAATATCCTAACCTCTCGCTGATCACTTTGCTTATTGTTCTACCTAAATTAGTTGGAAAATGCACATGATGATACAGTCAAATCATCAGTACCACCACCGGCAGTATCAGTTGATATATGGTGGCGGTGGTTATCGTTGTCTACACTCGTTGAAGACGAATTAGGAATGTTTGGACCTGAGATCAAGCTTTCAGTCCGCACTGAAAAATCAGAAGCATCGTAGTAGATGATTGCATCTGTATTAGAAACAAATGAATCTGAATCAGCCATTATTGTGTATATTGTCTCCATAGACATCTCTCTAAAACTCATCTTCTTCTCTTTTTTTTTTTTCTTTTTTTTTCTTTCTTTTGTGATAAATTGCTTGAGGTATGCTTTTGCTTCGCTTAAAAAGAGTTAGGCCTTGACATAGTTGACCTTTTGTTTTTTTGTCATTCCTATGAATTTCACTGTCATTTGTTTACTTTTATTATCAACCTTTGTACTTATATGTATAAAGAATGGCACTAGATTGTCAACTTTGTCTATTAACGCGCTTATGCGGACGCAGAATGACTCACTACTAAAAGTGACAGTAACCAAAATTCTTTCTTCCATATTATATGTTGATGTTTTTAGTTTAGACAGACACATTAAGAAATTTATCTATCCCTAAAAAGCAAGAGATGTTTCTACTAAATTATCTTTAATTAAATAGTACTAATACCTTTTTAATTATGCAAAAAACTATTTACCTTAAACTAAAAATACCATATAATATGGGTCGAAGAGAGTAATACTGAGTAGAAATATTTTGAGGCATATGAAATCCAAACAACTCAAATTGCAAGAAAAGCTTGGACGTTTTCCAGCACCAAAAAAAAAGAAAGAAAGAAGAATTAAAAGGAATAATAATAAAGAAGTTTCCTGTTAATTTCCGATGAATTGAAATCTTGATCTTTCTGCTTTTAACCAATCAACTCTTGATTCAATAGTTAATCAAGATGAAATTTAAGTGTGGAGAACAATAAGTCAAATTTGAATTCACTTCCGTCTCGGGAAAAAAATGCATGTGAAGATATTTGACTAGCCATGAAATTTAAGAGAAATTTTTTTTTTTAGAACAATGATCCAAAAAAGGAAATTAAAAAAATAAAGATAAGACTATTGAAATTTATACTTTTAAAGTATGTATAATATTTGTGTGGCTTTAAAGTTGTTGAAACTTGTAATTTGCGGCTATATTCCTTAAGAAACTTTAAAAATATGTAATTTTTTAAAATAGATTAATACTCCCTCCGCGTTTAGAATAAGCGTCCACTTAACATTTTTTACACCCCTTAAGAAAACACTAACTCCTAGAAAAAAATATTTTTACTAAACTGCCCTTAGTTAATAAGGCTCTTGTTTATTTATTTATTTTGGTCGAACGAACACATTTTATTTATCACCTCACCAGAAACACACCAACAAATAAGTCTATGTCAAACCAAACCAAAACAAAATTCCGACCACCTATCTATGTATAAAGTTGTTCTATCCATTTCCAATCTTTACATCTTGTTTCCTATGTAATATATCAAACACTCTGATTTTGCTTTCCCCCTTGATTTGCTTGATCACCACCAGAGGACTTGGCACTGCTTGACTCCAACATGTCCCATTCCTGGCATTCCATATTTGATACACCAAAGCAGCAAGTACTGCCCAAATGACTCCCCTACTGATCTTACCTCTTGCCCATCTTGCCATTCTTTTCCACATCCCTGCCATCTCTGTGTTATTTACCTTGATCTTTAGCCACTGAAGTATCATCTCAAGACATGTTCTTGAGAATATGCAATCAAAGTATAGATACTCAATAGTTTCCGGACAACTTCCACATAGGCAGCATAGATTGTCTTGGCAGATCCCCATCTCGACCAGCCTCCCTTTGGTCTGTAGTCTTCCATGCATAGCCAACCAGTATATGAAATTATGTTTTGGGATATTCATCTTGTTCCAAGCAACTCTCCACCAATCACGTTTCCCTCCATCTCTCATTCTCCAATGATACCCACTACTAATAGTATATTTTCCAATTGGGGTCAACTAATTGTTGCCTCTATATCCAGTGGCAAACTTCTCCTTGACATTGCTTATCTTCTTCCAGTACCAGCAGCTATCTTTAGGAGGAGAGTATTGCCACCAGTTTTCTCCTTTTAAGTATACATAGTCAATCCATTTAACCCAAAGGTTATCAGCTTTGTTTGCTATATTCCACACATACTTAGCTATTGCAGCTTCATTTCACATAATACAATTGGTGATCCCCAGTCCACCTTCCCTTTTAGAGTGACATACTACATCCCAGGCCACAAGAGGTGCTTTATTCGTATATGCCTGTCTTGTCCACAAGAAATTCCTGCAAACTGCAGCAATATCCTTGAGCACTTTTTTTTTGGTAGCAAAAACATTGTTGACCAGTAACTATATATATGCATAAGTACAGAATTGACCAGCTGCACTCTACCTATGTATGATAAATTCCTTGACCCCCACATTTTCACCCTTGCTACCATTTTGTCCACCAACACTTCACAGTCTACAGCATTCAATTTCTTTGCATTAATAGGCACACCTAGGTACCTAAATGGTAGGCATCCAATCTTGTAACCTGTTAGCTCACATAAGTCATCAACCTCCTGCTGCTCCATATTTGCTGTGAAAATATTTGATTTTGCAGCATTTATGCTAAGTCCAGATGCATCAGAGAAAGTTTTCAAGGCTCGCAGCTTGAGTACAACAGAGGTGAACATTCTTTGCTGAAGACTAGCATGTCATCTGCAAAGCATAGATCATTTAAATTTAACCCTTTTCATTTTGGATGGAATTCAAAGTCAGCACTGTTTGCCACCCATTGCATCAATCTTGTAAAGTACTCAATAAAAATCACAAATAAGAGAGGAGAGATTGGGCCCCCTTGTCTCGGTCCTCTCCTTCCTTTGATGTTTCCATGCAGATCACCATTTACTGCTATAGTATACTGTGTAGTAGACACACACTCCATAATCCACTTGATGAATTTACATGGAAAGTTCATTCCATATAGCATTTCTTCTACAAATCCCCACTCCATAGAGTCATATGCTTTTCTCAAGTCAATTTTGATTAAGCAGCTTTTTGTGGTCTTTTTCCTATTATATAATCTAACCAAATCCTGGCAAATCAATACATTCTGCACAATATTTCTACCATCCACAAAAGCACTCTGATTGTCGGCAATTATATGAGGTAGTATCATTTTCAGTCTAGAGCAGAGCATCTTGGATATTACTTTGTAAATAGTGTTGCAACAAGAGATAGGCCTATAATCACCTACTGATTCACAGTGCGAACCCTTTGGTATCAATGTAATGACTGTGTCATTTACACCTTTTATCATCTGGCCATTGTCAAAGAATTCCATCACCACCAGCTATCAGGTCATCACTAACTATTTCCCAACTGTCTTTGTAAAACTGGCTCCCAAACCCATCAGGTCCTGGAGATTTTTCACCACTTATTGCCTACAATGCTTTTTTCACATCACCAGCACTGAAAGGCATCAACAACATATCCCTCTGCTCCTCATTCAGCACTGAACCTGTCCTGATCAAATCACTGCAAACATGCTGCCTTTCCAAATTTGTTGTTCCCAACAACTCTGTGTAGTACTCAATAAATGCTCTGCTTATTCCTTCTATGTCATGTATGTACTGCCCATCTGCTTCTTTTAGTGTGAATATTCTGTTATTATTCCTCCTAGCCTTCATGAAACTGTGGAAGAATTTGGTATTTTGATCCCCATCCTTCAACCATTGAGCTTTGCTTTTCTGTCTGAGGAATATGTCCCTTGCTTTATTCAGTTTCATGCATTCTTGTGATAGTCTTACATCTTCATCTATAAGTGTTGTATTTGTTGGTCTCCTCTAAATTTCTTGCTGGCATTGAACTAGCCTCTCCATGGCCTTTTCAGCTTGTGTTTCAATATCACTAAACCTTGCTTTATTCAGTTTTAATAACCTTGCTTTTAATTTGTGAAGCTTCCCTACTAGTTTGAACATTTTCCTACCTTGACATCTTGTATTCCAGTTATTAGCAACCACTGTTTTATATTCACTAGCTGTACTCCACCTATTGAAGTACCTAAATTGTTTTCGTCCTGTTCTTTTCCCATCATCCCACCTAATAATGGCAGGGCAATGGTCATACACCCCTTCATTCATGAAGTGCACTACTGATGCTGGTAGAAAAGCTTTCTAATCATTATTCACCAATATCCTGTCCAATTTACAGTATACTCTCGCATTTCCACCCTGCTTGTTACTCCAGGTAAAGAATGATCCAGTTGAATTCAAATCCTGTAGTCCATAATAATCGACACACTATTTGAAGTCTCTAAGTTCTGACATTGTAACTGTACTTCCTATCCTTTCCTCCCTATTTAGGATGCAATTGAAGTCACCCATAATAGCCCAAGGACCAGTTATATTGTCCCCCATCATCTGTATATCACTCCACAACTTCCTTCGCAGTGTTTGGTCATTGAAAGCATAGACCATAGTTATGTGAAACTCATACCCTGTACCTCTGTGTCTAACTCCAGTATGTATTGCTTGTTCAGTTACCTTTAAAATATTAACATAAAAAATTTGAGGTTTCCATACTAAACATATTCTGCCCCCAGGGTGAGCTGTTAGATTAGTAGTGAAAGCCCAACCACCACAGAGATTAAGAGAGGCTTGTTGTGAATTTGCCCTCTTAATCTTAGTCTCCAGGAGTCCAAACAAACTAACTTTAGCATTATGCATAATGCTAAAGTTAGTCTATTTAAAACCCTGGTATTCCTAAATCCAATGCTATCCATTGGGGATTGGGGTCTCCCCACCCTTTCCTTTTCCAGGACAATCACTAGGCACTGTACTTGCTCCCATTCCACTTTGTATATTTTCCCCCTGACAAGTATCTTTTTGCTGTAACACATCAAATGTGTTGCTAGTACTGACCCTCTGTTGTTGTATATTCGAAGCACCTTCACCTGAATTCTCTTGTCTATTCCCTTTATTTGTATTGGTGACATTTGTATTTCCTTGTACCCCCACTGTTTCCCTATTCTTCTCTATTTCCTACTCAGCTTCCCTTTTATTCTTGTTTAGTTTCTCCAGTATAACATTATCCTTTTGCTGCTTCCTACATTCATTCACTTCATGGCCAAAGTTCTTGCATCTGGTACATAGTATTGGTCTCCGTTCATATTCCGCTAGTTGTTCTGTTATTCTGCCCACTTCATTCTCAAACATTACCTCATTTGGATATTCCTTGTTTAAGGGCATTTCAACGAGCACCGTTGCAAAAGTTAATCTATCCCTATGCGTTGTTGCTTTATCAGCCTTCAAAGGGGTCCCAACGAATCCAGCTATCTTAGTTAGTGTTGATTTCCCCCAATACTTGATGTCAAGTCCCACCAGTCTAATCCAGATTGGGACCTTGTCTACTGTCTCCTTGGTCACCTCAATATCTGGTCTCCATGGCTTTACAACAATTGGTTTCCTATTGCCTTGAGTAAATAGGGACAAATCTGGAAAATTAAAATTAATTCCTTCTTGATTTTATAAATGGACACCTATTTTGAACCAAAATAAAAAGCTAAATGGACTCTTATTTTGAATCGGAGGGAGTAATGAATAATGCCGACCAAAATGGAACTAGGGAAATCGTTTTTTGTGGTTTATTAATCACCAAAGTATTTATTGTACATATAGTTAGGAGATTCAAAATTCATCTTGAGGTGCCAAGTTTAAACCTCAAGCACTACATTCTTATTTTTCGAACCCCTTAGTAAAAATTCTGGATCCACTGCTGAGTTCCTTTCGCACCATATTTCATAGATCACCACTGTAAACCAGGGAATTAGTTTTTTTTTTTTTTTTAATGCAATTTCCCACCAGCTAGGTGTAGGCCTGAGTTGTTGTTTGAGGGGGGGGGGGGGTTGGCGTTGACCCCTACCTTGTTTATTCCGAAAAGATTATACAAGAAAGGGGACGTGTTGCCATAAAACTTTCTAGCCGAGCAAAAAGAACCCATATGCAATTACTATACAGCCTGATGGAAACAGCATACACCAAAATTGCATATGGGGTGGGAAGGCTATTGCACTATACACAGAAGGCCTTCCCTAAATCAGAAAAAACTCATGGTGGGTCAAAATATCAACCCGAGTATTTACATGTTTTGAATCTAAAGGAGGCTAAGTGAAGCAGTTCCATTCTCATAGGTCCTCTAGCATTCTTTGGTACCATACATTGCAGCTTGTAATTCGCAAGAATTGTTAGTTGAGAATTGGATGCGTTTAGCAAAAGCTATGATCATTCTTCTATTTCCCTTTTTAAAAATTCCCCCAATGCCAGATGCTCTGATTCATTCTATCGTACTTCCATCCGTGTTTAGCTTCCAATTGTGCCCTTCTGGTTTGTCCCAATATACCATTATGCTGGTAATTCTTTCCTGGTAGTTTTCAGCCTTTTGACAGATTATTTTCCAGTCCCAATTGTTGTCAATTTTGCTAAATCTTTTAGAGATAGAAGCCTACACATTAAATAAGATTAAGTTAGACATTCTATTTATAGTGGTTGTTTTATTACTATACCTTTTGTCACATCTTGCTCTCCATAGTTGCCATAGAATGTAACATGGGGTGATAAGCAGAATATGCTTGTAAGATTCTTTGGCTGAATTCTCCACGAACAGTCAACTGCTCCTTGGACAGAATTGCTTTGATGATGGATGCCTAGTGGTCTTCCATTTGCTTACAAAGAGTCTCTGCAAAAGGACTTATTTCAAATACAGGATCACCTTCTCAGGAATTTGCTCCCTGCAGCAAGTGCAATTAGAATCAGTTTGAATGCCAAGATTAATTATTCTGTCATCAAGAGGAAGTTTTTTCCTAATCAATCTCCACATAAAAAAAGAAATTTTCCTTTGGCCCAAAACATTTTGGCTAAATGATCAACTTCCTATTTTTGTCTGATGATCTGCCAGGCTAAAGAGCATAAGAAATTTCCATTGATGCTTGGTGTCCATATGCAAGTATCTGCTATCTCGTTATCTCCTATCCCAGTATTAGTGACTTCCTAGATCATCTCATTTGGTAGAATTCTACTTAGAGAAGCAGTGTTCCATTGGTTGTTATTAATAAAGTTCTGAACAGTAATGCTTCCTGGGTTTCTTTCTAACCACACCCTAAGAACCAAAGGACCTTGAGTTGTCCAATTATCCCACCAGAATAAAGTGTTGCCCTTGTTGATCCCCTATTAGATGCTGTGCTCGGCTTGGGGTCTGACTTTCAACAGGCTTCTCCAGATGTTGGAATTGCTGGGGCTGATGACCTTTAATACCATATTGGATCTAGGACAGTATTTAGCCTTGATGAACTGGGACCAGAGATTGTCCATGGTTCTCAACCTCCACCATCTCTTGATTGTAAAGGCCTTGCAAATATCTTTTAGTCTTTCGAAACCCAATCCTCCTTCTTCAATAGGATAGCAGAGCTTTTTCCAATTAGGCCAATGGTATTTATTCTTACCTTCCTTTCGACCCCAAAAGAAGTTGCAAAAATACATCTTAATTTGTTTAAGGGCTGTGATCGGAGGTTCAAGAGCAGCAAACAAGTGTGGAGCCTGAGATTGAAGGACATGCTTAATGATTAAAGCCTTGCCTCCTGCACTCAGGAGATTTGTTTGCTGTCCTCCAGTTTTGTTAATGACTTTGGTAGTCAAATCAGTGAATATGTCGATCTTCTTTCTTCCAGTATAAATCGGACAACCCAAGTAATTGAAAGGAAAGTTGGAGTGCTTGTATCCTATCCACTTCTTGAGTCTTCTGATGGTTCTGGGATTAAGGGAAGAATAGGTAATGTAGCAGCTTTTTTCAATGTTAATCTCCTGTCCTGAAGCCTTCTGATACTTCTTTAAAATATTCATGATAAGTTTGATAGAATGTTTCTTAACAGAGGCGAAAATAATAAGGTCATCCGCATAGCATATATGGTTCACTTGTGGACCATATTTCTTCATGAAAAAACCAGTTTAGAGCTTTGGAAAGAGCTCTGCAGTAAGGATGAATAGAGCAGGTTAGAGGGGATCACATTGCTTTAGGCCTCTGGTGGCATTGAAGAAACCATATTTGATCCCATTTACAATGATTGAGTACTAGTTGTTTGAGACCAACCTGTAAATGATTTCGATGAATTGTTCTCTAAATCCTATCTTCTTGAGAGCACAAGCCAAAAAACCCCCACGAGACTTTATCATAAGCCTTGGAAATGTCAAATTTGAACACCACATTTCCACCTTTCGAGCCTTTTTTAATATCATGAATAATTTCTCAAGTCAGTAGAATATTCTCTAAGCCGGCCCTTTATGAACCTAACTTGATTCTCGGACATGATATTGGGGAGTATAGGAGACAATCTCATAGCTAGTATCTTAGACAGGATCTTGTTGGTGAACTTGCAAAGGCTAATTGGTCTGAGATCACTGAATTTCTTTGAAGACTTTACTTTAGGGATTAGCACTAAACAGGCATGAGCAAAGTACTTAGTCAAGTTGGCCCCAGTAAAGAAAGATTTGACATATTCAACAATGTCAACCTTTATAGTGTCCCATGAGTGTTGAAAAAAATGTCTATTGAACCCATCCCACCCCTGCGGGGCGTTGGAGGTCCATAGAGAAAATAGCTTCCTTGATTTCTTCCTCAGAAGGGATTTGCTGAAGCATTTCATTATCCTGGTCAGTGACCATTATATCAAGGTAATCCAGTATCCCTATGTTGTTGCTGTCCGCAGGTTGTGTAAAAATATTAGTGAAATGAGCCACTGCTTCCTGAGCAATATCCTCAGTGTTCTCCAACCAGATTCCTTGAGCATTTTTTATTCTCATAATTTGTGCTCTTCTTCTCCTGCCCTTAATGACACTGTAGAAGTACTTTGAATTGGTATCTCCTTCCTCTGCCAATTTTATTCTAGCTTTCTGTCTCAGTATAGAATTCTGAGATTTAAGCCACTTTATATACTCGGCTTGGGCCTTATGCATTTCAAGCTTGTTAGCATCAGTTTCATTCTCTTTATACTCAGCTTCCATGTTCTTGACTTTCTCCTCCATATCTTTAACAGTAGAAAACACATCACCAATGCCCTCTCTAGACCATTTACTAAGAGCTTTAGCCAGGTTCTTGAGTTTATTTTGTAATCTCCACATAGGATTTCCTTGTATCTCCTAATCCCAAACTTCTTTAATTATATCGGAATAGCCTTCTTGTTCTGACCAAAAATTCAGATCTCTGAAGTATCTGATGATGTTAGGAGCTTCAAAGCTGCTTTGTAGGAGCAGAATGTTGTTATCCGAGCCTGTTTAGGGTAAGTGATCTATTCTTATTTGTGGAAACTTGTCAAACCATTCATCATTACTAATGACTCTGTCAAGCCTTTTGCTGATCCTCCATCTTCTCCTTCTCCCATTACACCATGTAAATTTATTGCCAGTAAATATAGTATCCATCAGGTCGCACTCCTGCATGCAGTCCATGAAATCTAGACTTTTGGCTAAAGTGTGTGGTCGACCACCTTTCTTTTCGTCACCATCCAGAATAACAATGAAGTCTCCACAAACTTGACCCATGGACCACTAATAGTATTGTGCACAGTCTTTAGGCTTCTCCAAAGTTTTTTTTCTCCTGTTGGCATTAGTACTTGCATAGACTGCACTCAACCAGCAAGGATCAGTATCTCCAGTGATTTTAACTTGGAAAGTCATTTGTTGTTTGTGGTGAGAAATAAGGTCACAACTGATAGTATCATCCCAGAAGCACCATATTCTATTGTTGATGTTTGAAATAGCATTATCAAAGCCAATAATTTCTTTGAATTCTTCTATTTGAGTGGAAAGTAGGAAAGGCTCCTGAAGAGCTATAAAATTTATTTTATGAAGCTTAACAAGTCTAAGTAACCTGTCAAATGTCCTTTTTGATCTCATCCCCCTAATGTTCCATATGATTGCTCTAATCATTAGGATTTTTTGGGGGTTGAGTTTTTTCCTTTGGTGTTGCTTTCAAGTAGTCCTGCCTGACTCATCTCAGCTTGACCACCCTTCTTCTTTTGTTTTTTCTGTTTTATCCCCCTCGGGGATAATCCTTGCCTTTTGATGATTTTAGTAACCTCCTTGGCTATTGTGTCTCCAGGGTCATTTAATGTTGTAGTCACCCCTTGTTGTCTGACCAAAGATGATACCACTTCTTCCTTTTTATTTTTGTCAATCTCTTATACTGATTCCTCCATTATGCTATCTAACTTAAGATCAGTTTCTTGAGCCTGGTTCTTCTGCTTAAGTTTTAAAGGGCCTAGGTCTATGATTAATTGACCGCTCAGCTCTTTCATAGTTTCCTCATTGTAAGTTTGTATCCTTCCATATGATTCTGGTTCCTCCAATTGTTCTAGACCGTTGACTGAGCTACTCTGCACCATTTCTACCTCCCTGTTATTTTCCTTATTCTCATGCTTTTGAAAGATTAACTCATGCTCTTGCTCTTGATCCCTAGGGATCTGCCTCTTCCTTGCAGCTTTAGAAAAAAAACATATTTTTCAGGTTCTTCGCAGAAAGATTTTTCCTCTTTATTTTAGGCCTCTTCCTTTTCTTCTTGGTCTCCTTGACCCTAATTTGGAGTTGTTCTGTCTTGCTGCCCTACTCAGTAGCCTGTTGTTGTTGTGTATTCTTGCTCTTTACTTTCGGGTTGTTGCCCGTATCTTGCTCCAAATGTTGCTTCTTTTTATCCTCTTTGTTGTTCTTGTTGTTGCTCTGTTGCCCTATAGGGGTGTCATACATAGCTTGTCTCTTTTCATTTTCCTGGCCCTTGTCATTGTTCTCATTGTCCTTCGAGCCATTCCCCACATTGTGGTTCTTGGACTGCTCATTTTCAGCCCTTATCCTCAGATTTTCCTTTCAATTTTTGCTGTTTTTCTTTTTCTACTGCCCTACATTGTAGGGTTGAATGTCCCAAAAGTTTGCAATGCCTACAATACATTGGCACTCCCTCATATTCGAGTTTTTGGAAAAAGCCTTTTAAAGGACTAGACTCGTCTTCCTGTCCCACCCAAATCTGATTTAGTCTAGGCTTAGTGAGGTCGGCTTCAACCAGCACTTTGGCCATACTGGGTCTCGTTCTGTTCTCAGTAGCAAGGTCTGGGGACAGAGGGGTGCCAACAAGACTCAAATTTTTGTTTCATGTAATTCCAAGGGTGGCAGCGAAATGGGAGTCCTGGCAATAGCACCCAGACCGGAGCTATTGGCGAGTCCTCCTCCGGTTTAAAGTCCGGGTTCCACTTTTGCAACCATATTACCATGCCATATATTTCTATAGATCTCCTAAACCAGATTGTTTGATAGTCCTCTTCGTTTGAAACCTCTATGAAAACAGTCCTGAAGTCATACGTACCTATTCTCGGAGTGCACTTTAGAGAAATTTTCTCTGCAAAGCATGATCTTATACGCTCAATATTGGGATGAGTCTTCAACAATTTTCCAATCAGGGTATATTTGCATTCCTGTGCCATAACTCCATTGTAATCATTTGCCTTGAATATTACCGTATGAACTCCATTGTGCATAGTAACTCTTGTCCTGACATTAGGGTCCCCAAATTTTTTCAAATTAGGGTTAGGTTTGGGAATAGATGTAATTACATTGGAAAAGTTGAGTTTTGGTCCAATTCCATTCGCTTGTGCACTTGCTTCAGCTAGGAGAGCAGAATTCTCATGAAGATGCGCCGGAAAAGATCCCGCCGGCGTCCCCATCTGGAGGCGCGTGTGCGCCAAGCGCTAGCTAATCAGACCGTTAATAGTGACCGTTGTGGAGAGAGTTTATTGTAGAGAAAGAAAAAAAATTTCATACCAGGGAATTAGTTACTATCACTGTTAGTTACTAACAGGGAATATAGATGTTTCGAGACAAGTGGGATACAAGCAACTAACAAACAATGCGAGTAATGTAGGATTTACAAATTTCCTGGAACATGTATGATGTAGATCAATATCTTTAAAAATTGTCAATGAAGTCTTGGTTGGGGAAGAAAAAAAAATTGGACATTCAGAGTTCCCCGAACATGTCTGATGTAGCTAAGATAATATATTCGTGTCAATTTCAGAGTTCATCTGATGTTTTTTTTTTTTTTTTTTTTTTTTTTTGTGTTCTCAAAAGTCAATATAATTAGAGTGGTTATCCCAATTATATATTTTTATAATTGTGATGTCCAGATCAACTTGCGTGACCCTCAATTATTTCATCGATAACATGTTATTTGATCCCATTGAAGCGTCAATATATAGAGGCACAAAGTAACTCTACTATTCAAAATTTTAGGTAGGGGTGTTCACGATTCGGTTTGACTAGGTTTTTGGTTAAAACCAAGCCAAACTAATTAAGTCGGTTCTTTTTAATATTCAAACCAAATCAAACCATTATAGTATAAATTCTATTGGTTAAGGTTTTTTCGGTTCTGTCGGTTTGGTTCGGTTTTTGCGATTTTTTCGGATTTCGAGAATGTATTAATACAAAGAACCTTTGAATTAAATGGTAACTAAATACTGCTTTGACATGATCCATTCAAATCTAAGAATATTCTTAATTATTTCATTAACTTTATTTAGGTATAGGTTTATGGCTATGAGTATAGGAATGACAGAAACATAACATCTACTTTTCATGATTCTAATTACCTCCTTACATATAGCATTTTGATATTACGCCGCCCTCCGGAAGTTTTGTTATCTAGACTCATCGTGTTTATGAAGCATTGAGAAGAAAGCACAAAAATTGAAACGGAAAATGATAAACAGAAAGACAAAGTCATCTACCAAATCTTTTTAAATTTCAATTGTCATTTTCTTCCCTTTAATTTGTTACGGATCAAATGCTAGTTTATTAGTAGTAATTTAGATGGTATGTAAAAGACGGAACTGTAAAACTGGATAAGGGGAAAAATTTTATTTTACCTTTAGCAAATTTTTATTTTATTTTACCTTAAACTTAAATGGGCTACACTTTTCTTTCTAACTATTTGAATTTATATTAAACTTGGTCTGAGCCAAAGTTTTGAAGAAGATATATATAATATTTTAAATATGTTGTACCTATCGGTTTAGTTCGGTTTTAGTTCGGGTTTTTTTGGTTTAACACTAAACCACATGTTATCGGTTTTTTAAAATTTAAAACCAAATCAAATCAAACCAAGTCGATTTTCGGTTTATTAATTCGGTTTGACTCGGTTTACCGGTTCGGATCGGTTTTTCAATCTCATTTGAACACCCCTAATTTTAGGTAAATGAAACATCAGAAGTGCCGTAGATGATTGCGTTCGTATTTGAAACAAAGGAATCATCATCTTCCATGTTTGTGTCTATTGTGTCCATAGACATTTCTCCAAAACTCCTTCTCCTTTTTTTCTTTTTTCCTTTTTTTCGTTTGTTTATTGGTGAAGTTATACTGCTGGAGTTATCTTCCTGCTTTAAGAGTGAGGTCTTGACTCTTGAGCCACTGACATAGTCAACTTTTTTTTTTTTTTTTTTTTTTAATTGTTCTTCCTATAAATTTCGCTTTTATTTGGTAGATATTTGCTTTAATACGTGTAAAGAATAGCACTTGATGATCAACTTATCTATCAAAAGACTCATTCAAACGTGGAATGACTCCACTGAAAAGCAATGAATCTTTCGGTCTATTTCGTGGTATAACTGTTTAGTATCCAACATTTATTCAAGAATTTCTTCATTTTTAGAATTTAAATTAAAAATTTCTAATTAAAAGTGAAAGAGTTGGACTTATTCTACCGCACCTCTAGATGGTATCAACTCTCTTAGTGTTAATAGGAAATACTATAAATTCGAAATATTAAATTGAGACAAGTGGGACCCAAACAAGACTAAATTAACAAGAAAAGTTCGACATCAAATTTCCTCGAACATGTCTGGTGTAGTTTAGTATCCTTTTACAATTGACATTTGAAGTCTTAGGTGGAGAATTTTTTTGCCAGCAATAAAGCCAAAAAAAAAAAAAAAAGTTAAGCTTCCTCGATCATGGTTGACGTAGATAAATAATTGGTTAAATACCTAGATAGCCCCTTAAACTTAAAAAACGTTTTTTAAGTTAGCCAATCAAACTTAACTAATGATCATTTAGACATGTCATCTCATCTCAAGTGCGTCTTTTGAACACAATAGTCGTCCTACGTGGCCACTGAGAGCCTCAACCAGCATCCATCATAACCTGGTGTAATTAAACCAAAATTTCAAATTCCCTTTTGCCTTTTTGTTTTACTCCAAGCCCACTTCCATTTTTTGCAACTTTGTTAACATTTTGAGCTAGTAATCATGCTTCAATGCAATCTTTGCAGAGACATGCAAGATACCATTTTTCTTTGACCCTCATTATAATTTAAAGACCAAAAGATCTAGCATTTTGCCTCTGTTACTGGGAACTTCACTTGATACTCTATTTTTTTTTTTTTTTTCCAGATATCAGTGAAGTCTGAGTTTTTACAACTGTGAGAATCTAAATGAATTTGTGTTTGCGTAATTCCCTTAAAAGAGAGAAAAGTAGCAGTGAGTGACTCCTTTTATTGTTTTAATGGTCTCACATGAAAACATGTATGATCATCAAGAACACTTTTATCCAATTACACTAGGGCGGGTTACAAAAAAGGTGATATGATTTCGCCACGTCTATTAGAGGTGGTTCACCTGCTGGATCCACCCAGAATTTTAATATGGGTCTGGAGTTTAGAATGGTGACTTCAACTATTAATAACTGATTCGAAATTTTATAAATTTCTTAATACAAATACATTGTTTGAGCAAAAGTTATGCCAAATTTAGATCTAGACTACTAACTCCGCCCCTGGCCAGTTCTCTTGTTGTCTCCCATCAGGTTTAAGTTACTGAAAAATGATTTGATTTTGCTATCTCCAGTTGGGCGGTTCAGCCAAATATGTTCTTGCCTCTTCATCCGATACAAGTTTTAGAAAAATTTGATTGATCTCTTCAACATGTTTTGTCTACAATCTCTATCAGTTATTGGGACATATTTGTTACTTGATGCCCCAGTAAGTGCCCTGAAATCAACATTAAATATTCTTACCTCTTCTTGCTGATCACTTTTCTACAAAAAAAATAAAATGAAACAAAAACCAAAATGTTAAAATAGATATGAGATAAGCCACTAAAACAGTGTTAAAAGCAGGATGGATCAAAAAAAAATTACATGTCTATAGTTAGGATTTAATACATTAATCATCAAATCATCATCATTACTCGACGAATTAGACGAAGGAATGTTTGGATCAGAGATCATGCTTTCATCCCGCCCTGAATTATCAGAATTGCCGTGGATAATTGCATGAGTACTAGAATCAAAAGAAGTTGAATCTTTCATATTTATGTCCGGAGACATTTCTCCGGAGCTCATATTTTTCCTTTCTTTTTTGGATAAATTACTGGAGTTGCCTCCACTTCACTAAATAGTAGTGAGGTCTTCACACAGTCAATTTATTTTATTGTCATTTCTCTATCATTTGTTCATGAAATCTACCTTTCATACTTGTAAAGACTAAAGAATAGCACTTGAGGACAAATTTATCTAACAAACGCGCTACTAAGTATGAACACAGACTAGCTTTCTACTGGAAAAAACAGTGAAGTGAGTGAAAGGTCTAGTAATTATTGAACCACTTGGTGTTGACCAAATAAGCCTAAATCTTCAGCCACTCATTTGCTACGAATAATTTTTTTTTTTTTTCGGATTCAGATATTCGATATCTTTATCCTTTGATTCCTTATTTCACTCTGCTTTTGAAGTTGACACTCTTCTTTCTTATAGGGACCACTATCAAGTGCCCCCTTTTGCCTTTTTCTCTGTTCCAATATCACATTTCCATTTTTTTGCATTTTTTTGTTAACATTTTGAGCTAAGGATTATCCTTCATGGTTCTATATATCCACAAATTGATCCTTTTACACATATTCTTATTTGGATTCAGATAGTTGAAATAATTGAGAGTTTACCATTTCCGCTAGTCAACAAGATCCAAGACAACTACATAGAAATGCAATACGGAAAAGATTGAAAGGTGCAATGCAATCGTTGGGATTCCTTCACCATCAGCCAAAACTTTCGGTGAAAGAACACTTTACCTTTTACTCCCTCGATGGGCTTACCCCACATAAATCCAAATTAATTGAGTCAATGAACTTTGGACCAAATGATTAAAAAAAATTTTTAAAAAAAGGAAATATCGCCGTCAGCACAACCCAGTATGACTCGCGAATTCTAAGGGCCATTCGTCCCGGATCTTTGCCCAACAGACAGATGGGACCCCGAATCTTTGCCCACAGGGGGTTCTCACCGGCACTACCCTGGGGGACCCGCAGAGTCCGTGCACTAACAACGATTCCAGAAATATCATCGGAATCGGCCATGCGACAACAATGCCGGAATAGATCATCGGATATCGGCCATTTTACAATCACTCAAGTAAAAGAGTCTTATCAAATATTAGTTTCACACAATCAACGATTCCAAGATTGTTCATCGGACATCGGCCTTCTCACAATCACTCACGTGAAAGAGTTTATCAAATATCAGTTTCACTCAATCAACGATACCGGATCATCACCAGGTATCGGCCATACATCATGAATGAATGAGAATGCGTGCAACGCGTGTGTCAACATCAACCATCAAACCCAATATCACCAGTACCAACAATGGGGTACGCTAACAATGTATCGATATCACAATACCAACAGTGGTATGCTAACAGTATATCCGAGTCACAAATATTACAATGGCTAGGCCAATAATTTGTCCAATCAAGACAAATAACAGGATCTAATCTCTATCAACAACTCATGGCATCAAGCCAACATAATAGAGTGGTCAACACAACACAATGAGGTGGCTATTCCCTACACATAACTGATCAATCAGTTAATATACATTATTACTACTTCCTTAAATCAATCTATTAGCTTAGGCCAAGAATCTCACCCTACACTTGAAGTCATTCGGTACAACATATTTAGCACTCAACACAATCATGGGTACATTTTATTCTCTCGTTTAGCAGCTACGCTCACTATTAATAACATAATACAAGTAATCACGTATTACGGGCAGTTTTCATCGTTAGATACAAAATAGGTTTCGTCCGCTACTCCCAAGTCACATAAATCCACCGATATTCAAGAAAACCACATCAACAACCTAGGGAGGCTACATGCCACGAGCCCGAACAAACAAGTCACACAACAATACCATCGTAGGATTCCATCCCAAATCTCCAACTCCTACACATGCATTCTTCGTTCCTTCTAATACACTAATATATGAAACTAACCGGAGTATACCAAAAAGGGAAGTCATAACCTACCTCATGGCCGAGCGGGTGCCACGAACATCCATTGATTCTTCAATTAAATCGCCATTTCGAAAACCGCACAAAAGAGCTTGGAGACAACTGTGAGACCCAAGAATAGAAATACCCCTTACAACCTTCATAAGAGGCTTTGGATTTACGAAGGAAGGTTTTGGGTCTCAACCCACTTCTAGATTCCATCCACAACAAGGCTAGGTGATTTTCCAATTTTAAGCTTATTTGAGAAAGGACCATTTCCAAATTCATGGAAGAACTTATTTTTAAGGTGAAGGAATGTAGAGATCTAGGTTATTAATCTATTCTAGATGAAGAACATGGAAGATTTGTTTAGAGGGGACTAGTTGGAAATGTTGTTAACCTTTCATCTCTCCAGCTATAGATTACTTGAAACACCCACTTGATGCTTCTCTAGGTAACAAGAATTAAATGTTTAGAAGTAATTTTACTAAATGAAAGGTGAACTTGAAGACATTAGAAAGGTCTATCAAGACTAGAGGTTTGGTTTTTTTGGTTTTACACCGAATTGGACGGCTGGAAATTAGGGCATTGAATATTGGGGCAATTCCAAAAATAATTTCTTAAATAGGGAATTTTCACTGTGCACACCACTTCAGTGGTTGACCAACCGCTTCGGCGGCAATGCTGTAGCGCTTACAGGGCCGCTGCAACAGAAAAATGCTACCCCGAGCTGCCGCTTCAGTGGGGCTACTACCGCTGGAGTGCCACTGCTGTAACGCTCAGATGGGCGCTGGGGCGGTCTAGCTGGGTCCTTGACCCGGATTTCAATGTTTGATTCTTTTCCATACAATGGGTACCACTAGGTTAGATGTCCGTCGTAAATATTTCACCGAAAGGAAGGGTTCGGGAGGACACGTTTAGGGGTATTTCGAAAATTTTTACATTAACGACGAAATGGGTCATTACATGTGTTATCACATCAAGCATAGTGTGTCACAAAAAGTGGACAAGCATAGTGTGTCATCTATGGCTCATATATTGCACATTTAATTGTTGCGCAATACAAATTAGTGTCATAAAAAGCGGACAAATAATGCAGCATTGTGTTGTTACATCAAGCATAGCGTGTCATAAAAAACAGTCAAATAATAGAGCATTGTATTGTCACATCAAGCATAGTGTGCCATAAAAAGCGGACAACCATAGTGTGTCATCTATGAATCATATATTGCGCATTTAAAGGTTGCGCAATACAAGTTAGTGTCATAAAAAGCAGACAAATAATGTAGCATTATGTTATCACATCAAGCATAGTGTGTCATAAAAAGCGATCAAATAATTCGGTGTCATCTATGGCTGATATATTGTGCATTTAAATGTTGCGCAATACAAGTTAATATCATAAAAAGCGGTCAAATAATGCAGCATGGTGTTATCAAATCAGGCATGTCATTCTGAAATCTCATATTTTGCGCATTTAAATATTGCGCAATATAAGTTGGTGTTGTCAAATCAAGGAGTAGCATATAACATGATTGACGAACAACTAGCATTCACATTAAAAGACGAGTTATTATGTCATTCTATACCCAATTTGTTGATATTGGCTCTATTACATGTTTCATCCCGTAAGACATATTTGAAGCAATGGGTAGGACATGGGAACTAGCTTATGATTTTAAATACTCAAATAACTCGAACAACAGATTCAATCGATAATACAATAACACAATGAGAGATGAGTGGGGTTGGCGTGTCAGGGAGGCTGCAAAGACTTGAACAAAACTTGAGGTCATTAGGGCTTAAACGCCCAAAAAAACATGTTATGTCAACGCCTCGTGACACTGTACAAGAGTTAAATTTTGCTCTTAACCATTTTCACGAAGAGAACAATCGGATGAAAATATGTTGCCTAACTGTAGAATATGGTCAACATGGTTACGTAAGATTCAGATCCAAGTGGCATTCGGACTGTGAGATATACTGATAACTTATATATATCTTATATATGTTTAAGTTATATGTATTATAACTTAAGTTATTTATAGCTTAAGTTTTTTCTAAGTTTATAAATGCCTAACGGTAGAATATGGTCAACATGGTTACGTAAGATTCAGATCCAAGTGGGATTCGGATTGTGAGATATACTGATAACTTATATATATACTTATATATGTTTAAGTTATATGTATTATAACTTAAGTTATTTATAGCTTAAGTTTTTTCTAAGTTTATAAATGCCTAACGGTAGAATATGGTCAACATGGTTACGTAAGATTCAAATCCAAGTGGGATTCGGACTGTGAGATATACTGATAACTTTATATATATATATATATATATATATATATATATATATATGTTTAAGTTATATGTATTATAACTTATGTTATTTATAGCTTAAGTTTTTTCTAAGTTTATAAATTCCTATTTTATAAATTAAGTATATTTATATTATAATTATATTCTTAGTATATTTTAGTTATTTTTCAAGTATATAACTTTCTAGTTTTTAATTTAAGTAGATGTATATTATAAGTATATTCTTAGTATATTTTAGGTATATTCCTAACTTAATATAAGTAAAAATATGAACACAAGTAAATAGAAGAAAGCTTAATGAGTCATATATTTTATTCATTCATGGATAACATTTATTTGCAAGTTGTATTTTTTTTAACTTGCAAATAATACATGAGCTGCAAAGAAATAATAGAATAATAAAATAAAAAATTGTCAATCATTTGGTTAATATCCGCCATATCATATTCGGTCATGGAGATATCTTCGAAGTCTTCCATTTGGTCCGCTCCACTCGCTATCAAATCTTCAATCTCTTCCTCTTCGCCTTCCACCCCTTCTAAGTTTTGGTTGCGTCGCTCCGATCTAATCCAATCGCGAATGCACACTAGTCAAGCTAAATTCGGATAATGAGTGTCTATGGTCTCCAATTTGTTGTCTTCCTTGGCTAAATGCACTCTCTGAAGCCACGGTTGATAATTGAACTGTAAGGATATCTCGAGCTATTCTTGAAAGTATCGGATGACTCGCCTTGTATTTTTTCCACCATATTAAGACGTCCAAATCATCTAGTTGGTTGATATCCACATTTGACTGCATCAAATAAAAGTGATATTCATCAAAGTTTGCATTATGAGAAGGAGTTGGATGTGAATGTAAAACTTTTAAATGCGACAAACCCGACAAGCCCTTTTTGCTACTTTCACTACTAAAAAACTGCCAAAAACCGACGAAAAAATCAGATGGACCGCGTCTGTTTTATCAATAAAACCGACGGGAAATCGACCCTTTACTATCCGTTGGTTTACATAGCCTCGCTTTTTGAAAACCGACGGACAACGTCGGTTTTTTGCAATGGACTGTGTCGCTTACGTGGTTCGTCGGTTTTTATCCAATAATTTAAAAAAAAATAAAAAAAAATAAAAAACCGACGGACTTAGTCGGTTTTTTAAATTTCAGATTTTTTATCTTGAATAAGAAAATATAAATTTTATGAAAAAACCTATGCATTTTATTTTAATTTTTTTATTTTAAATAAAAAATCGACACTGTGCTTCGGTTTTCTCAAAAATTTTAAGAATTAATTTCCAGAAAACCAACGGACTGAGTCGGTTTTCTGGAAAATTCCCAAAATTAATTTCCAGAAAACCGACGGACTGCGTCAATTTTCTAGAAAATTTCCTGCATGCAATTGTCGCATTTTTGCACCTACACTGCCAAAAACCAAAGACCAAAAATTCGCTCAAAACTAGCATTTAAATGCTCCAAATCAATTCTAAAAGAGCTACAACACATAAAATCACCCTAAGTAACAATCAAACACATCAAATACTATTTAAACACATTAATACGATCTAAATAGACCTTCAAAGTTCAAAAATATTTAAATGTCCAACCAAAAGTACCATTAACTAGTTCTACATAGTTTTAACATAAGTCCATAAAGCATAAAACATAAGTTCATTATGAAATCCAAACTAAAACATAAGCCCCACGACTATATAAATGAACCCTAACAGCTTTCGGTTTCAAATACTTCTTACACCGGCAACGAGAACAAGCACACCTAATTACCCCTTCATTTTGAAAAGGGTGAAGTGACATTGCATGTGTGTAAACTTGTCAACAAATTCATCGTGTACACCCACACGATCACTATTATTTATATTATACATCCACATACGATCCATCTACAAAAATATACCCACAAATTATTGAGGTTATAGAAATATATTTTAACTTAAGAATTCTAACTTAAAATATAACTTAAGAAAACACAATCCCAACCAATTCTAACTTTGAATTTTCCCAACCAATTCTAACTTTGAATTCTCAATGACAATTCTAACTTTAATAACTTATGGATTCTAACTTTAATATAACTTTTAAAAGCACAATCCCAACCAATTCTAACTTTGAATTCTCAGTAACAAATCTAACTTTAATAACTTATGGATTCTAACTTTAATATTACTTTTAAAAGCACAATCTCAACCAATTCTAACTTTGAATTCTCAATAACAATTCTAACTTTAATAACTTATGGATTCTAACTTTATTTCTAAAAATCGAAAAGTAAATCTTGTCAAATAAAATCTACGCTTTAGTTTAGAGGTTATAGAAATATTATGACTTAACAATTCTAACTTTGAAAAGCACAATCACGACCAATTCTAACTTTGAATTCTCAATAACAATTTTAACTTTAACAACTTATGGATTCTAACTTTAATACAACTCAGAAAAGCACAATCCCAATCAATTCTAACTAAGCTGACACAAATACATTGACAATGAACATAAAAAATAGCACAATCTCAAGAATATATATATATATATATATCTTTTCATATATATATATATGAAAAGTAAACCAGTCAAATAAAGTTTACATTTTTTCACAAATTCAACATCAATAATTTTTAAAAGCACAATCCCAACCAATTCTAACTTTGAATTCTCAATAACAATTCTAACTTTAATAACTTATGGATTCTAACGCGGTCCGTCAGTTTTTTCGATCGATTTTTGGCAGTTTTTTAGTAGTGTAGTATAAGATATTTTTAAACAAGGATTTAAAAGAGAATCCAATATAAATAAAGTTGGGATGGAAAAAAAAATACTTCTTAAATTTTGTTATTATATTAAAAATAGCCGCTCGATAACCGGATTTATTTTTATACTCTTGTAAAACTCTAGCTATTTTTGCTAAGTAGGCTAAAATTCGGGTTACTGTGGGATAGAATTATCTAGAAAAAGCAAGAGTTGCATTATAAAAAATTTGTAAGAGTTCAACACATTCCTTAACGTCTTCCCAATCGGTAATGTTTAACTAATCATCACTATTCGTATTAAAATGGTTGTGAACTTGTTGTATGGTAATCCTATAATCATATGCTTGTTGTAACATAATGTAGGTGCAGTTCCACCTAGTGCAAACTTCTACTTGAATTTTCCTAGGTCTAAGGGAATTTTTCACACAAGAATTCTTAAAATCTCTCAGTTTTGCCCTATTAGCATTACAAAAAAGAAACGCAACCGCATTTCTAACTTTTTGAATAGAATCTTCAAAACACTCAAGACCATCTTTAACAATCAAGTGTAAAATGTGACAACTACATCTCACACGAAAAATATTTTTTAGGGGAGTGTTTAATTCCCTTTTTAAAAGACCAATCGCTTTTGTATTATTAGAAGCATTATCTAAAGCAATACAAAGTATTTTTCTATAAATGTTAAAAAATCTCATTATAGTAGACATTGAATCCGCTAAAAATTTTCCATCGTGACGACCTTTTCCTTCATCATATAAAAAAGCTATAATTCTTTTTTGCATCACTCAATTATCATCAACAAAATGACATGTAATAGCAAAAAAATCTAACTTGTTAAGACTAAGACCCAAATCGGCGGTAAGAGAAACATTACAATTTAAATAATTAAATACATGGCGCAAATAAAATCTATATTTTTTATACAAATCTATAACATCCGCCCTACAAGTACTTCTAGGAATACCCTCAAATAATGGATTATAACAACGTTGAATATAAGTAACAAACCCCAAACCCGAAGGAAAGGAAAATGATAGAGCATCAAAAGCAACCATTTTAGATATTTCTACATGCTCTTTTTTCTTGTCATACTTAAAATTTTTACCGGTTCGTGCGTCTATCATCATTCGAATACCCCCCCAGATTTGAACCCGTTTGCTCTCCCCAAACATCCTTATGTCTACTTTTCATATGATTCGTTAGTGTACCCGTTCCACTATCCTTACTAGTTTGTTGCTTAAAAACAAATTCCTGCTTACATATATTGCATGTAGCTGCTTGTCTTTCCTTATTCTTAGTCATAAATCCCCAGATTTTAGCGGCTGGCTTACGAGTTCTAGGCAGTTTGTCTTGTGTATGTTATTGTGCAGGACCTGTATCTTCTATGGTATTTTCGGGGGCTTGTGTTTCATCATCATCATCATTATCAATTTCATTAAAAGTGTCGGCATAATGTTGTTGCATTGCCTCATGATCTAAAAGTGGGTTATTTCCACCAACATCAATACCTAAATTAGGTGTTTCGTTCACAAATGTTTCCTCATTAAACCCACCCCTAACTGTAGACATGTGATTTTTAACCCTCCCCAGGGTGTTTCACCTTCTAGTATTTAAATTTTCCTTTAAATATGGTTTGGACATTTTATTTGGTTTTATTTTTGTTTAGTAGGTCTTATTTGAATATTCAAAAATCACAAAAATAGAGTCACAATTTATGATATATGTTTAGTTTCATTTTATTTTTATTAGTAGAAAAAAATGTCCGAAAATGTGATATCTATTTTTAGTTTAATCTCCAAGTTAAAAGTTTTAATAAATAAATATAGAGTAAGTACATATTTTAATTTAGTAGGAATAGTATATTTTATGTCCTCATTTGTTAATCATATGTTATTTCACGCATAGGAACAGATAAAAGGAAAAGGGGTGGGGACCACTCAATTTTAGATACCTCACTTACACACACATGCCACATGCACCCTTTATAGATATATATATTTTTTCTTAAAATAACAAAAAAGAACAAAAAAATAAATTCCCTTTACATTATAAAAATCCATCTGCACCATTCCAAGGCCCATGGACCCAAAAAATCTTTTCATCATTTTTCACACCCTACTACATATTATAAATTGGATAGAACCCTAGAAAAGAAAAACCTAAAAACCTACAAAACAAAAACATGATTTGCCGCAACACACACCACACTTAGACCTTACACACCTAGACAAATCAACCTAGAATCACCTACAAGAAGCAGCCGTCATGAGACATTCATGAGCTGAGTGATTTCCTTCTTCCATTCACGTTCTTTCTTTTGGACACAATACATCATTTATCTTTTCATTTTATTTTCTAAAGGGAGTAATACATAGACAGAACACATGCATAAACAAGCCATTAGAACCATGGGATAGCAATCTTCATCACTTCATATCGCCGATTAAAACAGAGTTCAATCGGGTCACATGTTCGAGTGAGGTCCCGTTTCGAGGTCATCGGCAAAGGTTCTTGCTTTTTCTCTATTCAAGGGTAGTTGCAGTCCATTTCACCTACTGTATGCATTGTCGAATGTCCCTTGATGTATTGAAGGAATTTTGCTCACGGAAGGTCTATCTCTCACTTCATAATTGATTAAATATAGGATTGTTGTTCTTTGAATGGTGAATTTCGATGCGTGAATGAAGTGTTACTATAGACAAGCATGCTACTGATTTTAGTTTAATCTTCTTGTTTGATGTGTTAAGACATTATTATCTGGAATTAATATGCTAAATGGTGATGTAATTCAAGTTTGTTGCATGCGATAAATTGCAAGTGAAAGTGGGATTTAAAGAAATAAAATGGTAGGGGGTTAGATTTTGAAGAATAAGATTTGGGTTTTGACGAAGAAAAAATGGTTTTGGGACTACTTGGTAATGTTATTCTTTTTTTTTTTCGTTTTTGTTTTCTTCTTTGGTTACTGCCATGTTAATTTTAAATGGCTAGAGTCATATGTGTATACGGTAAAAACCGGATATAACGTAAACCGATGAAACAAGGACCGAGGGAAGGAAGAGAGGAACGTGCCTGATGACATTCGAGCTAAACCGGAGGAGCGCTTGGACCGGAGCTGAGCAAGGACACCATTTGGTCCACCACCTTTATCGCCGAGACGGTCAGGGCCGTTGGTCCGGTGTAGCCGTTGGTCCGTACGGCCGTTGGTCCGTGTGGCCGTTGGTCCGTGTGGCCGTTGGTCCGGTATAGCCGTTGCACGTGAGCCACGCGTCAGTAGCGTCCTGCCATGGTCAACCACCAACCATGCGTGTGTCAGACGGCGCCGTCAGTCTAATCCCACCAAATCCGTTCAGAGCTGTCCTTGTTATTATTATTTTATTAGTTCACGTTGTACGAAGCCCATGGAGGCAACACTATAAATATGGGGCATCCCCCTCCTTTGTAAGGGCTGGCTCCAAGGGACAAAGAACACTTTGTATTAGCAAATATATACAAATCTCTCCCTCAATACCGGATTTTGGTCCGGGTTCATTGTGTTCATATCCTAAATCTATCCAATCAAGCAATACTCATATGTTATTAGATACACGAATCTTCGACGGATCTCAGATTATTATTACTTTCCTCGTATCATACCTATATATATATTTTCCATCGAATAGATTGAGGCTTAACCACGTATCCTATACCTACTCACAAATTTAATTGATTATCCGAATTCGGGGTAAACAGTTTGGCGCCCACCGTGGGGCTAGGATAATAGTGGCCTTCGATCTTGACTCATATCACACTCATCAAAATCGAAAGCGCCTCTGCCCGTCTCTACGAGAACGGACTAAATGGCCGACGCCGAGCAATCTGGTCATGTCAACAATACCGAAATTGTGGCGGAAAATGAAGGCAGCGGGCCACGAGGATTGCCAAACCCCACTGACCCTTTAAATACTAACAATTCAATTACTTTGTCCGGGACACAAGTCCGGAAAGAACCGGATACCCCGAATGATAATATTGACTTGCGTTTAATTTTTTGAAATGTTGCGAGAACGAGAGAGAGCGACAATTGCCGAACAGGGAATCGCAATAGCCCGGTTGCAAACGGAGGAGATAAAGCGACCCCGGGGAAGACAAAGAGTGTTGTTGAACCCAGAAGAGATGAGGCACGGATGGCCGAAAGTAATGGGTCCGGGCTAGCTCCACCGAGGTTCGAGAATGCTCGAAACGTTAGCAAAGCGGGTAGACTCGACTGAAAAAGTGGAAACATACAACTCTCGGGTGGATCAAATCCCGGGGGCTCCGCCTATTTTGAAAGGGCCGGATTCTAAGAAGTACATCCAAAGGCCTTTTCCTCCGAGTGCGGCCCCGAAATTGATCCCGAAGAGGTTTAAAATGCCGGACGTCCAAAAATATGACGGCACAACGGACCCTTGCGAGCACGTGACCTCATACACCTGTGCTATAAAAGGCAATGATATAGAAGAGGATGAAATCGAATCCGTGTTCTTTGAAAAAATTCGGGGAAACTGCCGGCAAAGGGAGCATTGACTTGGTACGATCATCCGCCCGAGCATTCAATCACTTCTTTCGAAATGCTCGCCGATGCCTTCATAAAAGCACACGCCGGAGCCAAAAGGTGCGAGTGCTCGGAAGGCGGATATTTTTCGTATTGCCCAAAAAGACGATGAGTTACTGCGTGAATTCGTCAATCGGTTCCAAAGGGAACGAATGGAGCTTCCCCCGGTTCCGGAGGAATGGGCTGCACAAGCTTTCACAAAGGGGCTCAATGTTCGGAGCTCGACGGCTTCGTTCAAATTAAAGGAAAGCTTGCTGGAATACGAGGCTGTGACCTGGGCGGATGTCCATAACCGATACGAGTCAAAAATTCGGATAGAGGATGACCAACTCGAGCTTCCCCCGGGGCCCGTAAATATGAACAAAGGTCTGGAGAGGCCCAGGGAGAATTACGAACTGGAGGTCAGGTCATCGAGGGAGAGGTACCGGCCATATTCTCGTTCGGAGGAATCAAGCTTTAGGTCGGACTAAGGTATGGACTCCTCGTGTTTTTCTATTGACCTCTTTCTTTTTTTTGCAGGAAGTCAAGTGCCGGATAAAGTTAGAATCTGGGTCCGAAAACACGTGTTGTACTCTTTTTTCCTTAGTACGGTTTTGTCCCAAAATGGGTTTTCCGACAAGGTTTTTAATGAGGCAACAAGTACAACGTGTTACTTAACAAAATAAGGACAAGCGCCGGAACTCGGGGTCACGGCCTATGAGTGGGGGCTTGATAGCGCTCGCCTGATCTTGCAGCTCGGATAAGCACTAGGGGACTTATACCCACATCGAGGTTTACCCCGGTTAATGGAAAACGGAGGAGCTCAACAAATCAATACCGGACCGTCGGCATTAGGTTCCGATGTAAGGACAAAACGATCATAATGAATCGTGTCCCGTTCAACATTTGCCACGGCAAAATTAAGGACCGGCCACCGGCCATAGCCTCCGATGTAAGGACCAAACGATCATAATGAATCGTGTCCCATTCAACATTTGCCACGGCAAAATTGGCCGACCCGGCCATAGCCTCCGATGTAAGGACCAAACGATCATAATGAATCGTGTCCCGTTCAACATTTGCCACGGCAAAATTAAGGCCCGGCCACCGGCCATAGCCTCCGATGTAAGGACCAAACGATCATAACGAATCGTGTCCCACTTAGCATTTGCTACGGCAAAACAAATGCCCGGCCACCGGCCATAGCCTTCGATGTAAGGACCAAAACGATCGTAATGAATCGTGTCCCGCTTAGTATTTGCTACGGCAAAGGCGAAGAAATGAAAATTCTCATGTATACGGACATTTCGCAATACAAAAATCTCGAGTGTCTTTCTGATTAAATGGGCTTTACCCCGGTGATAACCGCCATATTTCGGCACTATCTCATTCACACACCCTATACCGGGCACTATGGTCGAAATTCGACTAAGGCAACGAGGTCACAATGATCAGAGACGAAATTTCCTAACTTCCCCAAACGGGGACTGTTGCATCAAAATTTAGTCAAGGCTGAGAGTCAGGTGTCCGAAAAATACCGGCCCTAAAAATGCCCATCGTGATTTGGAGACGTCTGAATTCGCAAAGTATCAGGTAAGTCCTACGGGCACGATGAACTAATGACCATGAGTCAGCTTGTCCTTAAAACGGACCAACAATTCTGGCAAAAACAACAGCAAACTAGAGATGACGAAATGAAGAGAGAATAAAGTCAAATGAAGAAAGTAAAAGGGAGGAAGAATAAGGTGAAGGCTTGATTCATCCACTTCCGTTACTCGATAGATCGTTGATCCGGAATGTGTGGGGGCTATCTGTATACGGTAAAAACCGGATATAACGTAAACCGATGAAACAAGGACCGAGGGAAGGAAGAGAGGAACGTGCCTGATGACATTCGAGCTAAACCGGAGGAGCGCTTGGACCGGAGCTGAGCAAGGACACCATTTGGTCCACCACCTTTATCGTCGAGACGGTCAGGGCCGTTGGTCCGTACGGCCGTTGGTCCGTGTGGCCGTTGGTCCGTGTGGCCGTTGGTCCGGTATAGCCGTTGCACGTGAGCCACGCGTCAGTAGCGTCCTGCCATGGTCAACCACCAACCATGCGTGTGTCAGACGGCGCCGTCAGTCTAATCCCACCAAATCCGTTCAGAGCTGTCCTTGTTATTATTATTTTATTAGTTCACGTTGTACGAAGCCCATGGAGGCAACACTATAAATATGGGGCATCTCCCTCCTTTGTAAGGGCTGGCTCCAAGGAACAAAGAACACTTTGTATTAGCAAATATATACAAATCTCTCCCTCAATACCGGATTTTGGTCCGGGTTCATTGTGTTCATATCCTAAATCTATCCAATCAAGCAATACTCATATGTTATTAGATACACGAATCTTCAGCGGATCTCAGATTATTATTACTTTCCTCGTATCATACCTATATATATATTTTCCATCGAATAGATTGAGGCTTAACCACGTATCCTATACCTACTCACAAATTTAATTGATTATCCGAATTCGGGGTAAACAATATGACCTTGTCTAATGATCTTTAATGATTATCTGTAGCATCTTTTTAGTTTTGGTTTATTTGGACTTCTCATAATTATTAAATGAAAATGGCAACATTTAGGCTTGCTAATAAGGCACTCGATTGTCCATTGAATTTTAAATAGTCCCAGGGTCTAGACCAATGTTAAGGCGGACTTAGTCAATTAATTAATTGTGAAATGAGCGAGATGAGACGCGAATAAATTCAAATCCCGTTGTCAAGTATAAAAGAAAAGAGTGGCAAAATCAATTGTAAGGGAGCGAGATGGGTTGCGAATTTATTCAAAACCCGTTGTCAAAGAGTGAAAAAAATGACTGAAATATAATAATAATTCTCAGATTTTAGAGACAATTAATTGCCTTTAACGCTAGATGAGCTTTAGGCACTTTTCAAGACGTTTGTTTCGATTAAGAATGCGGTTACGCATCTTATTTCGAGACACTTAAACAACTCAAGGATGCGGTTACGCACCTTGGTCAATGTCGTGTTAATAATTAATCTTGTTTCGATGGAGATTGCGGTTACGCATCTTATTTTCGAGACGCTTAAACAGCTCAAGGATGCAGTTACGCACCTTGGCCAATGTCGTTTTAATAATTAATCTTGTTTCGATTGAGGATGCGGTTACGCATCATATTTTCGAGACACTTAAAAGATCTGGAATGCGGTTAAGACTAATAAAATTTCAACAATAAAAGTACGAGCAAATCAAGGCTTGTAACATAATTTATCCAAAAAATTAGTTTAAGCTAAGTATAAGTCGATAAAGAGACCGTGCTAGAACCACGGGACTCGAGGAATGCCTAACACCTTCTCCTCGGTCAACAGAATTCCTTACCCGATCTTCTATTTTCGCGGACCATAATAAAAGAGTCATTCCTTTTGATTAGGGATTCATAAGGTGACTTGGAACACCAAAACTCAACTCCAAGTGGCGACTCTGTAAATAAACAATCCCCATTCAAAACCGTCACTTCAAATGGAAAAACCCTTTAACAATAAAAACTTTGTGCGTTCTACGCGCGAGAGCGAAAAAGGGGTGTGACATCTTTGGCCACTCCGCTGGGGACAACCAGAGTTCGAGTTTTGTGATATTGCCTTATACTTGGCTTTTATTATTATTATTTGGATTTATTGTGTGTTTGTTGGCCTAATATGCTACTTGCCAGCTCATTTATCACTTTGATATTATTGAACTGTATTATAAACTGTCTTCTCTCGCGCATCCCTCTGAGTCTCTAAAACACTTCACACACAGTCACAGGAATGTAGTTATGCATCCTACTTCTGTCAAGATAAAGTCGGAGCGTCTTGGCACCCGGTGAAGGATTTTAGTCACATATGTTGGGCGGGGCTGGATAAGCAATGAAGTCAGAATAAAACTGCTACCGATAGTATTGCCCCTCCCTGGCTCGAGTTGTCCACTCGAGTGAGGCAGTCTAGACACCATTTTCCATTACGTTTTAAACCTAGCAGAACTGAAACACAGAAATGGTATCCCTAGTAGGCTCCGCTTATCTGCATCACTTGCATTTGACTTAGTGGGACTCGGCACATGGGTTGGGTCCGTCTAGGACAGGTATCCCTTTTTCTGACCGACTTGTGCATCTTATGTGCTATTTGTAATATTATTTTTAAGGCTTGCCTGATTGTTGATCGGCTTTAGGCTAACTAGTGAAACAGAAGAGAGAGAAGCATTCATCTGACCTTTTACACACTCATTTTCCTTAAACCTCTAATTTGTCTGGCTCTTGCTAAAATAAGAAAAGAAGAGTTCGGCTCGAGACGAGTTTATTTATTTATTTATTTTTAAAGAAAAATCAACAGTCCAATCTGGATGAATTACGCACACCTGTTCCTGTCGCTTGGGGCAACGATACGTAAGCAGCCCATATCGGGTTCGTTGATCTTATTCAAAAATTAAAAAAAAAAAAGTGTTTTTATTTTGTATTAGAAAATCTGAAAAAAAAACAAAGGAGATAGTTCTACTTTTACTTAAAAAAAAAAAAAAGGAAAAAAAAAGAAGAGGGAGATTTCTTTTTAACTCCCTATCCAAAAAGAAAAAGGAAAACGCAAAAAGATTTTACTTCGAGTAGTATTTTTTGCGGGGTTTCTTTGGAGAATGTTTTACGATCAAAATCCAAAAATATTTTTCTTTTATGTACCCTTTAGCATTCATTCTTTTGATCAATCAAAATCCAAAAAGATTTTTTTTCTAAGTCTTTGTAGCTTCTTGTCTTTCTAAATTTCAAAAAAAAAAAAAAAAGAAAGAGAAAAAAAAAAAAAGAGAAAATTCGAAACAGTTTTGTTGATTACTTTATACCGAAACTTCTCGAACTACGCAAAGATCCGATTCATGTCACAGCATGATACGTAGGCAACTCAAGTCGGGTTCGATCGAATTATTTTAAAAAAATAAATAAATCCAAAAAGAGTATTGAAAGAGCGAAGAAGAAAGGAAAAGGAGTGGAAAGAAAAAGAGAGACGATCATAAAAAGAAAAGAGAGGAAAGAGAACTAGTGAACCGAGAGGTGCGGAAATGAAAGAGAGGAAGGCCAAATCGAGCGAAAATGGGGATGATGCCAAAATGACATTGTTACCCTTAGAATCATTCTAGAACTAATAATCATGGATATGTGACTTGCACGCTGTTCCCTAACTCAATCGTTTTTTATTCTTGATGTTTGATTTTAGAAGGTGGCTGGTTTGTGGTTTTAAAACTGGTGACTCATCCTTACAACACAAGATCGAAAACCAAAAAGGCAATGGCAACCAACGAGGACACCAGGTTGGTTGATGCGGGTGCTCAAACACAGTTGATTGACCAAAATTCGGGGTTAGCTGAAGAAGTGAGAATGTTAAAACAACACATGGCAAACATGTATCGGGGTTGGATGACTGGTCAGGCACCACCTCCACTGCCACCTGGCTTCCTCGACATTTCCCCTAATATGCCGACCTCAACTGGAGCTCCGCTTACTGTGCCTGGTGATCCATCTAACAGTGGGGCCGTGTTCAAAACCCCTTATGCTCAACCCTATACTCCAGAACTGACTTTAAATGTCTCTATCCCATATGGTTATAACCCTCACCTTGAGCCTCCTGTGAATGCTGAAAAGCTTGTTAAGACCGCGGATGATGAGGAAATGACTAGAAAGATGAAAAGCTTGGAGCAATCCATAAGAAACTTGTAAGGTCAAGAAGGTCATAAGAGCGTTTCATACAAAGACTTGTGCATGTTTCCTAATGTTCACCTGCCCTCCAGTTTTAAGACTCCAAAGTTTGACAAGTATGATAGACATGGTGATTCTGTGGCTCATTTGAAGAGGTATTGCAATCAATTGAGAAGAGCTGGAGGTAAGGACGAAATGCTTATGGCCTACTTTAGTGACAGTTTAACAGGAATAGCCTCGAATTGGTTCACTAATCAGGACGTCATTAAGTGGCATATTTAGGATGACATGGCTCAAGAGTTGGAGCGACAATTTCAGTATAATATAGACATTACTCCGGATAAAATGTCCATGACCAAGGTGCAGAAGAAATCTACATAAAGTTTCAGGGAATTCGCCATTAGGTGGAGAGAGCAAGCTACTAGAGTAAAGCCTCCAATGGCAGAAGATGAGGTGGTGGATACTTTTCTCCAAGCCCAAAGGCGAAGAATACTATCAACACATGCTCCCAGCATTGGGCAAACCGTTCATTGAGGTCATTAAGATGGAGGAAATGATAGAAGATGGAATCAAAACAGGACGTATCATGAGTTTTGCTGACATGAAAGTAAATGTTGAAGTAACTCAAAATGGTTCAGGAAGCCTGAGCGACATGAGGGAAAATGATGATGTAGCCATGATTATACCAGAATCGCGGCGAGGTGTGAGGTGTCTATCTCGCTCATATACCCAGCCACAACCCCAAGTCTATTCCCAAACTCCGTACACTAAACCTCAACATTACTTCCCTCCACAAGACCCTTAATATTCCATACCACCTCTCCAATACTTTTCATGTGGTGCATCGCCATATGCTCAACCATATCCTTACCAATAATGGTGCGCACCATCTCCACAGGGTTCTTACCCGACCCCACAAGCATATCGACCTCGTACCAACTCCAACTTTCGACCTAGGCTGGAATACAAAAAAGATAGACAACGGAGAAGGGAGGCATCTGGGAAACTTCTCGGGCTATCAGTCTCAGTTCCAGAAGTTGATAAGGATGAATTGGTTAAAGGGACCCAGAACTTGTTTGCTGAGAATAATTTGATTGAAACTAATAATGGTTCAAGTAATGCTTATGTTCCACTTAGTAGCAAAGATGACAGCTTTGCAATTGGGAAGTCGCTCCCCTCCACTCTTGGAAGGAGTCTTGGTAGTTTGTTTTGATGTTCTTTCTGTTATTTGGGTTATTTTAGGGTTGTAATCCAAATTTTATTTGCTTGTTTTAATGCCAAAACCCTTCTATCATTTTGTTTAATAATAATAATTTTTTTTTTAAAAAAGAGTTTTGTTTTGTCATTTCCTAGTATATCTTCTTTAGTTTTTCTTTTGTACAGTTCTTTTCAGGCTGATTCTAGTGACATGACATGCATGCGGATATTTTTCGCCAGATCTTGAAGGCCAGTTTAATTACTAAAGAAATGCACCCAAAAGATTGAAAATGGTGAAGAAAAACATGTGAGGAAATATTAGAGTGCTGAAACATTTTGAGAGTAAGCTGAAGTACGCTTAATGAAACTAATACGATCACTTTGGGAATCATGAGAATGGCACTAGTGTATAACAAAATGTTCATCCCAAGTGATTTGAAGTGGGTCAATATCAAGAGAGGTCAAAATGCAAGTTCGCTCCAATTAACTTGAGTCATCCATTATAAAGAGAGACTGTATGATTTTCACTTCTCATTCTCGAATCACATGCTTTGTACTTGATATTTTAAATGATTGATATGACGAAGGCATTTCATTCTGCTATCTGAACATTGTGTCACCCTTTGCTACCACTTTTGAGCCTTAGTTTTATTTTCTTTCATACCCCTCTTTTGGAATCAAAGTACAGTACAAAAAAAAAAGAAAAAAAGAGTCGGAAGAGAAAAGTGAAAAGGTAAGGAGAAAGTCAAAATGAAGAGAAAGAGTTGAAAGAAAAAAAAAAAAACAAAAAAAAGCAAAACAAAAAAAAAAAAAAAAAAAAAAAAAGAAAACACAAAAGAAATGAGCTTCATGAACTACGTTCGACCTGATTCTTGTTTCAGTAGGATACGTAGGCAACCCTACTGCAGGGTTTGGTCCAACCAAAGAAAAATTCAAAATTCCTCGTCTCAAAGAAACTAGGGCTGAAGTTGTTTTTAATTTTTTGAGTCGATTCCAAAAGTTGTAAGTCCCAACCCTTCTATTTTAGTGTTTTCGTTGAGCCTTCATGTAGTCATTTTCTTTTTAACCCTGTCCAAAAGCCACATTCCAACCAAAAGAAAGACCTTTAGATCAATCTGTGAGAATGACAAGTCAAACATGCTTTGAGTGGTGATTATCATACAAGGAACAATGTCATGTTACTTATGCAAGGAATGAAAATCAAAAGTGAAAAATGAGAGAGTCTTGTCGGTGAAAACCCTCATAGGCACCATAAGGCGACGGTGAGTGAATAAAAGAACCAAATAAGAGAGGCTTATCGGTGAATACCCTTACGGGCACCATAAGGCGATGGTGAGTGAGAGAAAGAACCAAATGACAGAGGCTTGTTGGTGAAAACCCTTCGTGGCACCACTAGCCGAAAGAAGTTCGAAAATAGCGATGTAGTTTTTGGAATTTGGAAGTCTAAGTGTATGACACGAGTTGAAGGTTAGACTGGTTGAAGAAGTCAGGCCACTTAATCCAAAATGCATGTCATGATCATTGGAGCCGGCTACCACATTCAGATAAGTGTCATTTCTTAGTCTTTTCCCAAGAGGGATGTCTCTTATTGAATACTATTTCTTTTAATTTCTACATCACTTTTTTTTTCCTCTTTCTTTGTTTCTTGAGTCAGTCCATGTCAAAACAAGCAAGAAAGGACTTCAAAATCTGCTACCAACTACTCAATTGCATAAAGCAAAGTTTGGCCGGATCATTAAAGTGACAAGATTCAAGCAAAAGTTATATGCACAACAAGTTTATTCATGATCGATAGACATTTGGATTCATGGTTAACACAAAGGTCCGGTGATTGTTGAAATGCGAGTACAATATATTAACTGTGAGGTTGGAGGTTTGAGATGTCTCCAATGAAAAAGGTTGTTGAGATAGGTTGAAATCAAAGCTGAATGGGGCAAAGATCTTCAAAGCCAAGGCCGCAAACCAACCACCATGCGTTTAAACTCACAAATTTTCTTTGTTTGAAACAGGGACGGATGTTATCTTCAAATCAAAGGCTTCAAAGCCCGAATGTTCAAAAGGTGCATTTCCTTAAATTTTTGATGCATAAGGCAATGCCACAACAAAGGTTTGCAAGAAATAAACTTGATCAGCTTTTCAATTATGAATATTGGCACTCCTAGGAGACGCACTTCCTAGTCAGAGTATTTCAGTTTAACCCCTAAGAGAAGCACTTCTTAGTTCGGGTCTTTCAGGTTTTGATTTTAGGAAGCGCACTTTCTAAATTGAACCTTTACTCCTAGGAAACGCACTTCCTAGTCAGAGTCTTTCAATTTTAACCCCTAAGAGGTGCACTTCTTAGTCTGGGTCTTTCAAGTTTTGCTTTTAGGAGATGCACTTCCTAATTTGAACCATCACTCCTAGGAGATGCATTTCCTAGTCAGAATTTTTTAGCTTTACCTCTAGGAGACGCACTTCCTAGTTAGAGCCTTTTGATTTTACTTACATCATTTAATTACCTTACATATAGTTTATGATTTTGCTAACACTCACAAAATTTTTCCTAGTGCAAAAGCGGGGCAAAAAAATTTGTTCGTTAGTTACAGGTACCTTTTTGGAAGATGCAGGTCAACATTATTAGAGTCATAAGTCAGGACCTGCCCGAAGAATAGGAAGAAAGTCAGGACCCGCCTGAAGAATGGGAAGAAAGTCAGGACCCGCCTGAAGAATGGACAGCAAGTCAGGACCCGCCTGAAGAATGGGAAGCAAGTCAGGACCCGCCTGAAGAATGGGAAGCAAGTCAGGACCCGCCTGAAGAATGGGAAGAAAGTCAGGACCCGCCTGAAGAATGGGAAGAAAGTCAGGACCCGCCTGAAGAATGGGAAGCAAGTCAGGACCCGCCTGAAGAATGGGAAGCAATTCAGGACCCGCCGGAAGAATGGGAAGAAAGTCAGGACCCCCCTGAAAAATGGGAAGAAATTCAAGACCCGCCTGAAGAATGGGAAGCAAGTCAGGACCCGCCTGAAGAATGGGAACAAGTCAGGACCCGCCTGAAGAATGGGAAGCAAGTCAGGACCCGCCTGAAGAATGGGAAGCAAGTCAGGACCCGCCTGAAAAATGGGAAGAAAGTCAGGACCTACCTGAAGAATGGGAAGAAAGTCAGGACCCGCCTGAAAAATTGGAGCAAGTCAGAACCCGCCTGAAGAATAGGATGATCAGGAACCCGCCTAGAGAATAGGGCCACCTTTCAATTTCAAGTTCAGGAACCCGCCTGGATAATAGGGACATTTTTCAATTTCAAGTTCAGGAGCCAGCCTGAAGAATGGGGTATACTTTCAGTTAGAAGTAGCAGGAGCCCGCCTAAACAATAGGGTTAACATTCAACTGCCTTTTAATTTCAAGATCAGGACCCCGCCTGAAGCATGGAGTTTACTTTCAAGTTCAATTCGAGATCGAAGTGTTTATCTCACACTTAGGAAAACATGAAGATTCGAGTCAAGATTCAAGAGAAGTTCCATAGCTAGGATCCTGTGCTTGTATTTTCTTTTTCACTTTTGTCTTTCATTTGATGTAATAATAGGACAGCGGACCGGAGCCTCGACAGGACCTCGCTCGACTATTCATCTCAATATGTTTCATCTCCCTTCTTAATCTTGAACTACACGTAACCTGATTCCCTTATAACCCGGGATATGTAGGATGCCCAAAACCAGGGCTCGGTTGCATCATCTTCTTGCTTCCCCCTCCTTTTAGAACAACGGTAGGGTCAAACTAGTCTCTTTGTCTAATTGTTTGTCTGAGAACTCTTCGTGTTCCTAATCAAACAGGGGCTGATGTAGACACGTGATTTTTGACCCTCCCCGGGGTGTTTCACCTTCTAGTATCTAAATTTTCCTTTAAATATGGTTTGGACATTTTATTGGGTTTTATTTTTGTTTAGTAGGTCTTATTTGAATATTTGAAAATCACAAAAATAGAGTCACAGTTTATGATATATGTTTAGTTTCGTTTTATTTTTATTAGTGCAAAAAAAAATGTCCAAAAATGTGTTATCTATTTTTAGTTTAATTTCCAAGTTAAAAGTTTTAATAAATAAATATAGAGTAAGTACATATTTTAATCTTGCTATTTTAATTTAGTAGGAATAGTATATTTTATGTCCTCATTTGTTAATCATATGTTATTTCACGCATAGGAACAGATAAAAGGAAAGGGGTGGGGACCACTCAATTTTAAATAACTCACTTAAACACACATGCCACATGCACCCTTTATAGATACATATATTTTTTTATTAAAATAACAAAAAAGAACAAAAAAAGAAATTCCGTTTACATTATAAAAATCCATCTGCACCATTCCAAGGCCCATGGACCCAAAAAATCTTTTTATCATTTTTCAAACCCTACCTACATATTATAAATTGGACAGAACTCTAGAAAAGAAAAACCTAGAAACCTACACAACAAAAACATGATCAGCCGCAACACACACCACACTTAGACCTTACACACGTAGACAAATCAACCTAGAATCACCTACAAGAAGCAGCCGTCATGAGACATTCATGAGCTGAGTGATTTCCTTCATCCATTCACGTTCTTTCTTTTGGACACAATACATCATTTATCTTTTCATTTTATTTTCTAAAGGGAGTAATACATAGACAGAACACATGCATATACAAGCCATTAGAACCATGGGATAACAATCTTCATCACTTCATATCGCCGATTAAAACAGAGTTCAATCGGGTCACATGTTCGAGTGAGGTCCCGTTTCGAGGTCATCGGCAAAGGTTCTTGCTTTTTCTCTATTCAAGGGTAGTTGCAGTCCATTTCACCTACTGTATGCATTGTCGAATGTCCCTTGATGTATTGAAGGAATTTTGCTCACGGAAGGTCTATCTCTCACTTCATAATTGATTAAATATAGGATTGTTGTTCTTTGAATGGTGAATTTCGATGCGTGAATGAAGTGTTACTATAGACAAGCATGCTACTGATTTTAGTTTAATCTTCTTGTTTGATGTGTTAAGACATTATTATTTGGAATTAATATGCTAAATGGTGACGTAATTCAAGTTTGTTGAATGCGATAAATTGCAAGTGAAAGTGGGATCTTAAGAAATAAAATGGTGGGGGGTTAGATTTTGAAGAATAAGATTTGGGTTTTGACGAAGAAAAAATGGTTTTGGGACTACTTGGTAATGTTATTCTTTTTTTTTTTTTTTTTCTTCTTTGGTTACTGCCATGTTAATTTTAAATGGCTAGAGTCATATGACCTTGTCTAATGATCTTTAATGATTATCTATAGCATCTTTTTAGTTTTGGTTTATTTGGACTTCTCATAATTATTAAATGAAAATGGCAACATTTAGGCTTGCTAATAAGCTGCTCGATTGTCCATTGAATTTTAAATAGTCCCGGGTCCTAGACCAATGTTAAGGCGGACTTAGTCAATTAATTAATTGTGAAATGAGCGAGATGAGACGTGAATAAATTCAAATCCTGTTGTCAAGTATAAAAGAAAAGAGTGGTAAAACCAATTGTAAGGGGGCGAGATGGGTTGCGAATTTATTCAAAACCCGTTGTCAAAGAGTGAAAAAAAATGACTAAAATATAATAATAAGTCCCGGATTTTAGAGACAAATAATTGCCTTTAATGCTAGATGAGCTTTAGGCACTTTTCAAGACGTTTGTTTCGATTAAGAATGCGGTTACGCATCTTATTTCGAGACGCTTAAACAACTCAAGGATGCGGTTACGCACTTTGGCCAATGTCGTGTTAATAATTAATCTTGTTTCGATTGAGATTGCGGTTACGCATCTTATTTTCGAGATGCTTAAACAACTCAAGGATGCAGTTACGCACCTTGGCCAATGCCGTTTTAATAATTAATCTTGTTTCGATTGAGAATGCGGTTACGCATCTTATTTTCGAGACACTTAAAAGATCTGGAATGCGGTTACGCATCCGAGTTAAGACTAATAAAATTTCAACAATAAAAGTACGAGCAAATCAAGGCTTGTAACATAATTTATCCAAAAAATTAGTTTAAGCTAAGTATAAGTCGATAAAGAGACCGTGCTAGAACCACAGGACTCGGGAAATGCCTAACACCTTCTCCCCGGTCAACAAAATTCCTTACCCGGTCTTCTGTTTTCGTGGACCAATAATAAGAGTCATTTCCTTTTGATTAGGGATTCATAAGGTGACTTGGAACACCAAAACTCAATCCCAAGTGGCAACTCTGTAAATAAATAATCCCTATTCAAAACCATCACTTCAAATGAAAAAAACCTTTAATAAATAAACCGATTTCCTTCGAGGCCCTTAAAAAAGGGGTGTGACATCAACAATACCACAACTACCGGGACCATGTCTAAATAATAAATCACAAGAAAATAAATTGCAACAAATTAAATTGCTAGAATTAAATTGCGTAAATTAAATAGCGAAAAATAAAGATAGAGTTGGAATGAAGCTGCTAAATTGCCGGATTAATTTCCAACAAAGTGAAGGCGGCTACAATTGCAAATCCACCGAAACTACTTCGGGTTGTTAAAAATTAAAATCACCAACTCCACCAACAATATTATAATTGCAAAATTAATAATTGAAACTAGAGTAAAACTTTATAATATTTAATTGAGAGAAATTTAAAGTGGCTAATTGTTGCAAAGTAACTATAATTGAGAGATTGAGAGAAAGAGAAGAGTGAATTGGTGTGATTAAAATGGAAATGGAGAGGGGTTTATATAGGGGTAGGGGATGGATTAAAGTGTTAAAAAAAAAATTTGGGGGGGGGGGGGGGGGGTTGGGGGCCAAAAGGGGAGTTTGGAACCGTTTGCCAACAACCATTTTTGCAAATGGACCGTTGGTACTTGCCCGGCCATACCCAACTACTACATTTGAAAAAAAAATTAATTTTGACCGGTTTAACCGATCTGGTTCCGGTCCCAAAAAATCAAAACTGGACCGGTATGTATTAAACGGTTAACCGGTTCCAATTTTACCAGTCCGGTTACCGATTTGAACTGGTAATCCCCAACCGGTTGACAGGCTTAGCCTCGGCCCCCTAACAGATCTTACCTTTGTGGGTGAGATACATGCGCCACCACATGGATTTTTGCCCACAATGTAAGAAAGATTCTTGCCCACTTGATTATGTTAATTACTCATATCCCAAATCTTCAGCCACTCATTTGCTATGAATAATCTTTTTTCCGATTCAGATATTCGATATCTTTATCCTTTGATTCCTTACCGGGTGGTATTCAATCTGTTGACACCCAATTTTGTCCCTCCTTTATTTAATTTTGTATACTCGGGCTTCTAAACTTATCGACGAGCTAAATACTTTATTTTCGCTACTTTTATTTTCAACATTACTAGCATTACTTTATCACAAATTTTAAATGGTTCATCATCGTTTCATTTTCGGGTAGACTCGTTAAATTAATTACAAGACAACACTTGGTTAAATCCTTATTTTTTCTACATATTAATTATTCATTATCTTCACATAGTATATATTGTACTATTTATTAAATTAGAAGCCCAAAAGTAATTAAACAAAGAAGGAAGGATCAATAAATTTTCAGCCAAATTATTAGCCCAATTCGTGACCAGTCCTCTAAAACAGATTAGCCCACAAATATTTTCAAAACTACCCAGCCCACCAGTCGACCAGCCCATCACCCGTTTCTACCCGACCGGCCCACGTATTAAAACTTATTCATCATCATTTTTAAAACTAAAACTAACTTCAGCTGCCTCCCTCTTTCTCTTTTCTCATCTCTCTCGTTTCTCCTCCCTCTTCCATCTCTAGCTAACATCCAAACCACTTTCAACCATGGCAGATCCTGCCACCCCATTTTTGTGCAATGCTCTCTGCACCTCTCCTTTCTCCTCATCTCCATCTCTCTCCGCCCCATTTAGCAAAACCCTATTTCCCTCTAGCCGTGACAATTTTGCCTATACCATTTCCACACCGAAATTGTCGCTACGCCTGAGCCTTCTGTCGTTGACAGAAAAAAGTTTTCCCCTTTTTCCTTCAAAACGCGTTGATCCTCAAGCTTAGAGAATAGTCGAACTATATATTTTTGGTAACATCGCATCGAATCACGTGACCATCTGCTCAAAAACACTTTCAAATTTCAGATTTGAACGGTCCATTTGACTCGATTTGAATCCTATACCAGAAAATCCCGCTCAATTCGAACGATAGCAAACCCTAGGGATTTTACTATAAATATTCATTTCGTTACCCATTTGGGGACTCTCTTGACACAGAAGAAAAAAAAAGGGGGGAGAAAACTCTCATTAAGTCAATCGTTTTTCTCCGTTTATGAAAACTTCATATTTGGTTATTGTTCAATCTCTGTCCGTTTCAAGTTCGTAGAGTAGATTCGCGACCTCGTCTCAGTTCATTACACCCACAAGAGGTAAATCCGATCCTACTTTCTTTCTTTCTTTTTGTTTCATTTAAAATTCTGTTTATGCGTTGAATGGTCATGTTTCGAAGTCCTGTTGTATTCGGATCTGTTTTGGATTAAATCATGTGGTCATCTACTATTTTTTTTAACCTCTAAATTAGATGGTGTTTGGATGTAAAAAGCGATCATGCCCTCAACCGGATATTAAGTATAGATACGATGCTCCGAAACCATATTGTTAGGGCGTTACATTCGGGTTTGTATGGAAATATCTTGTTTTAGCTCGGATGATATGCCGACGTCTTTTGTTTGTACTAAAACTCACGATCATTTGGAAATGTCTAGTTTATGTCGAGTAAATCCGATTCAATGATGTTGTATTAAGATATAGTATTAGCATATCAACTCTTTTGTTTAGGAATCTATGTGAGTTAGTCTAAGATAATGTGACATGGAACATTGGTTTGAATATAAATTATTTTCGGTTTTGTTTATATGTTTGCTTGAAGTCGATTCCCTTCTAATTCGATCATGTTGTTTTTTCTCCCTCTCGATGCATAACACGCTGTTGAGATGTTGCTTTGAGGCATTAGTTAAAATGTGGATAGAAAGGACTGTTATGTTTAGGTATCCTTCATGTTAAATCTCTAGTATAAAGGAAACTATTTGCTTGTATGCATAAGGATTAACTCCATTCAAGTTAATATATTTTCCCTGTTCTGCACTATTTTCCCTTTTGCAAAGCTGAGGTTGGTGAGACCCTTTTGAGCTCTTTTACTGAAGCAACTGCAAATTTGCGCCAGAGTTCTGCGTTTTAGGTTGCCACCCTGCCCACATGCTAGTATAGAGAAAGATGTTTTTTAAAGAATAGTAGTCGCCTGCACATACATTTCATTTTCTTCCATCACTTTTCTTTTGGGCTAAAAGCTGTTAGTTTGCTAGATATATACCACTTCTGTGGAAAAACATATGAGGTGATAAGAGTGCTCGGTTAGTAGAAAATGAGTTATCTGTGGCTTTTTTATCCTCGGTGACATTTGATATGAAATTTTGATGTGCAATTCCAATAATTAAGTACATCATGTTATTAGCGTTTAAACCTGGAAAAAAAGAACGCCATCAGTTTGTAAATGGTTAGTTAGTGTCCCTGTTGTTTTGATTAGCGTCATATGTATAAATAATTATTCTTTATCGTAAATCCGCAATATGTGTAGCTCTAACTGTCTTCTTTACCCTTCATAATTGTTTTAGTCCGATTTGCCTTTCTAATCCTTTTACATTTTCTTCCTTTGCATGACCACCGGAGCAAAATGGAGTCTTTGTAAAAGACTCTCACGGTCCAATCTGGTCTCACCCTGAGACTCGACAACATCGCTACATCGACTACTATTGCGTTTCCTTTCGTGTTTGAATACATGTCCATGATGGATCAGAATTGAACAGCCACGATTTTTGATTTCGAGAAGCCTACTAAAATGGCTTCTTATATTGCTTTGTTTTCGGTCTTTTAAACCGTTCGATTGCCTTATCTAATTTGTGCCTTTAATTTGTTGTTTGCCTTATCTAATCTGTAGCTTTAAGTTGTTGTGTTAAATGATTTTGTGACCCATAATTTACCCATTTCATATTAGACTAACAGTTGTAAAAACAAATCTATAGTTCTGTAGCTTAATTAGCTAATCAGTTTTAGTATCGCCTATATACTCTTTTTAGTTGATTTAAACAAGTTCGAATGGTTTTTTTTTTTTTAATGATGTGTGGTCCATTTCTCATATTTCATTCTTGAACTTTAAAAGATTTTCTTTTGAAAATCTTTTGATCCAGGACCCAAATATGAAGTCATTTTTAGTGAGGGCTTTGTTTTGGCCTAACTTGGCATGATGGGTAACTTTAATGATTTTAAATGAAGAATTCAACACGGAAGTTGAGTTTCTATACAAAACAAGATTTTAAAATATTAATCATTTTGCTGTCCACTCTTGATTCTTGAATCCAAGGAAAAATTATTTTAAACTCCACATCACATTTTAATACCGTCAAATTGATTTAAATATAAAGTTAGCCACCGCTTTTTCACTTTTTTTTTTTTAAATACTAATCCCCTCTCATTTTATAATTAACCAAACATTTTATACATTATTACTTATATTTTTACAAGGCCTTTTTAATTAACTCTAAGTCCGGTCGGTTAACCATTGTTAATGGATCTTAAAGGATGTTATCATTTCCTTTAGATTAATTGAGCAACTTCTTAAATCTTGAAGTTTCGTAGACATTAAAATGGAGTTAACTTTAAATAATTACTTTAATCAACTTTAGGCTCAATTCACCGTAATAATTAGGTGGCGACTCGTTAAACTTTAATTAACCCCAGAATTACCCGAATATTGTAAACCATTTTGACTTCGGTTGAAATGGGGTATAACACACTCTTCTTTCGAAGTTGACACTCTTCTTTCTTGTAGGGACCACTATCAAGTTCCCCCTTTTGCCTTTTTCTCTGTTCCAATATCACATTTCCATTTTTTTGCATCTTTTTGTTAACATTTTGAGCTAAGAATTATCCTCCAAAGTTCTATATATCCACAAATTGATCCTTTTACACATTTTCTTATTTGGATTCAGATAGTTGAAATTATTGAGAGTTTACCATTTCCACTACTCAACAAGATCTAAGACAACTATGTAGAAATGCAATAGGGAAAAGATCGAGAGGTGCAATGCAATCGTTAGGATTGCTTCACCATCAATCAAAACTTTCGGCAAAAGAACACTTTACGTTTTACTCCCTGGATGGGCCTCTCCCACATAAATCCAAATTAATTGAGTCAATGAACTTTGGACCGGATGATTAAACTTAAAAAAATAAGAAGAAAAAAAAAAGGAATATCTTCTGCAGGAGCGCTCATGGTATTAAAGGCATCTAGCTTCCACTCCACCTCATCATCCTAATTTCAAATAGATATTGTCCCTTGTATTCTAAGGTAAATCTTTTCACTAGTTAAAATTTTAGTTGACTGAGTGTTTAGCAAGTCCAGTAGTTTGTTGAGTAAAAGTAGAATTTTTGGGCTTGTTAGCTAATTGAGTGATTGTAGAATTTAGTGGACGGATATTCTATTTAAATATGTTCTGTTAGTAGAAGCTCGATCTTAAATCCAAAAATACTACGTAATTAAAAACAAAAAGAGATATTTTAAAAAATATACGGCTTTTGACAATATTATCCCGATGTACAACATCATTAAGCAAGGTGCCGATTACATTCTTATTGACAACATTGCTAGGTGTCAGCAAAAAGAGAAATTTTCTTGCATTAGCCAAAGATAGAAAGTTGTTTTCTCTAACATTTGTCCCAACAGGTCAAAAAGTCACCCTCACCCATTGACTGACTCGGCGACATAAGCTGCCAAGCAGAGGTGGCGGTGAGCGGTCGACTATGCCAACTCAACATAAGACACCCATCTTCCTCTTCTACTCTATATCCTTCTCCATTTAGGAGCAAGGCCACATATATGGCTGCATGTATGCACGCGTTTGAACCCAGGTGAACTGGGTTGAACCCAGCTGAGTTCATCCTCACTCGCCATTGACTCAGTGCCTCGTGCCTCACAACTCGTACAGTCCCACCATCTCCATGTCTCGAGTCGACTCTGAGTCAAACATTTTTGAATAGTATTGCGGTATAATTATTTGATATTATTTGGTAGCATATTTGTAGGAGATACTTACCATATATTAGTTAGTTTCCTTGTTTCACTTAGTTTCCTTATTTCACTAGGATCATAGTTTCCTTGTTTCACTAGGATCTGGAGAGATCCTAGGGTTCAAGATTATTGTATCCTATATATATTCTCTCTTGGTGAATGAATGGAATAAGTCAAGATTGTGTAGTTTCTACATGGTATCAGAGCACACGTTTTTTTTCTCTTCCTCGTAAATTTCCATGGCCGGTGACGACGTACCTCCTTCACCACCACCCAAAATTGAGTTTGCCGTGGGTCAGCACTTTACTTCCGATCAATGGAAGGCTATTACGGGATTTTTTAGTAATGCTACAATTCCAGAAAATCACTTGAATGGTAAGTTTGATGTTTCTTCTTGGATCATTGACACTGGTGCTACTCATCATATTCTCGGGTGAGAAATCTTGGTTGTTTGATGTCCATACTGTTGATTGTCCTGTTGGTTTGCCTAATGGTGACAAGGTGCTTGCTTCTTTGGAAGGTTCTGTTCGACTGTCATATAAAATCACCTTACATCATGTCCTTTATGTGCCTTATTTACGTTGCAACTTACTCTCCGTCCCCCAACTTACGATAATTTACATACTATTGTCTCTTTTAATTCTTATATGTGTGCTATTCGGGACCCACCGAAGGAGGCGATTGGAACGGGAATTAGGAGGGACGGACTATACTATTTTAGCAAACCGAACGCGGTGCCACGTGTGTCTCTTGTCGGGCAACGTCCGCATTGGAATTGTGGCATCGACGATTGGGGCATCCTTCCGAGAGAGTAGTAAAGTTGCTTTCTCATGTCAGTAGTGATAAGAGTAGTTTAGCAAAGGATTGTGAAGTGTGTTTACGTGCTAAGCATCCTAGAGACAAATTTCCTTTAAGTGATAATAAAGCATCTAGAATATTTGAGAAAATACATTGTGATTTGTGGGGCCCATATCGCCATGTTTCGTCGTGTGGAGCTCGTTATTTTTTAACAATTGTTGATGATTTTTCCCGAGCTGTTTGGATTTACTTGTTGGTTGATAAAACAGAAGTGTTTTCGATGTTTATGGCTTTTGTTGCTATGGTTGATCGCCAATTTAATCACACAATTAAAGTTATACAAAGTGATAATGGTACCGAATTTAATTGTTTGATCGATTATTTTACCGCCACTGGTATTTTGTTTCAAACCTCTTGTGTGGGTACTCCGCAACAGAATGGGAGAGTAGAGAGGAAGCATAAACATGTGTTGAATGTTGCGAGGGCTCTAAGATTTCAGGCCAATTTGTCTATTTTTTTTGCGGGGTGAATGTGTTCTTGCTGCATCTCATCTCATAAATCGTACCCCCACACCCAAATTGGAAAATAAAACGCCTTTTGAAATTTTATTCAATAAACCTCCCTCTTTTGATGCTATTCGTACTTTTGGGTGTTTGTGCTTTGCTCATAATCAAAAAACTCTGGGTGACAAATTTGCTAGTCGAAGCAGAAAGTGTTTATTTGTGGGATATCCATTTGGTAAGAAGGGGTGGTGGTTGTTTGACCTTGATACGAAGGAATTTTTTGTCTCTCGTGATGTAAAGTTTGTGGAGGATGTGTTTCCTTTTGCTTGTCCGGAAGATGTTAATATTTCGTCTCGTTTTTTTGATGAGAGTGCTGAAATTGATCGTGATTTTCTGGTGTATGGGGATGAATTAGGGAGTGAAGTTGATAGTTCGGAGGCTGTAAGCGGCGGCCATGGCCACGATTGACTGGCGCTGTGGCGACCGGACCGGCGCGGCCAGCGGCTCTTTCCGGCCCACGAGAACCCGGCGCTCGGCAACGAGGCGAGCGGGCGCCCGACGGCCAGCGCGCGACCCGGCGGGAACCCGGCGCCGGCCCCTTTGACGAGGGGCGACGACACCGTACCCGGCCACGAATGTGGAAGGTGGCTTGATGATTTTCGGGAGAAATATCCCTCTGTTGTGCTTCGTGATTATGGGACACACTCGAGTTTTTGCTAATAGTCCGTCTCTGCAACTCGGTTAACAATCACTCCTCGGTACTCCCTATCCTTTGGCACACTATATTAATTGTGATAATTTTTCTGTAAATTATCGTAAGTTTCTTGCAGCTATTATTTCGGGTAAGGATCCTAAGACCTTCAAAGAAGCCATGAAACACGAAGGTTGGAGATGTTCAATGAAAGAAGAGATACGTGCATTAGAAGACAATGGTACATGGACTTTGGAACATCTTTCTCCGGGTAAGAAAGCACTTGGTAAATAATGGGTGTACAAGACCAAGTTTTTGTCAAATGGAGATGTGGAACGCTCGAAATCGCGCTTGGTTGTGTTGGGAAATCATCAGCAATGGGATTGACTATAATGAAACTTTTGCTGCGAGTCGCCAAGATGACTACGTTCGAGCCTTCCTAGCCATCGCGATGTCCAAAAATTGGGAACTTCACCAAATGGATGTTCATAATGCCTTTTTACATGGTGACCTTGATCAGGAGGTGTATATGAAGCTCCCTCCCGGGTTTGAAAGTCCAGATCCTACGTTGGCTACGTTGGTGTGTCGTTTGCGCAAATCGGCTTGTATGGGTTGAAACGATTTTTAAGATGTTGGTTTGCAAAATTGGTGACTGCTTTGAAAGGGTACGGTTTCCTTGATCTTATTACTGATTATTCTCTTTTACATTTACTAAAGGGAATATTCAAATTAATATCTTGGTTTATGTTGATGATCTTATTATTTAGGGAATGATTCGTACTGTAACTGCATGACTTTCAAAGCCTATTTGAGTGATTGTTTCAAAATGAAAGACCTTGGGTCTCTCGAATATTTTGGGTATTGAAGTAGCCGTAGTTCGTCGGGGTTGTTTTTGTGTCAACGCAAGTATACTCTTGATATTATCTGCGAAGCGAGTTGTTAGGTGCAAAGCCAAGTGGGTTCCCTATCGAGCAAAATCATAAACTTGGTCTTGCAAATGGAGATTTGTTCTTGATCCTGAGGTCTACCGTAGATTAGTCGGGCGTTTGATTTATTTGGGGGTCACTCGGCTAGGACTTGGCATATTCGTTCATATTTTGTCTCGATTCATGCAAGAACCCCGGATTGAACATTGGGAAGCGGCCTTACGAGTGGTCGTTATTTGAAAGGCACGCCCGGGACGGGGGAATTTTGTTACGTGCCGACGGTGAGTTGACTTTGCGGGGATGGTGTGATTCGATTGGGCGGCTTGTCCGCTTACTGCGTCGTTCGTTGACGAGTTGGCTAGTATTTCTAGGTCAATCTCCCTCTCTTGGAAGACAAAGAAGCGGCACACGGTTTCTAGATCTTCTGCATAGAGGCCGGAATATAGGTCCATGGCTGCGGTCACTTGTGAGTTGAAGTGGCTGAGAGGTCTGTTGTTGAGTTTAGGTATACAATATCCCAAGGCGATCAAATTGTTTTGTGATAGTCAGTCCGCTTTGCACATTGCAAAAAATTCGGTTTTCCATGAAGGAACAAAGCACATTGAGGTAGACTGTCACTTTGTTCGTGATGCAATTAATGAAGGTTTGATTTCTCCGTCACACGTGTCAACATCTTCACAATTGGCAGACATTTTTACCAAAGCTCTCGGCAAAACTCAGTTTGACTTCTTGCTTTCCAAGTTGGGCATTTTTGATTCCCATGCTCCAACTTGAGGGGGGGTATTGCGGTATAATTATTTGATATTATTTGGTAGCATATTTGTAGGGAGATACTTACCATATATTAGTTAGTTTCCTTGTTTCACTAGGATCTTAGTTTCCTTGTTTCACTAGGATCTGGAGAGATCCTAGGGTTCAAGATTATTGTATCCTATATATATTCTCTCTTGGTGAATGAATGGAACAAGTCAAGATTGTGTAGTTTCTACAAATAGTAATACCATGCTTCATTGAACTTGTCGATAAAGCCGCTATCATAGTGACTCTCTCCTGGTTCTGCGATGACCACAATCTTGGGCTGTATTTGTTTTATTAAATTCAGCACTTTCTCATTTGCTCCTGGAGGGAACAACAGGTTGTGAAGCTCGAAAACGGAGTTTACTGCCACTGCTTCCACGTCACTAGGTCTAATATTCAACATCGATGCATCAAGATCGGCTAAAGAATCAACCACGAATCCACGGAATTCAAATTCTACACCAAAAGTCTCTGCAAGTTGGGCTAGTGTCGATCCAACTTCCTGCACTGCATCGGTGTTATCAGCCTGCAGTGGGCCAATTCCAGTTAGCCTAAAAGCCGGTGGGCCCCCAGGACGCAAAGCGAGAGCCTGCACAAATGCTGGCCATTGGCAACCATGATTGAAGCTGAAATCAATTACATGTACTCTATCACAATTGGCGAAGGCATCGAAAATGGCATCATTGGCAGTGCAGTGCGCGAATCTGAGGTAGGGGCAGGTCTCATGGAAGCTCATATGCAAGAGTTCGTCCGTGTAAGAGGATGATTCTACAATATCTTGTACATTTGTTCCGTGAATCTTTAGATCCAAAGCTTGTGCAAAATAAGTCACCACTTTTTTCATTGCTCCTATTTGTGAGATTGCACGCATTTTTATGTCCCTGATAAGTGCATCTGCTAGACAGATGTTGTTCTGTTGGACTGCCTTGGCACAAGCCATCAAGGCATTGACAAGCCTAAATATGTTAGGTTGTTCACTCACTGTCTGACCAATATCAGGCAATAAACTAGCGCAAGGCATCAGTCTCTTAATGCTCCCAAATTCTTTCTCGTCCTCTTTGTCACTGGTAGTACTGCAAACAGCAACCCTAGAAAGTGACCTGAAATCAACATTAAATATCCTTATCTCTTCTTGCTGATCACTTTGCTTATTAGTATTGTTAAACGAGCTGGAAGATGCACTTGATGATATAATCAAATCCTCAGCACTACCACTGCCAGCAGCAGCCGTTGAGATCTGCTGCTGGTGGTCATAGTCGTCTACACTCGTAGAAGACGAATTAGGAATATTGGGACCTGAGATTGAGCTTTCAGTCCGCACTGAAAAATCAGAAGCACCATAGAAGATGATTGCATCTGTATTAGAAACAAAGGAATCGGAATCTTCCGTAATTGTGTCCATCGACATCTCTCTAGAACTCATCTTTTTTTTTCTTCTCCTTTTTTATGATAAATTGTTGGAGTTACCTTCCTGCTTCGCTAAAAAAAGTGAGGCCTCTTACATAGTTTCTCTCTCTCTTTTTTGTTTTTGTTTTTGCCATTATGAGAAATTTCGCTTTCATTTGTTTGAAATTTACCTTTCATTTCATACGCGTAAAGAATAGCACTAAGGATCAACTTTGTAGTAGTATTAGTATTTAATTATCAACAAAAGAAAACGAGGACTCTTCACTGAAAAAGTGAGACAACATCAACTTTGGACATAAATATAACTTTTTTAAAAAAAGAAACATAAATAGCATTAGCAAAATAGTGTTTGATTCTATATTGGATTGATTTTTTGATATTTTCTTTGAGATGAGTTTTAAGTTTGAAAAAGTGATTTTGACCATTTTTTAAAGTACATTTTTTTTTTTCAGTAGCAAAGCTTCTTACATTTTTTTTTTTTTAGTTAAATGCATGTCTATAGCAACATCAACTTCCAGATATCTCTTTTCAACTTTTTGTTAAATATCACATCTTTGTTTATCAAACGACTACTAATATTGCGAGAAATGATGGACATAATTTCCTGAAACATGTTCGACAATGTAGATGAAGACTTGATTTGACAAACCACAAGTTTCCCTTTTGGTGCTAATTATTAGTCCAGTGTAATTTTTGTTGCAGAAGTGTGTGGAATTCAAGTTTCCTATCGAGAGTGTGGAAGAGTTAATTTCTACTAATTTTATAACAATAAAGGCTGCTTCTCAATCAAGAGACTTGGTATCGGGCTATACAATTTCTCACTGTTTATGCCCTTCATTTAAGCTCATCTCATGCTAATATTATAGATTATTAACCCTTTTTTTTTTTTTAATAATCTACATTGAACATGTTCGAGGAAATACTTCCAACTTTTGTCGTAATGCTAATCTTGTCTGGATCCCACTTATTCTCAAACCGATGATTTTTCCATTGAGCTTTTCACTCTAAGTAGGAATGAGAGCGAAATTTATAGGAAATGAAAGTGAAATTCATAGGAATGTTCCAAACGATAAAAGGAAGTTGACTATGTCAAGATCAGTGTTTTAAAAGGCGGGGCGTTTTACATAAATCTCAGCGAGGCGTAAGCCCAGATGCATGGGGCGTAAGCCTCATGGGTATTTCCAGAGGCACGGGACGTAAGCCTCATTGGTATTTAATTTTTAGTATTTCATAAAATAATAAAATTACAATAAATATTTTTAAATAGGTAAAATTACATAAAAAGAAAATTGTAAATAAATGAAATATATATATATATAGATGTACTTGATCCTCACAAAAAACTAATCAAAGCAATCTATTATACGCCACTTACAACTTGTAATTATATATAACATTATTTTACAAGCATAAACAATACAATGAAATAATAGTTATTATGAAATGCAAATCAATTCTAACATCTTAACTTCTAAACAATGAAAAAAATCACAATTTCTTAAAACAATATTACTATCATACTATTCATTTTATCTCCCTATAAGCAAATAATCAATAAACGTTATCAGTATTATAATCAAAATGTAACTCCTTCGTGAATAAAAATAAAATTACTTTCAAATAATGAAATAATGAAATATGATAATTTTGATACATTGGACAAAAGACCAATGACAAGTAAAAATGTACAATTCGGCTATGTATTTTTAAAAGAATATTAAGTGATATTCACCCTCACGATGTTCTCAAATAGTAAATATGCAATACTACAACTTGTTATTTGAGTTACACCCAATCCTCTTATTTCTATAGATGAAAAACTATTAAATATCATTCATTTGTTAAAGAATTATGAGGGTCAATGATTTTAATTAAGAAATATATCATATAATTTGTGTAAGAACTGTTAGGCGAGTCCCGAGCATTGGGCGTTCGGTCGTGTTTAGGACGTACAGCCGGGCGTTTAGGGCGAAAGCCTCGCAGGATCTAAGCCCCGGACGTGAGCCCCGAGACATTTTGTCAATGCCCCGCCCCGAAGCGAGCCTTGAAACGAACCTTGAAACTGCCTTTTAAAACATGACGGGTCAAGACCTCTCATTTTATTTAGCAAAGCAGGAAAGTAACTATTCCAGCAACTTTAAAACACTGATTGTGTCCATCGACATCTCTGCAAAACTCATCTTCTTTTTTTTTCCCACAAAATAAATTGCTGGGATAGTTACCTTCCTGCTTTGCTTAAAAATGTGCGAGGTCTTGACATAGTCAACTTCCTTTTTTTTCATTTGGAACATTCCTATAAATTTCGCTTTCATTTCCTATAAAATTTCGCCTTCCATTCCTAATTATAGTGAAAAGATCAATTCCTAATTTATTTTATAAAATAAATTAGTGTAGGACGAAGTAACTCTTCTGCTCACTCGACACTTGAATTCTAACCAATAACGCATCCAAAATTGCACTTATTTATGTTTTAAGATATCATCATCTGTCGTGTTTCTCTTTTACGCATCCTTAAGAAAACAGTATTAATTAGGGCGGGTTTTGATTAATATTAGTCTTATTTATGTCTTATGACATAATCTCTTTTTATTGAATATTTACTCTATTTATGTGTCATCTTCCTATAATTAGGTGTTTATAGTCTTCAAGAATAATTACGACTAAAGATAAAATGAGAAAAAAATAATTTTGTCTCAAATTTCTAAATGACGATTAATTCGAGAAAACTATTTTAAGAAACGGCACATAATTTGAGACGGAGGAAGTAATAATTAGAACAAATTGGGAAACTTGTATTTTCTTGAATATCTACGTCGACAAAATGTTCCAAGAAATTCCGTCCAACTTATGTCCCAACTTTTTATACTGTTTGAATCACTGTTATTTTTCAGCGGAGTCATTGTTTTGTTGATAAATAAACATTCCATTCATTTTAAAATATTTGTCTTATTTTCCTTTTTATCCATTTAAACAAGAATGTCTTTTTCTTTTTTGACAACTTTAATTTTAAGTGTCTTAGTTTGACTGAAAGATAAAGTTTAAAGAATAAAAGAATACTTTTAAATTTGTAGTTCTAAATTAAAGATGAGTGATGTACTAAAATGTCCTTTGAATCTTATTATTTTAAATTTGCCACGTAAAATAATTGAATTATCAACTTACTAATTATAAAAAGAGACACTCTTTTTAAGATATATCAAAAAAAAAAAAAAACACTTAAATTGAGACAGCGAAAGTACATATTTTTAATTAACAACTACAAGATTAAAAAATCCTTACTTTTCTAAACTCCGTACAATATCAAAACCAGAAAATCATTTTGAAACGGAGGGGGTGGTAGAAAGTTGATCCTCGTGCATTTCTTAACGCGTATAAAATGGAAGGTAGATTTCAAACAATTGAAAGGGAAGTTTCTCCGAATGACACCAAAATAAAAAAGTGCTGAGACCTCGCTCTTTTTAGCAAAGCAGGAAGGTGACTCCAGCAATTTATCAACCAAAAAAAAAAAAAGAGAGAGAGAGATAGAAGTTTGCGGCAGTAGAAAAAAGATCGAGTTCTATAGAGATGTCTATGGACTCAATAATGGAAGATTCAGATTACTCTAGTGTTTCTAATACAAATGCAATCATCTTCAATGGTGCTTCTGATTTTTCAGTGCGGACTGAGAGCTTAATATCAGGTCCCAATATTCCTAATTCATCTTCAACGAGTGAAGACGAATACCAGCAGCAGATTTCAACGGCTGCTGGCGGTCGTGGTACTGATGATTCGATGACCATATCATCATGTGGATCTTCCAGCTGGTTTAAGAATAATAATGATAAGCAAAGTGATCAGCAAGAGATTAGGATATTTAATGTTGATTTCAGGGCACTTTCTCAGGTTGGTGCTTGCAGTACGAGTAATAAAGGATTAGAGAGCAATAACAGACTTAATTCTTGTTTATCGCCGGATATAGAAACTAGGATTAGGCTTGTCAATAACTTGATGGCTTGTGCCAAGGCAGTCCAACAGAAGGACCTAAGTCTAGCAGAGGAACATATCAGGGACATAAAAATACTTGCAATTTCACAAACTGGAGCAATGAAAGAAGTGGC
>NC_081349.1:41763179-41769029 GCF_029784015.1 Lycium ferocissimum
GATTTCCCCAAAGAACTCCCTAGCCAATGGTTTTGCCTCTTAAATTCGTAATAACTAGCCTAAACTCTTTAAGTCTCTTAGTATAAATGCTAGACTTAGTTATTTTCATCATTAGATTATGTGGAATGAAGAAACTCTTATGAGAGAATTGTAGTTGGTAGCTTTAGGTTAATATAGATTGTTTGGTTGGTTAACCAAGTGTTACTTCCTAGTTGTGAAGTGAATTGCTTATTTTCATCGAATTCAATGTTGCTCATTTGTGGATTCATTTGAGTCGTTTGTTGATTCGAATTGCTTAGGTTCTAGGGTTTGTAAATCCGATTGGAAGGGTTAGGGTTTGATATACCCTTTCTTGTCCATAGATTTCTTGCTCTTGGTCAAGTATCTATCCATCTACCCTCTTCCATCTCTATTCTTCATCCCCTTTTTATTTTGATTTTCTTGTTCTTTGTTTTCTAGAGAGTTTCCCTAGGTTGAATCTTATCAAAGAATAGTAGTCGCCCTGCACATACATTTCATTTTCTTCCATCACTTTTCTTTTGGGCTGGTTAGTTTGCTAGATATATACCACTGTGGCAAAAATATGAGGTGATAAGAGTGCTCGGTTAGTAGAAAATGAGTTATACGTGGCTTTTTATCCTCGGTGACATTTGATATACCACTTCTGTGGCAAAAATATGAGGTGATAAGAGTGCTCGGTTAGTAGAAAATGAGTTATCTGTGGCTTTTTATCCTCGGTGACATTTGATATGAAATTTTGATGTGCAATTCCAATAATTAAGTACATCATGTTATTAGCGTTTAAACACGAAAAAAAAAGAACGCCATCAGTTTGTAAATGGTTAGTTAGTGTCCCTGTTGTTTTGATTAGCGTCATATGTATAAATAATTATTCTTTATCGTAAATCCACAATATGTGTAGCTCTAACTGTCTTCTTTACCCTTCATAATTGTTTTAGTCCGATTTGCCTTTCTAATCCTTTTACATTTTCTTCCTTTGCATGACCACCGATAAAATGGAGTCTTTGTAAAAGACTCTCATGGTCCAACGGTCTTACCCCGAGACTCGACAACATCGGTACATCGACTACTATTGCGTTTCCTTTCGTGTTTGAATACATGTCCATGATGGATCAGAATTGAACAGCCACGATTTCTGATTTCGAGAAGCCTACTAAAATGGCTTCTTATATTGCTTTGTTTTAAACCGTTCGATTGCCTTATCTAATTTGTGCCTTTAATTTGCTGTTTGCCTTATCTAATCTGTAGCTTTAAGTTGTTGTGTTAAATGATTTTGTGACCCATAATTTACCCATTTCATATTAGACTAACAATTGTAAAAACAAATCTATAGTTTCTGTAGCTTAATTAACTAATCAGTTTTAGTATCGCCTATATACTCTTTTTAGTTAATTTAAACAAGTTCGAATGGTTTTTTTTTTAATGATGTGTGGACCATTTCTCATATTTCATTCTTGAACTTTAAAAGATTTTCTTTTGAAAATCTTTTGATCCAGGACCCAAATATGAAGTCATTTTTTAGTGAGGGCTTTGTTTTGGCCTAACTTGGCATGATGGGTAACTTTGATGATTTTAAATGAAGAATTCAACACGGAAGCTGAGTTTCTATACAAAACAAGATTTTAAAATATTAATCATTTTGCTGTCCACTCTTGATTCTTGAATCCAAGGAAAAATTATTTTAAACTCCACATCACGTTTGAATATCGTCAAATGGATTTAAATATAAAGTTAGCCACCGCTTTTTTCACTTTTTTAAAAAAAAATACTAATCCCCTCTCGTTTTATAATTAACCAAACATTTTATACATTATTACTTATATTTTTACAAGGCCTTTTTAATTAACTCTAAGTCCGGTCGGTTAACCATTGTTAATGGATCTTAAAGGATGCTTAATACCTTTCCTTTAGATTAATTGAACCCTTACCTAGAATCTTTAAGTTTCGTAGACATTAAAATGGAGTTAACTTTAAATAATTACTTTAATCAACTTTAGGTGCCCTAATTCACCGTAATAATTAGGTGGCGACTCCTTAAACTTTAATTAACCCCGGAATTACCCGAATGTTGTAAACCATTTTGACCTCGGTTGAAATGGGGTATAACAGCTTGGCGACTCCGCTGGGGATTACTTAGGTTCTAACCATAACGGACTTAGTTAAATAGGCTTTGTGTGCTTGTTTTAATTACTCTATTTGCTACTGACTGTTTTTACATGCTATTAATTGTTTGTTTGATATACCGTTTAGCTCATATCGCTTTGATATAACTGTCATCCCGTATCATTTTTCTCCACATCTGAAAATTCACACTATCACACGTACACGCGAGGTGTGTTTTGCGCACCCGCAAATTTCTTTCAAAAATCCAAATTTTAGGAGAGTTGGCATATGCACGGGGTGTCCGAATACCGGTGACCACGTAGCCTTCTCACTTGAGTAGTCCGCTCGAGAACCTGGCGTCTAGTAAACCAACTCTTAGTCAACCTAGGATAGAGCTAAACCAACACCCTTTATTATGAGCATACATTTCATGACCTAGGAGGTTTAATACCCTTGGTGTATTAAACCCATTAGATGACTTTACCCAAACGTCCAAGTGGGTTCACGACCCCAAGTGACACTAAATCATACTTTATGTGCATGATTGAAGGGTACCGTGCGTAAATATTGACTATTTGCTTTGACTAGTCAAACTTTAGGAGGGAGGGAATGACTAACGTTTATGTGACGGTATATGGATTCACATCGGAGTACATCCGTGATCGACAATTGCCGAAGACCAGTGACATCACAAAATGGAGCTGTACATTTAGACATAGGAAATTGTATTTTCTTTACTTAGATTAGGAAATACTTTATCCATTTGATATGTAATAAATTACGTTACTTTTGTACTTTATTTTTGGGAAACGAAATTTGTTTAATTCATCAAAAGCAATAGGATGACATATTATGGCACACTTTATCCTTCAAACAAACGTTAGGCCTACCTCTGGCACAAAGAGGTCACATGCATATTAGGACGCATTATTGTTTGATATATTCGTGTGACGACTTGTTTGACTTTACTCGGTAATTTATTTGCTACATAACTCGCTTGACTTTATGTGATCATAAAACTAACATCATTTGCATTGTTTATGTTTCCTTTCTTTATTTTTATTCACAAAAAAAGTTGATTCGTGTTGACACTCGAGCTGGCCGACCACCCTTACCTCACAAGGTCGAAGACGTCATCACTACCTCGATGTACCCGGGTTGTGCAAGGAAAAGAAATTATTATGTCCGATAGCCGCATCCATTTCACCGGTTTGGAAAATATCGTGATCTCTAGTGATCCCCTCGAAACTTCTGAACACAGAACTACTATTCAACATGACGAACATATCGCCCGCCTGACTCAAGAGATTGAGGACCTACGTGGCGAACTAAATCGGGTTAGGGACCTGACCAACTTATCCGTTACACTCCAAAGCCCACCTCCTGAACCCAGAACTGTCGCACCAAATCCACCTCGTTTTCCATCACTTGAATCTCCAGTCCCTGAACACTTTCCTTCACGAAATAACGCACCCGCCAACAACAACTTTCCTCCACCAAATCCATCATCCGTCTATACATGCTCCCCACAAAATCAACCACACCTCCCTACAATACCTACACTACTCCTAATCCACCACCCGTCAACCCACCAAATCAATCACAAGTTCACGCTCCTTATATTTCGTTACATACCAACACTAATCCGCCACCTACAACTACTCCTCTAAACCCACCAAACCAACTACCTACAAACACCGCTTATAACACACTCACCTCTAGTCCAAAACACTCCCCACTTCGTCCAAACTTATCCAACCTAGCATATATACAAGGGCACATTTTGCCACTCCTAACCGCAATATGTTCCCCCGGAAAACACAAGCCTATACCAACCCAAAGAACGGTGTGTTCCAACCTAAGATAGATCAATACGAGAAAATGGAAAAGGATGCAAAAGCGTAAGGCGGACGATGTGTTATTAAAGGAGATCCACGATCTCAAAGAGGCAATGAGAAACCTTCAAGTTTCCGGAGGAACTAAGAGCGTAGAATACAAAGATTTGTGTGTACAAAATTTCGACGTTGATTTGCTGTAGGCTACAAACCGCCGAATTTTGATACTTTCAATGGGACGCGCGACCTCATACACACTTAAGGGCTTATTGTGACAAACTAGTCGGAGTAGGTAGGGATCGGAATATCGAGTGATGAAACATTTCATAAGGAGCTTATCTGGTGAGGCTCTTACTTGGTATACCCAACAAGACGTCCGCGAGTGGTGTGGTTGGAGTGACATGGCCCAAGACTTTATGGACCGATTCGGTTTCAACAATGACATCCGTCACGACCCGACTAGGGGCCGCGACGGGTGCCCAATACTTGTACCAAGCACCCCTTTACTTCGTGTCATACTTTTACTACTAAGTGGGCCACATGGATTACACCGTTATTTCTTTACATAGCTTTATCATTAATAGTATTATTATGAACATGCACTAATAAACTTTACTAACTTAATGTACATTGACGGGGACAACCAATATTATGTAAGCGTCTAATTATACATATCTGTCTACGAGCCTCTACACAAAATACATATCATAACAAGAGGGGCGGGTGTCAGCGTGCCCAAACATGTACACAAAGTGATACCAAGCGAGGCTCGGAACAATTTGGAGCCAAAGCATCGCGAGAAAGCTCCTAGAATCAAGCCGTCTACTGCTCACCGCGTGGCACGAAACGCGAGCGTCCGCGGGGACGTCGGTACGAATAATGTACCGAGTATGTAAAGCATGGAAAACAATGTAGCCGAAACATGAAGTACGAATAACAATATCATGAAATCATAGAACATATGATAAGATAAAAGAATAACCTGTACATATGAGTGCCTTTTTGGACGGAAACCATGCATGCTTACCTTTCTTTGAAAAACATTTCTCTTTCATACATAGAAAATAGAACATGTCATATCATAGCGCCGAATACGTCGGCTCCCCCATGTATCCCGCGTCCGGGCATCCCGCGTCCGGGATGATAACGCCAGACCGGTGGCAATGCATCTTATAGCGCAACATGTCTCCTTTTTCCCATATCCCCCATATCATATACATATCATATACATATCATATAAGTGGCATGCGAGAGCTCCAAAGAAAGTCATATATCTATCGGAGTGACGTAGGGTCGATAACCTCCGATCGTATTATGGAACAAATCTGATCGTTGTCTACTTGGAGGAACGATAATCATAAGGGGAGACTACCAAGGAAGAGTGTCGTCAAGGGAAAACGTATAACAAAATCCCAAGGTATCATTTTATATGCTTGGAGCCTTTAAGGTAATCATTATCCATAATAGAGTCGAAGAATCAAGAAATGACTTAGCATTTTCGTATTGTCATATTCATGGTGAGAACATAGCGTCAACATATCTGTCATAGACATTTTCTCATATTTGACGTCATCGTTGTCGTTAGGAAACCATGTTCATCGTTTAAATCATAAAAGCTTCCAATCCTTTTAAAGCTTGGTTTTTCTTTTCTTTGGAAAATATTGGGCATCTTGGGAAACATTTACGACTTATTAGAAAGGAAATTATATTCTAGAATTCTAGACTTCAGGGAATTACCTACGAAGATTTTGGGACGCTCCGGATCCATTTGCGAAAGTTGCACATTCAACTACCTTTCCAATGAACCAGAAAAACTAATTCCTTCTCCCAAAAAAATAAGGGTCGGTTCCCAAAATTGGGTTTCTAAAAAGTTTGTCCCAAGGGGTTTTAT
>NC_081349.1:41769129-41909974 GCF_029784015.1 Lycium ferocissimum
TTCGGATATTAGATATGGAGGAATATTGAAACAATATTCTCTAGTTGATAAACAAGAATATTTAGTACAATTTATCTTTGGTAAATGGAATAATAGCCAGAAAAATTATGCTACTGTGACTAAAGAAATTCTTGCCATAGTCAAATGTATTCTTAAATTTCAAGGAGATTTATATAATCAAAAGTTTTTAATAAAAACTGATTGTCAAGCAACAAAATTTATGTTTAATAAAGATTGCAAACATGATGTTTCTAAACAAATGTTTGCAAGATAGCAGGCATTATTAGCCCAATTTGATTTTGAAATTCATTATAAAAAAGGGACAGATAATAGTCTCCCTGATTTTCTCACCAGAGAATATTTGAGTTCATAACTCTTATTAATCTTATTTGCAGGATAAGGCCGCAATTTAGCCCTAACTCTAATAGAGGAAGGGGAGGTAGAGGAAACACGTCAAGGAGAGGAGGGTTCTAGCCCAAATGGGAAACAAAAAGCTAATAGCTGATAATATTGTAGGATCTTCCAGTAATAGCAGAAAGCAAATTACATATGAAGAATATCTGGCTTTTATAGAAGCCCAGTAGAAGAAGGATAATATGCTACCTTCATATTCTAGTGCCCTTACTGATGATGATCATGAGGACATCGATTCATTTGAACAAAATGACAATAGAGAGTTAATAATTCTCATAGAAAATGAAGATCTCCAATGGAAAAATGAGCCTTGGCAAATCATGCAAAGGTATTTTGATCAAGCGTCATATGCTACAACTACTTATAAATATCGCATGAATTATGAGCTGGTTCTTTCATCTTCAGGATCAGCAGAATTTCAACATTTTTACCCTGCTAATAGCAAAAGAGTTTATAACTTTTCGAAAATTATTATAAAAAAGATTTTCTCTCCAAATGAATGGGGAATAAATACTTTAAAGGAAAAAGATTATATCCATCCTGAACAAAAAATCCCAGTTAAATTTAACTATTGGGATTATGTTGAAGGCTTTAATAGAGTCTTTTTATATGAAAATCCTAATAGGAAACATTCATGGTTTATAAAAATATGTGTCAATGTTTATAAACAGGACATTCCTAATTGGTGATGGTGGATTACTTATGGTCCAACTGTAAAGATTTTACGTAACCCTTTAAAAGTTTATGTACTGAATGAGTTGAAGTTTCTCCAAAAATTATAGATTTGGAAACTAATACTACGTTCTTTGAAGGAATTGCTAATATGTATTTCTTCATTGAATTTTCTATCTCATGGATCATGAAAAGTGCAGAGAAGTAGGTAATACCCCCACAAAAATATTCCTTGCCTACACAAATTTTTTATACGAAGTTGGAAAAAGTTAATTCAAAAATCCGATGGAATATTCACGGACAAGAGTTAATAAACCAAATTGAGACTGCAATAGCAAGTTATAGAGACTCAATTCATTCTAGACAAAAGGAAATTCCCAGTCCCTTCCAGCATATTGCTAGAAAAATTCAAATGAAAAAGGGAGTTATACCCCCAGATGAAATGATAGCAGCATATATGGAAGAATTCAAAAAAGATTTAATGCAGAATCTTAATATGGAAATTCCCTCAGATGCATCCATGGCATCAACTGGTCATACTACAAATAATAAAGAAGATGACACAAATATCTTAGCAGGAGAATCTCAAGATCCTAATGATAATGAGGATTTTACACAATTTATGGCCCAATTCAAAAGCCAGCAGGAAGAATCTTCCAGCTCATTAAAAGATCGGGAAAAAATCAAAATGAAGTGATAAGTGGCCCGCCACAAGAATTTGCTTTTATAAAGCATATCCTTTTATAAAATTAGCTTGTCTTTTATAATTATTAGACTTTTATAAAAGTAGTTTGTCTTTTATAGTTATTAAACTTTACAGATAAAGTAAAATTGTTGTAGCATTTATTAGGCTTGAATTTTTTCAAACTTAGCTTTTTCTTAGTCTTTAGGCACGTTTGTTTAGTCTCTAGCCTTCAGACTTTTAAAGACTTTTGCCGTTTATCTTTAGACTTTTTTGGCCACTTGTCGGCCGTCGTATTTTGTCAGTTTTCCTTTTGATCCATTATAAAATGATCATTTTGTAAAGAAAGGAGGCAGGTTTTGACACCACCTTCTCTCTCTACTTGTAAAATATTCTCTAAATAAAAAGTTTGTCGTTTATTATCTCCATCCCAGCTGAGCACAACTTTCATTTCTAGGTAATTTTTACTTTATTTTATTTTGTTTTACATTTAAATTACTTGTCCATATTTAGCCTAAATGACAGGCTAAAAATCTCGTGTTGAACTATATCACACTAGACTACTAGGTATTATGGTGAAAATGCTTTAATTAGCTAGGATTTAATAAGAATGGTACTGAGGTCAGGCATAGAATAACCCAGGCGGACTGTTCGCCCTCAGGCGGTGGTCCTGTTGTTTTGCCCGCTCAGCCGAGGTGGCGTCTAGGGCTTTTTTTGGACTTGTTCTGAGTTGAACAATCCCATCACCAGGGTTATTAACCTAGTAAAAGTCCATCTGCAGTATCATCTCCCCGTGCAATTTGTGGCGATTGTTGAAATAAGCAAAGTGATCAACACGAGATTTAGATATTTAATGTTAATTTCAAGGAATCTTCTTCTTCTCCTTCTTCTCCTTTGTCGTTATCGCTAGCCGATCCCATGAGTGCTACATCTGTTTGTTGAATGCACATTAATGTTTTCTCTTTTAATTTATTGGGTTGAATCTATTGGAAGCACCTAGGGTGGAGGTTAGGGTCCATCTTTATAACCGTAGAGGAGTGGAAATCTTGATATTAGTGCATATTAGCATCTTTGCTGTGTTTAAGTTCTAATGGATAAGCTCACTTAATTACTCTTATCACTCTTATCACATCTGAAGTTCAGGTTTTGCTATCTAGGTCTCATGGTGAGTTACTTATTTAACTTTTTAGTTTTCTAAAAGTGAGGAGGCTGTTGAAATTGAGAAAGCATATGATGCAGCTTAAGGATCCCAGTGACATTAACAGGCCTCCAAAAGCCTGATTCATATTCATGTATCCATCTGTTAGCCTCCTGCTGTTTCATGATTCTATTATTTAAGTCACTTAATGTTGATGGTGCGCCTTCTCCTTTTTTCTCTTGCTTCTGCTTTAGTGCAATTTTAGTTGCCATTGCTGTGTTACTAAATATTTTTTCCTGTCCTCTGAGAGCAATTTTGTGTCGCTCCAACACAATAGATAGTTTCAAGCAGTTGATTATTCTAAACTGATTAACTCAAAATTGCAGCTTCCTTGTCCTGGGGTGCTTAATTGGTGATCGATAAACTATGGCAATACAGTAAGCCTTGCGACAATTTCCCCCCGTTATGAGTGGATTGGTTATGATTCTTGACTTTGTAACTGTGTTTATGCATACCCGCTGACATATCTTGTGTCAAATAACTTAGCAGTTGTTTTGCTTAATAAAATTCATCTTCTGGATAAACAACTGTAGTAAGATTGGTCTCCATTTTGAGAATAAGTTACAATATGGTGTGCTGTTTATATCCACAAAATATATGACAGGTGGGAGTCTGTGCAAGTAATGGTGTTGGTGATTATTTGAAGAGTGTGGGGGCACGTATATGAACTACAATACTCAGATCAGATCCCAACTACCAAATATCATGTGGTTAGTTGAAAGTGGAGTTAGTTATATTACTACTACTTAAGTTCTTATATTATATAAATTTAAGGATTAGTGTGGGAGTAGGATACAATCAGCTGTTTTCCAAGTATCACACACACACACACACACATATTATTCTTATGCACCCTGTTACGTTAGGGCTAGCAGTAGAATAGCCTAGATGCGTACTTATTCAAAAAGGATATCAGATAATTTATGTAAAATAGCTTAGAATCAAAATATCTGGTATTGCCTGCTTTCTCTATCAAGGCTTTGCGATGATACGAGAACCCGTTGGTTTTCAATGTTGATTATCGCCCCAACTCTGAAGAGAAAAGATTAGATTTTCAAGAAACTTATTCTGATGTTCTCATAATACGCATAATTTCTGGTTGATCCCACTTATGCATTACTTTCCGAATCCTATTCTTTTCAAAAACTGAACTTAGAGTTTTCTTGATCCCTATTTTGTTGACCTGTTGAATTGCAATAAGTAAGAGAAGGTAAGCCCTCTGTGATGACCTTCCAAGTCATCTTGCCACATAAGCACATATTTTAGACATGTGGATGCTTACATGGCAAAGATGCTAGCATTTGTGGGAAGATTCTAGAGCCATGGAGAGTTTTCTTGGAGAGACTCTAGATTCTTATAAAATATTTGGAAGACTTTGACAAACTTATTTTCTCATATAGAAAAATTACATGAGAGGGGACTTGTAAATATAGAGGGACTTGTGTAACAATTATTATTTATCCATTAGCCCCAAGTAGTAGTATAAATAGAGGGCAAACATTTGTAAAAAACCGTCAAAGCAAAATCAATCAAGATCTTCAAATAAAAAGCTTCTTCTAGCAAATTTCTCTTGTCTTTCTCAATTACTATTCCGCTTAGCGATCTTGAGTGTAGTAAACTTCCTCGACTTGGCATACAAGCAAGATCGTGGAGCATAGTTGTGCAAGAACGTGAATAGTTGTCGAGTGTCGCCGTGCTCTTAGTTGAAGACTAAGGACGTGACAACGTGGTATCAAGAAGGTTACGCGAGGGAATGGCAAGCGACGGAGAAATCAGCGGCTGCGAAACCCGAGCCAACGTTATCGGAATCTTCTGGCCGGCGAATGGGCCATAACGAAGAGAGGAATGACGCCAACACATAGAATGTTGAGGTGCCGATAAGAGGTTGTGCCAAATGAAGGGCTTACATCCCAAGAAATCTAAGGTTGAGGGGAGCGAGGATGACGTGGACGTCTGAGGATGTCTCGCTCGTTAAATAGTGGGTGATGCAGGTTAATGTGGGGATGGACGCCATCGACATATTTGGCCAACGTTTAATAAGGTGGAGGGCACTCTTAGAAGTTCTTGAGGGCATACTCTTGAAGAGATTGAAAGCATCCGAAATGACTTGGAGGAGCGTATGTGCTGAGATTGAGGTAAAGCAAACCATCACTACCTTATTTGTGTGCGGACTCATGGAGGCGTTGATATCGATGCCATGAAGGCAAAAATAGTGGCACTCGAAGAAAGCGGTCAATGTTGGCGTGACCGAAGGGCAGCCTGACAATGTTGTTGTGACGAGGAAGCTAAGATCGAGGCTCCCGAGCTACCGTGCTGTTCAAAGGGGTTCGTGATGCACAAGAGGTAGAGAACTTTTTTTGGCACTTGAGAAGAACTATTTCGTGGCATGGCAAAGAGAGGAATTATGAGGCGCAAGATGAACATCCGCGTATGGTATATTCCTATCGCAGATGACTTGTTGTTTCAACTTTTGTAGACGGGTTGCAAAATTGGGCCATGCAACTATGGTGGAGAAGAAAGCCATAGTCGCCGATCTTTGATGACAGACAAGGTCTATGCACAAAAGAAAGCACGGCGGAAAAAAAGAATTCAAGAAAAGAAAGGACTTAAGTTCGACCAAAAATCAAGTGGTCGTCTTACCAAGTAATGTTTTGTACGAGGCAAGGCAAGGAAAACTGAGAACCTTGATATTGAGCATCCGCTATGTCAAGGAGTGGCACCTACTCCTATCCTTTTCCAACCTCACTAGCGATGACTTGTTGTTTACTTTGTAATAACAAGTTAAATAAGCATAGTGGAAAATTTATTTAAGAATAAGTTATCAAGTTTTAAATACTTATTATAACAAGAAATGTCACGACAATCCCAAAAATGCGGTCAAAGGGTACAAGAGCGCTAACATAGGACGAGAATAGAAGTACGAAAATACCGAAGAGACTTGTACATATTGTACACTATCCCTTCGAGTAGGCGAATACAAAAAAAGTTAAATAAGCGGAAAATTTATTTAAGATAGAGGAGGTTCTTCAAAGGGGGCCACGGATGACGAAGGCTACATAGCTCTCACCACGAATAACTAAAGATGTCACCCTCACGTATCAGCCACGGGGTTTAGAACTGGAGCCTGGATCGTACTCTGCACTCAACAAAAGTGCAGCAAGAGTAGTATCAGTACAACACTTGTACCGGTAGGCATCATAGGCCGACAATGATTAGATAACGCATGAAGAAGTCAAAACCAACAAGTAGCACATAGAGCAAACGGGTATGGTCACATATCAATACAAGTAAGGTGTAAAGGAATCATGAAATCAACCAAGACAGATATAATTCACCAAATGATCAGTCAAATATATATAAGTGGATGAATGAAATGCAATATTGTATGTAGGATGAATGCAATGCATATGCAGTTTTGTACAACATGTCCCGGACGGAGCTTAACTCCACGTCTCGGCGATCATGACCCATGGGGGACCCGCGAAGTCCATGTACCACTCGCTCCGGAATATAACCTCGGATCACAAGCACACTCTCACGATCCAGCAAAGACCTCAGGCATCGGACACTCCATTGTTTCCGGCAAGAAACCTCGGGCAACAAACACTCGCGATCTCTCGGCGGGAAACCTCGGAGTCTCTCTGTCCGCTCTCTAAATCTCGGCGGGGAAACCTCGGAGTCTCTCGATCACTCACCTCACCAATCATCATAACAATAATAATAAAGACATGTCATGCATGATATCAGTCTCAACAATATCATCAATATATAGTCAACCAATACAAGTCATATTATTGTTACCATTTCTTTACACACGGTGAGTGAGCTAGTATGTGACAGAGGTACGAACAGGTGATATCATAGAAAATAACACATATGGTGACAAGCCCACATAGCAACTAACAAGCCAATCTAACTGGAAATCACCTCTACTTCATGCCCGAAGGCCTATATCTTGTCCCCGTCACTTTCGACAACTACATACGATTCTCTAATCGAGTCTAACTAAAGTAGACCGTAACCTACCTCAATGCGAGCGGATGCCACGAACAATCAAGCTAATGTCTTCCCTTTGCGTAGAGCCTGCGAACGATCAAAATCTATAAAATATGCGATCTACGTTAGAATACAACTCTAAGGACACCCATCTTTGCTATATTTATATTTTAAACAGACCCACATTCATGACATGCAATCATGATTCACATACGGCTACGACATTCTCAAGTTACTTCTAATAGTTTGTAGCTTTAACGTTTGTGTGTCACAACTTATAACATTCCATCCAACATACAATATGGTGTATACTCTTAACTTATAATTATTCCTTCCAACTTAATGAAAGCATAAGTCCAAAACAGTCCACTATCACAACATGTCCAAAACAGTCCCTAACCGACAACATAACGATGTTCGGAATTCTTGCAAATGTTTACGAACATACTAAGCCAACCACATGTGATTTTTATACATCATTTCATGTCTTCTTTTCATATAATTTCAGTAAGTTACGACCAGCTATCCACACGATAAGTACAACATCAATTCATACGCAACTACGCTATATCGTCATTTTTATAATCCTTATAACAACTCACAAATGACTTTAGTTTCAACTCCAACCATTAAACACCTTCATTTCCATCATAAATTTCATGATAATGACAATCAAAATATCAAGTAAAAACAGTTCACTAACCTCTTCCCAAAACAGTCCACACACGGCTACACCATGCTTCAACATCACTCACATAAAATCATAGATTCAACCATTTTCATACTAACATAATTTCACCTTTAACCTTCTAATTCTTTTCATTCTTTTTACCATGAGATCTATGATAGTAACAACTATATTTATTAAAGAAAATCAGTTCATTAAATTCACCAAAAACAGTCCCTACGACTAACTACCATTCCAACACCGACTTTCATGATTTGATGCATGCGATTCATGTTCGTCAAGTTACAATCATACTTCAACATCAACCCATATAACTCCATAACTATTACCATGTTCCAACATCAACACACCTTATTTCATGCATACAACTTATATTCACACATCTACATCACCCTTAATACATGAAAAGAAAGTTAGATCTTACCTTGACCACTTGACTTCTTTACTTGGCTAGAGTTGGTGACTTGAGATGAAAATGGTTCTTGTTGCTCCAAAGACTATCTTCACGTTTTAGGGACCTTCTAAAGGGTTGAAACACCTTGGAAAATAATTTTTGGATCAAGACTCAAGAGCTCAAAATCAGCCAATGTGGCCGAGAGCTTTCTCTCTCTAGAATTAGGTTTTCTTTCTTTGTGTTGTGTAGTTGAAATGAATTGTGATGGCTGATATCTTAGTCATTATTTTGTTAAATTATGATGCCTACAAGTTGGATACAACACATGCTCCATTCATGACATTGAGCACTCAATTAACTTTACACAAAATTTCAATATTTCTTCACAACTTTCGGTATAAGCCTCTTGGCCGACCCCCTTGGCTCTCCTTTCTTCTTTCTTTTGCATTGTTTACAAGACAATCTTAGGTGTGTTGAATGATTCATGCACCACCCTTTGTCTATTGTAATCATGCCAAGATAGATGAGCAATATTTAATGTGTAATGATCTCTCCACCATGTTATGTCCTCTTAAAACAATGTATACTTTCATAAAGTAGTGGATGCTCAAATATTCAATTGTATGCTTCAACTTTTTCTCCTCAATTCTTCAGCCCTATGGCCGAATGTATCATGAAGTTTCTTCCAAATTTAATTTTCCACAATATGTTGAAAATGTAGTGGATGAATCAACATTTAATTTCACACTTGTATGTCTTCCATTTGCCTTATTTTAGATGACTAGAGTCATCCTTTTTACCTTGGATGTTGAGGCTCTTGTTGGCTTATTATTGTCACCAATTTTTACTTAACACCATACTTAAGTAATTCCTAATCTCCAATAACATTTTTATACTAAGTAAATCTGAGGTTTCTATCTCCGTTGAGTCTTTCGCGAATCACTCGACGTATAAAATACGGGGTCTAAAATTCTTGTCAATTAAATAACCGAATCACCGGTTATCGCAAGCTATAGATACCACAATTAGACCACAAAAGGGTGTTTTAGAGATATTAGGCATAAAAGTGCTAAACGACCAAACGGGTCGTTACATTAGATACCAATCAAACAATCGCTCGTCCTCGAGCGTCTAGGGTAAAGGTGGAGAAAGGAGGCACAGGCGTCGAACAGCGAGGATATCTACTCCGCATATCTGCCTCGGTCTCCCAGTGGCCTCCTCCACCGGACGGTGCTTCCCTTGCACCTTGGTGAAGCAATATCTTTGGTCCTTAACCTTTTAACTTGTCTATCTAGGATTGCTACGGCTCTTCCTCGAAGGATAGATTCGATCTAATAGTACCGAATCCCCTCTGAATGATATAAGACCCGTCTGAATGGTACTTCTTTAGCATGGAAACATGGAATACCGGATGAACATTTGCCAAACCTGGTGGTAACGCCAACTCATAAGCCACCTCGCCAACACGACGAAGAATCTCAAAAGGGCCAATAAACCTCGGGCTCAACTTACCTTTCTTCCCAAATCGCATCACACCCTTCATGGGTGAAACCTTCAATAGGACCTGCTCACCAACCATGAACTCCATATCACGAACCTTCCGGTCAGCATACTCTTTCTGCCTACTCTGAGCTGCTAGAAGCTTTCCCTGAATAAGCTTCACCTTATCCAAGGACTCTCTTAGCAAATCTGTACCCCAAAGGTCGAACCTCAAAAGCATCGAACCACCCAATAGGAGAACGACACCTCCTACCATATAAAGCCTCGAATGGCGCCATATCAATCTTTGGAATGGTAGCTATTATTGTATGCGAACTACGCGAGGGTAAAAATTTGTCCCAATGACCACCAAAATCAATAACACACGCCCTCGACATATCCTCAAGCACACTGAATAGTCCTCTCGGACTGACCATCTGTCTGCGGGTGGAACGCGGTGCTAAAATCTAACTGAGTCCCCAGTTCTTTTTGCAAAGTCCTCCAGAAATGGGAAGTAAACTGAGTGCCTCTGTCAGAAATGATGGAAATAGGAACCCCGTGCAATCGCACTACATCCCGGATGTAGATCTGGCCAACTTCTCCGCATTATAAGTAGTACGAACCGGAATGAAGTGTGCGGACTTAGTCAACCTATCCACGATAACCCAAATCGAATCAAACTTACCCAGAGTCTTCGGAAGACCAACTACGAAATCCATGGCGATCCTTTCCCATTTCCACTCGGGAATGGGCATTCTCTAAGCATGCCACCTGGTCTGCGGTGCTCATACTTAACCTGGCGGCAATTCGAACCTTTGTGCAACAAACTCCACAATGTCTCTCTTCATTCTACCCCACCAATAGTGTTGCCTCGAGTCACGATACATCTTTGTTGCTCTGGATGAATGGAGTATACGGAACTATGAGCCTCGCTTCAAGATTAACGGAATCAAATCACCAACTCTAGGTACGCAAATGCGCCCTTTAATCCTCAAAATACCCTCGTCATCAAGAATAGCCTCCTTGGCTTCTCCACTTAGCACCTTATCCGAATCTTACACAATTTTACATCTTATGCTTGGAGCCCTAATCTGCTCCAAAAGAGATGACCTCGCCTCCACACAAGCTAGAACCTTACCAGGTTACGAAATATCGAGTCTCACCATACTATTAGCCAAACATTGCACCTCCATGGCTAAAGGACGCTCTTCGCAATCAAACGCGCCAAGCTACCCATACTTTTGCCTTTCGGCTCGACGCGTTATGTCACTACCACATTTGCTTTTCCGGATGATAAAGAATGGTAATATCATAGTCTTTAAGCAACTCCATCCATCTCTCGGTTGCCTTGAATTTAGATCCCGGATAATTTCGATTAAACACATCGAAGACTACGGTGATCCGTGAACACCTCGCGATGGACTCCATACAAGTAATGTCTCCGGATCTTGATGCGAAGACTACGCGACCAACTCTAAGTCATGAGTGGGGTAGTTTTCTCGTGAACCTTTAGCTGTCTCGAAGCATACGCGATCACCCTACCCTCTTGCATCAACACACATGACCCAAGCCAATCGAGAAGCATCACAATAAACGGTAAAGTCCTTTCCTACATGGAGGTAAAGCCAAAATCGAAATTTGAAGTCAATAAAGCCTTGAGCTTTTGAAAGCTCTCTTCACACTCGTCGGACCATTGGAAAGGCACATTCTTCTGAGTCAACCTAGTCAAATGGGAAGCAATAGATGAAAACCCCTTCACAAATCGGCGATAATAACTCGCAAGGCCCGCGAAAGCTCGAATTTCGATCAACGACGTAGGCACAGCCCCAATCTTTAGCAACGCCTCAATCTTCTTGGGATCAACCATAATCCCATCTTTGGACACAACATGTCCCAAAAATGCTACGGAAGCGAGCCGAGAACTCACACTTGGAAAACTTGGCATATAATTTCTTCTCTTTCAACAAGCCAAGCACGATCCTCGGGTGCTCCTCGTGATCTTTCTTACTCGAGAGTACACCAAGATGTCATCAATAAACACGATCACGAATGAATCCAAGTATGGCTTGAAGATCCCATTCATCAAATTCATGAATCTTTGCGGGGGCATTAGTAAGCCGAAAGACATCACCAAGAACTCATAATGACCATAACGAGTCCTAAAAGCGGTCTTCGGAATATCCTCGCTCGAATCTTCAGTGATGATAACTTTGTCCTCAAATCAATCTTAGAAAAGATCGATGCTCCACTGAAAATTTGGTCAAATAAGTCATCAATGCGGGGTATTGGATACTTATTTCGATTGTAACTTTGTTCAATTGCGATAATCGATACACGTCCGCATGGTACCATCCTTCTTCTTCACGAATAGAACGGGAGCACCCCGAGGAGAGATGCGGGTCTAATAAATCCTTTGCTCAACAAGTCTTTTTGCTCCTTGACTCTCTCAACTCGCCGGAGCCATCCGATATGGTGGAATAGAAATAGGTCGGGTGCACGGCTCCCGAGTCAATGCAAAAGTCAATATCTCGATCGGGTGGCATTCCGGGTAAATCCGTAGGGAAAACCTGCGAGAACTCACAAACCAGCAGCGACTCTAGGGAAGGAGTGTCCACACTAGTATCCGAATATGAGCCAAATATGCTAAACACCCCTTATCCGCTAATTTCTTTGCCGAATAAATGATATGATTTTCTTAGGGGCTTTGGACTAGGAGTACCCTTCCACTCTAATCGCGGAATACACGGCATGGCTAACGTATTTGTCTTGGCGTGACGATCTAAAATAGCATGATAGGGAGATAACCGATCCATCCCAAAATAATATCAAAATCCACCATATCCAAAATAACCAAGTCTACCCGCGTATCATAACCCGTGAATGTGACTACACAAGACTTATAGACCCGATCTACTATCACCGAATCTCCGACGGGAGTAGAGACACGAATAGGTACATCAAGCATATCACAAAGCATATCCGGACCGTGGAGAAATAAGTGGACACATAAGAGAAAGTAGAACCGGATCAAATAAGACGAAGCTGATTGGTGACAAACCGAGATAATACTGTGATAACCGCATTAGAGGCCTCGGCCTGCGGTCTACCGGAAAAGGCATAGAAATGGGAACGCCCACCTTCGGTTGTGTGCCTCCACGACCACCACGGACTGCACGAGATCCTCTCTCGGCGGTGACGCTTCCCCTGCCGGACGATGACCACCTCGCTGGGTTGATGGCCGCCTCTGCTTTCATTGCGAACCCCGCTTTAGTAGAATATCCTCCTCCTCTGGGCGGCGGTCTTTGGAGGCCTAGATGTTTGAACTACAGAACCTTGCACGGATCTAGGACACTCTCTTGCGAAATGCTGTCTCGCCACGCTCAAAACATGCTCTTCGGCCATAGGGCTGCTGAGCGTCATAGAATAACCGAGAATACCCCCGCGGTCGAAGGTCGAGAGTAAGAACCTCGGGAAGTACGCTCGATTATGCCGCTATAACACGAAGAACCACCTGCTAAAGCACGACACCTCCTACCATATAATGATGTTGGATGGGGCGGCTGTAGGGATGATGACGAACCTTGTCATGGCGTCCCCCGCCTCCTAATAGGACCTTTGAAACTATCAAATCCACGAGTTTTCTTGTCGCCACCCCCGCTATGTGTCCGACCCGTCTGCGACTCCCTCCTAGCATGCTCTCTACCTGCGGCGAAATGAGGCCCCGAGAGGCCTCTGCACGTGAATGGGTCGCCGGCCCGAAGCGAAAGGTCCAAACCCTTCACAAATCTCCTCACTCTCTCGGCCTGCGCGGGAAGTAATGCCGTCGCATAACGGGACAAAGCGAGAAATCGGTCTCATACTCCGCAAGCCCGACCTGCCACTGTTGCTCCGATGTCGAAAATTCATCCTTCACTGTTGTCTCTCAAAGTACGAGGGACATACTTCTCCGAAACACACGATAGAGCGGGTCCCGAGGTCAAGGTGGCAAGCCCCAGTCGACACTCCATGTATGATCTCCGCCATTTGCTTAGCATCCCCAACTGGGCGGAAAGAAACATAATCGACCCGTGAGACTCCACTATACCCGACTTATGAAGCATCTCATGGCGGCTAACAATAAACTCATACGCGTCCTCCCGGGAGTACCACTGGAACCGGGGGGGAGACATTTTGGTAAACCCTCGAACAATTTTCGTTCCTCATTTTGGTCAATGCGGCCCGTCTGCGGGCCTTAGGCAAAATCAAATGCGGGTAGCATCGATTCGGGCGCCCGCTGCTGCTTAGGTAATATCCCCGATGTCGAAATCACGGGGCAATCGTAGCATCGGGAGTATGACCTCCCACTCTGGTGCGAGCCATACGGAGCAAGCGGAATCATTCCTTTGAGCCAAGCGTCAAAGTATCCCGACACTCGAAACACGGCCCACGAAAATCGGGAGTAGCGGCGACCTCGGGCGGTGTCTCGGCGGCCTAATCTTCTCGTTCGAAATATGGTCAAGCTCGGAGTCAACTCATGTCGGGGTCTGGCGGTGCTGGTGCTTGGTTCCTATTCGGAATAGCTACACGGCCTCTGCCCCTGCCACGTCCCCTGCCTCGCCCACGGACAGCTGCTCGGGCAACGGGTATAGATGCGGGTGCAGGTGCAGGTGCAGGCTCCTGGCCTCCAGTAGAGGTCGATCGCGTCCTTACCATACGCGAGCGAACACAGAAATGAGGTTAAGATACCAATCTGAACAATCTCGCACGAAAAGAATGAACTAGATACCAATCGGATTGAACTAGCACGAAATGAAGAAAAGAAGTGGAGTGTTTCCTAAATGTCCTATAGCCTCTCGAGGATGGGTACGGACGTCTACGTACCAATCCGCAAGACTCTACTAGACATTGCTCTTGTACTCGCTAGACCAATTAACCTAGAAGCTACGATACCAACTTTGTCACGACCCGATTCACGAGTCGTGGTGGCACACTACACTATCCCCCCGAGTAGGCGAACCACATTACTAATAACAAGTTAAATAAGCGGAAAATTTATTTAAGAATAAGTTATCAAGTTTTAAATACTTATTATAACAAGAAATGTCACGACAATCCCAAAAATCGGTCAAAGGGTACAAGAGCGCTAACATAGGACGAGAATAGAAGTACGAAAATACCGAAGGCTACATATTGTCTGTCGAATACAAAAACGAGAAATAGATAGAGGAGGTTCTTCGGGGGCCACGGATGACGGTAGCTCACTTTGAATAACTAAAGATGTCACCCTCGCGTATCGACCACGGGGTTTAGAGCGGAGCTGGATCGTACTGCGCTCAACAAAAGTGCGGCGAGAGTAGTATCGGTACAACAACACTTGTACCGGTAGGCATCATAGGCCGACAATGATTAGATAACGCATGAAGAAGTCAAAACCAACAAGTAGCACATAGAGCAAACGGTATGGTCACATATCAATACAAGTAAGGTGTAAAGGAATCATGAAATCAGCGAGACGGATATAATTCACCAAATGATCGGTCAAATATATATAAGTGGATGAATGAAATGCAATATTGTATGTAGGATGAATGCAATGCATATGCGGTTTTGTACAACATGTCCGGACGGAGCTTAACTGCGTCTCGGCGATCATGACCCATGGGGGACCCGCGAAGTCCATGTACCACTCGCTCGGAATATAACCTCGGATCACGAGCACACTCTCACGATCCGGCAAAGACCTCGGAGCGTCGGACACTCCATTGTTCCGGCAAGAAACCTCGGGCAACAAACACTCGCAATCTCCCGGCGAAACCTCGGAGTCTCTCTGTCACTCTCAATCTCCGGCGAAACCTCGGAGTCTCTCGATCACTCACCTCGCAATCATCAACAATAATATAAAGACATGTCATGCATGATATCGGTCTCGACAATATCATCAATATATAGTCAACCAATACAAGTCATATTAATGTTACCATTTCTTTACACACGGTGAGTGAGCTAGTATGTGACGGTACGAACGGGTGATATCATAGAAAATAACACATATGGCGACAAGCCCACATAGCAACTAACAAGCCAATCTAACTGGAAATCACCTCTACTTCATGCCCGAAGGCCTATATGCTTTGTCCCCGTCACTTTCGACAACTACATACGATTCTCTAATCGAGTCTAACTAAAGTAGACCGTAACCTACCTCGATGCGGCGGATGCCACGAACAATCAAGCTAATGTCTTCCCTTTGCGTAGAGCCTGCCCGAACGATCAAAATCTATAAAATATGCGATCTACGTTAGAATACAACTCTAAGGACACCCATCTTGCTATATTTATATTTTAAACGGCCCGCCCACATTCATGACATGCAATCATGATTCACATACGGCTACGACATTCTCAAGTTACTTCTAATAGTTTGTAGCTTTAACGTTTGTGTGTCACAACTTATAACATTCCATCCAACATACAATATGGTGTATACTCTTAACTTATAATTATTCCTTCCAACTTAATGAAAGCATAAGTCCAAAACAGTCCACTATCACAACATGTCCAAAACAGTCCCTAACTGACAACATAACGATGTTCGGAATTCTTGCAAATGTTTACGAACATACTAAGCCAACCACATGTGATTTTTATACATCATTTCATGTCTTCTTTTCATATAATTTCAGTAAGTTACGACCAGCTATCCACACGATAAGTACAACATCAATTCATACGCAACTACGCTATATCGTCATTTTTATAATCCTTATAACAACTCACAAATGACTTTAGTTTCAACTCCAACCATTAAACACCTTCATTTCCATCATAAATTTCATGATAATGACAATCAAAATATCAAGTAAAAACAGTTCACTAACTTCTTCCCAAAACAGTCCACACACGGCTACACCATGCTTCAACATCACTCACATAAAATCATAGATTCAACCATTTTCATACTAACATAACTTCACCTTTAACCTTCTAATTCTTTTCATTCTTTTTACCATGAGATCTATGATAGTAACAACTATATTTATTAAAGAAAATCAGTTCATTAAATTCACCAAAAACAGTCCCTACGACTAACTACCATTCCAACACCAACTTTCATGATTTGATGCATGCGATTCATGTTCGTCAAGTTACAATCATACTTCAACATCAACCCATATAACTCCATAACTATTACCATGTTCCAACATCAACACACCTTATTTCATGCATACAACTTATATTCACACATCTACATCACCCTTAATACATGAAAAGAAAGTTAGATCTTACCTTGACCACTTGAATTCTTTACTTGGCTAGAGTTGGTGACTTGAGATGAAAATGGTTCTTGTTGCTCCAAAGACTATCTTCACGTTTTAGGGACCTTCTAAAGGGTTGAAACACCTTGGAAAATAATTTTTGGATCAAGACTCAAAGAGCTCAAAATCGCCCAATGTGGTAGAGCTTTCTCTCTCTAGAATTAGGTTTTCTTTCTTTGTGTTGTGTAGTTGAAATGAATTGTGATGGCTGATATCTTAGTCATTATTTTGTTAAATTATGATGCCTACAAGTTGGATACAACACATGCTCCATTCATGACATTGAGCACTCAATTAACTTTACACAAAATTTCAATATTTCTTCACAACTTTCGGCCAAGAGCCTCCTTGGCCGACCCCCTTGGCTCTCCTTTCTTCTTTCTTTTGCATTGTTTACAAGACAATCTTAGGTGTGTTGAATGATTCATGCACCACCCTTTGTCTATTGTAATCATGCCAAGATAGATGAGCAATATTTAATGTGTAATGATCTCTCCACCATGTTATGTCCTCTTAAAACAATGTATACTTTCATAAAGTAGTGGATGCTCAAATATTCAATTGTATGCTTCAACTTTTTCTCCTCAATTCTTCAGCCCTATGGCCGAATGTATCATGAAGTTTCTTCCAAATTTAATTTTCCACAATATGTTGAAAATGTAGTGGATGAATCAACATTTAATTTCACACTTGTATGTCTTCCATTTGCCTTATTTTAGATGACTAGAGTCATCCTTTTTACCTTGGATGTTGAGGCTCTTGTTGGCTTATTATTGTCACCAATTTTTACTTAACACCATACTTAAGTAATTCCTAATCTCCAATAACATTTTTATACTAAGTAAATCGATTAGTTCGAGGTTTCTATCTCCGTTGAGTCTTTCGCGAATCACTCGACGTATAAAATACGGGGTCTAAAATTCTTGTCAATTAAATAACCGAATCACCGGTTATCGCAAGCTATAGATAGCACAATTAGACCCACAAGGGTGTTTTAGAGATATCAGGCATAAAAGTGCTAAACGACCAAACGGGTCGTTACAAGACATAAAAGTGCTATTAATGCCCTCGTCAAGACCGTGAATGCTAAGCGAGAAAATGCTCGTGGTGTAGCTAATGGCGTTAGTGTCAAATTGGGCGGCGGAAAGGTACGACAAATTTTTTACCGCCACTACTATGGATATCTTTGACATTGTTCTGGGGCAAGAGTTCTTTAGGCATTGCCATGCGATGATCGACCCCTACCTCAAACGTCTCTTGGTCTTGGAGCGAGAAGGAGCTTGCATGGTGCCTACAGTGACCATGCCGCATACAAGGGGCCAAACACAACTTTCAGCTATGCAGCTAATCAAAGGTCTTAAGAAAGGAGAGCCGACATTCATGGCAACCATTGCAAGTTTGGAAGAATACAAGGGCCCCCAGGAGACATTGTCGCTTTGCATAGAGAAGTTGCTCGAGGAAAACAAGGATGTCATGCCCGATGAGCTACCTAAGCGCTTGCCTCCTAGACGTGAGGTGGATCATAAGATTGAGTTGGAGCCAGGGGCTAAGCCACCTGCATTTGCCCCTTATCGCATGGCACCGCCTGAGTTGGAGGAGCTTAGGAAACAACTAAAGGAGCTACTAGATGCCGGCCACATTCGCCCATCGAAGGCACCCTTTGGTGCACCGGTGTTGTTTCAAAAGAAGAAGGATGGATCCTTGCGCCTGTGTATAGACTATCGGGCACTTAATAAGGTCACAGTAAAGAATAAGTATCCGATCCCGCTCATTGCCGACTTATTTGATAGACTTGGACAAGCCAAGTACTTTACCAAGGTGGATCTTCGCAAGGGTTACTACCGAGGTTCGGATTGCGAAGGAGACGAACCAAAAGACGGCTTTGTGTGACAAGGTACGGAGCCTTCGAGTGGTTGGTGATGCCCTTCGGCTTAACCAACGCACCCGCTACATTTTGCACTCTCATGAATGAGATCTTTCATCCCTACCTGGATCAGTTCGTGGTAGTCTACTTGGATGATATAGTCATCTACAGCAACACCTTGGGGGAGCACGTGGAACACTTACGAAAGGTTTTCCAAGTCTTGCGAGAGAACGAGCTATACATCAAGAGGGAAAAGTGCGAGTTTGCACAATCCAAGGTGCACTTCTTGGGCCATATCATTAGCAATGGCGAGCTACGCATGGATGAGGCTAAGGTACGGGCTATCCAAGAGTGGGAGGCACCTACAAAGGTAACCGAGTTGAGATCTTTCCTTGGCCTTGTTAACTACTACCGGCGTTTTATCAATGGCTATTCAGGTAAGGCAGCACCCTTGACCGAGTTGTTAAAGAAGAACAAATCATGGGGATGGACGGAGCACTGCCAAAAGGCGTTTGAAGACCTTAAGGCAGCCGTGACAGAGGAGCCAGTTCTAGCATTGCCCGACTTTAGCAAAATGTTCGAGGTGCATACAGATGCTTCTGAATTTGCCATTGGAGGTGTCCTGATGCAAGATAGGCATCCCATAGCGTTTGAGAGCCGCAAGTTGAACGATACGGAGCGGCGTTACACGGTGCAAGAGAAGGAGATGGCGCCATTGTGCATTGTCTTCGCACATGGAGACATTATTTTTGGGTCGAAGTTCGTGGTCAAGGCCCGACAATGTGGCCACTAGCTACTCTCAGACACAGAAGAAGCTCACACCAAAACAGGCTAGGTGGCAAGATTTCTTAGCTGAGTTCGACTATGTGTTGGAGTATAAGCCGGGCAAGGGTAACGTTGTAGCCGATGCCTTGAGTAGAAAGGCCGAGCATCGCCATTACTTCGAGCAAGTTGGGATATCCGAGAGGCTATAAAGGAAGGCATGCAAGATGATCCCACAGCTAAGCAACTTATGGAGTTAGCCACCCAGGGGAAGACGAGGCGCTTTTGGGTGGAAGACGGTATATTGCTCACCACAGGTCGGAGAGTATACGTGCCGAAGTTTGGAGATATTAGGCGACGTATTATGAAGGAGAGCCACGACACCTTATGGGCCGGTCACCCAGGTCAACGCCGCACTAGAGCCTTGGTTGAGTCGGTCTATTATTGGCCGCGCATGCGTGAGGACATAGAGTGTTATGTGCAGACTTGTCTTGTGTGCCAACAAGACAAGGTTGAGCAAAGCGCCCGGAGGACTTTTGGAGCCACTACCAATAGCAGAGCGTCCATGGGAGAGCGTGACTATGGACTTTATCACCTGTTTACCGAAGTCCGACGGTTATGGAACTATCATGGTGGTAGTGGATAGATTTTCGAAGTATGCCACTTTCATGCCCGCTTCACCAGGATGTACAGCTAAGGAAGCCGCCAAACTATTCTTCAAGAACGTGGTGAAATATTGGGGCTTACCAAGGCATATCATCGGTGATCGAGACCCCGCTTCCTTTGGGAAGTTTTGGAGGGAGTTGTTCGACATACTTGGCACGGAGCTGCACTTTTCCACTAGTTTCCACCCGCAAACGGATAGACAAACAGAACGGGTCAATGCTTTATTGGAGTGCTAGTTGAGGCATTATGTGAGTGCACATCAGAAAGATTGGGCAAGGCTCTTAGACCTAGCCCAGTTCTCCTATAACCTGCAACGGAGTGAGTCCACAGGTCGGACACCATTTGAGCTAGCCACAGGCCAACAACCACAAACTCCACATTCGGCCCTAGGCGGCGTTCGGGGAGGAGTTTGGGGGCTTACCATATGGCCAAGGGTTCGAGGAGCGACTTGACAATCGCTAAGTCCTACTTGGACAAGGCAGCAAAGAAGATGAAGAAGTTTGCCGACCGCAAGCGTCGTCCCACAGATTATAAGGTTGGGGACATGGTTTTGGTGAAGTTTAATCCGAGGCAGTTTAAGACACTACGGGACATGCACCAGAACTTGGTACGGAAGTATGAGGGGCCGTTTAGGATCGTTGCCAAGGTGGGTAAGATCTCATATAAGTTAGAGTTACCGCCTCATCTTAAGATTCACCCCGTCTTCCATGCTAGCGTGCTCAAGCCATACCATGAAGACAAGGATAATCCCAGCCGAGGTCAGTCGAGTCGGGCGCCAATTACTATTACCGTCTCTCATGATCGGGAGATTGAGGCTATCATTGATTACCAGGCCAGGCGAAGACAAGGGCAGAAAGCCACCGCCATGTTTTTGGTCCACTGGAAGGGGCAATCACCGGAGGAGGCCACATGGGAGCGATACGAAGACTTGTGGCAATTTAAGGACAAGATTCGAGAGTTTATGTTGCAGCAATGCGCCGCGGTCGTCGCAACATCAGGTGGGGGAGAATGTGATGACCTTCCAAGTCATTTTGCCACATAAGCATATATTTTAGACATGTGGATGCTTACATGGCAAAGATGCTAGCATTTGTGGGAAGATTCTAGAGCCATGGAGAGTTTTCTTGGAGAGACTCTCGATTCTTATAAAATATTTAGGAAGACTTTCTTGAGAAGCCTTAGAATATTCTAGGCATGTAGAGAATTCTAGAGAGGGGACCTACTTGTAAATATAGAGGGACTTGTGTAACAATTATTATTTATCCATTAGCCCCTAGGTGAGTAGTATAAATAGAGGGGCATACATTTGTAAAAAACCATCAAGCAAAATCAATCAAGTCTTCTATAATAAAAAGCTTCCTTCTAGCAAATTTCTCTTGTCTTTCTCAATTACTATTCCCTTAGCGATCTTGAGTGTAGTAAACTAGGCTGACTTGGCATAGCAAGATCGTGAGCAAGTTGTGCAAGAACGTGAGCGAGTTGTCAAGTGCCGCACGTGCGCTTAGTTGAAGACTAAGGACGTGACACCTCTCTCTCTTTTGCTTTGCATTGATCATCTTAGATTTAGCTTGTATGATATGTTCTGAATCTAATGCTTGATTTTCTTTTCTTGCAGAGGAACCAAGACGAAAGTATATGTTGTCAATGTAAAATTCCAATTGTAGCTTCAACTATTGTATTTAGTTGAAACGCCAACATGAACAAGATAATTCAACTATTTTTTTATTTCTCCTTTTCATGGAAGAAAGTCTCAAGAGTGTAATTGTACAATTTTGTTCCACAAATGATTGTCTATAGTGAGAGATGTGTTAACATTTAGTCATCTTGATGGCATTGCTTTTTTTTTTTTGGGTTGGCTTAGCCGCCTAAGCAATTCCAACAACTATCAAATTATCTTTCCAGTGTCGGACCGCTTTTGTACAATGATGTTCGGGCATCGCCCGTGCACAATACGGACACAGACCATCTAGTCTTTATATTGTCGCATCAAAATAGAATTTAAACTATTTAAAATTTAGGTATTTCATAATTCGCTTCTCACTTTGTAGAAAGGACAAGATTTCGATTAGGAGATTAGTTACAACTAAGTATGGAGTTCCCCGTCGATTAAAGCTTTGGAGTTCACGTGGGGCTAAATTCTCAACGAACCATAACCAATATTGCTAACTTTCTTTAGACCAAGAATCTTTCTTTGGTTATATATCTTCCTTTTCTACCATATCCATAAAATAATTATCCACAAATAAGCCAACTATTTATTCGAATCCTAGGATTTATTGTGGGGTCCAAATCCAAAGTAGTGCTCTTTAGTTAGTTCTTATTCGGGAATCCTCTGATTTATTGTTTGTAATCACACCAATCATCACAACTGCAGTGCTTGGTCGAGGCTTTAGCGCCTGATAAGACAAATTTTTGGGTGTAAATTACTGTAGATAACGTGTACCTATGTTTGCAAAACAAGTGGAAGACAGTTCTTTCACTTAGCAGCTTTTGTATAATGTCTTACCTGCAACCCTTCAATCTTCCCTATAAGTTTAGGGGGACAAAATATAACTGTGCATACTTAGTAGTAACATATAAGTAATTATGGATTACGTAACACGGTACAACGACATTGGGCCCGTGCTATTTGTAGTCCTTAGTTAGAGTTTTGGTTAGATTACAACTAAGGGTTGCCTCTTTCAAATTTATCCCTATATCTGTCTTACTAGTTATGTGAGGCCCGGGCAAACTCAAGATATAAAAGTAGATATTTTAGTTAAAGAAATATAATTTGTGTTAGTACAAGTGTAAACAACAATAATCATATACCATTGTAGTCCCACAAGTGGGTAATTACGTTAGTAATAATTAAATTTCATATAAGTATATTTTCAATATATGAAAGCAAAACTTTCATTCCACTCCTTTAATATTTTAACTTTCATTTTGATGAAATTATTTACTTAAACTCAAATGCGGAGCCAAAATTTGACATTTATAAGTTATGTATCATAATTTTCTGAAGTTATTTAGTTCTAAATAAATAATTTATACATAGTTAATGAACTTTTAAGACAAATACATAATTTAACTTGTGCAGCGGATGGAGCTGCTCCTCCCTTAATTAGGGATTAGGGGTTTGAACATGGATATGGAAAAAATCTTTGGAGGGAGCGCTTCCCCCGAATGGGCGCGATACAGTGCGAATTATCTGGATTAATTGGGCTCAAATGCGGATATCGAGCACCAAACAGAAAACCAAAGAACATGAAAAATGAGGTAAGAGGTTTGATAGCTTTGGAAAAGTAGACCTTGAAAACAAAAAAAATAAATTTGACTTAAATAAATAAGAGTAGGACCTAAAAGTAATTAATTAAAAAGTTTAAAAAAAAATTGAAAATTCTTGTGAGGACTACAAAAGTCCCTGAATTTGCCCTTATATATAGTAGTAATATTGTTTCATCTATTATGGAGTGTTTTGAAAATATCTAGGCACTTTAAAAAAAATATAAACAAAACTCCCTAGACTAACATTTTTTTTAAGGTGATGTAACATGTACTAACATCTTCATATATTTTATATTACTCCTACTTTATTTCTTAATTACTTGAGGTGTCACACCTAATTTTGATAAATTTAGAAACTTTTAAAGTCCTCTTAAAACGCTTAAGAAATTGTGAATAATTTTCTTCATCGTTTCGATATACTTTGTATAATTTAATTAATTATCATCTACAAATATTAGTAAAGTGTAAAATTTTAGTTTTATTTATTTGAAATTTATCTTTATTTATAAGTAACCTCATTAAAATCTCAATGAAAGAATAAATATAGCATATATAGTTGATGTCTTATTTTTGGAAGAAAACGTTGTAGTTCACATTAGATGATGTTAGAAATTAAGGACTTTATGTCACATAGTTATTCGAAGGTAAAAAAGGTTTCAAGTAAGGACAAAAAAAGAAATTTTGTTTTATTTTTAGCTATTTTTATGCAATCTAATTATATGGGAAGTCTTTAGTTTTTAAGAGTTTATATAAAATATCGAACTAATCTTTCAATAACTTAATATCACAAAAAACGGGAAAAATAAGAAAGAATTATAAATTTAACTTTTAATCTTAATTTTGGGCCCGTGCTAGTTTTGCCGAAACTATCAAACTAATCTTTATATAACTTAATGGGAATAATAAAAATAATTATAAATTTAACTTTTTATCTTAGGTTTGAGCCCGGGCTTAGCACGAACCTAATACCACTAGTATATATATAGACACACACTCAGTATCGAAATGTTGGGATCAATGACCTATGTATGGTGCATCTAATCATTCAAACAGCCACCAGCAGCATATGCTAGACTGCCCCTGGCCCTGGTGATACTAATGATTTGATCCCAAAGACTATGAAGGGTATGTTGGAAAAGCCATCCATGTAATTGGAATTGAGTGTAATTTCACAGTTTGACATGTTTGTTAGATCAAATAATTATCAGATCAGCATGTAATTGGGATGGAGTAATTACACTCTCCAATTCCCAAGGATTGAAAATTGGGTGTAGTTACAGGAGTTACTTTTTAATTTTTTCTTTTTCTTTTAAATTTATTTTTAATTTCTTTTTTATTTTTAAAATTTAAATTATTTTTATTTTAAAAAATATTCTTTATATTATTCATCTTTCATTTTCTTTCTTCTCATTTCCCAACCTTTACTTCTTGTGATTCCATGTAATTGATCGTATTTTTTTTTTTTTTTAATTTTTAAAATCTTATTTTCTTCATAACGTAACTATGTTATTATTCTAGTTTTTTGAAATTACACTTTCTAATATTATAAAGAATGAGTCAGTAACAAACTTGAAATATAACAAGTGATGTTATGAAAGTAAAATTCCGTTGTTGAATGAGGTTATTGACTTATGTATGTTTGAATTATATTTACTTAAGTTATGTTGGAACTTATTTTATCTATGTATGTTGGAATTTGACATAAAAGTATCATGTTAAACTTGTATTTTGGATTTTGAGTTTAGGTTATATTTTCGATTTCAATTTATTTGCTTTAGTATTATTCACTTGTTGTTTTACATTGCATGTCGTTCATTTTCCACTTACAATCGATAGATTATTTTTTTTGTCAAACATCCGGTCCATTATGTTCTTACAAAATCTGTGCTTTTAATTTTTATAATTAATTAAATTAAAACATTTTTAATTTTTAAAATATATGCAATTACTTTTACAATATTATTTCCAAATATGTAATTATTAATTAATATATTTCAAGAAACAATATGTATCTTAAATATCTAATTTAATATATCATTCATAAAGGCCCATATTTGTCAAGTATTGATTTTTATTTTTTAAACTAACCTAACTATGTAATTACACATGTGCAACAAAACAATATATTTATAATTATACTGTAATTACGTTATGACAAACAAATAGATCCTCGTAATTACTATAATGTGTAATTACTAGGTTGTGTAATTACTACCCTAGTAATTACACCAATTCCAATAACCAGGTGGCTTTCCAAACAGACCCTACATGTTACTTGAGAACAGAGTTTCACTCTTGGAAGTGTTGATGAGCATTTGGTAATAATTGATATGATACATTATTTATTAGACTATAATTTTTTTAGCCCAGTACTGTAATTTTGTGGCTGGAAGTCTGGAACTCAAGTTTCTGTATCAAAAGCCACAGTTTATCCTGGCATTACTAGCTTCATCAACATGATTTCTTGTCAAAGAATGATTTGCATCAAACTTGTTCTTGATGCCAATTGATAGAAAATAGGCATATATACGCAGCGGAAGCAAACATCCAAGATCATATTCTTACATGTAAACTAGACAAACATAATCAAATACGAGATTGTAACACTAACCTTTTGAATTGTTGCACAAGTCTTCAATAGCGTCCCTGCTCTCCAGGTATACGATCTTCTACTGTGTATCCTGAACTTCTATGAACGTAATACTTGAGTGGCAAGTATTCGGCCAAAGAATAATAATCTGACTTAGGGTTTATGGCTTTCTTTATATACACACGTTTTTAGGGTAAACCCTAACAAAAAACGTGTAGCCCTTTCCTAACCCACCAAGGATATTATTTTTCCTTTTATTTTCCTTGTTCTAGAATATTCAGGCATAGCAGGGATCACAGATTTAATAACGAGGCTTCCTATTGTGGTATTAATTCGGAATGTGAATGAATTAATCCTACCGCAATAAATTACAATTTATTCCACTAGAAAACTGTAATTGCACTCCTCTGTTTAATTTCGAAATCATTCATTAAAAACTTATTTAACTCCCCATGTTAAGATTACAGACACCAATCAAATAAATTAAATTACTGACAATTTAACTCATCGACTAATTTAATCCTTTATACTTCCGCTTAACTTATTTCATGTGACGGATACAAAATCCACCTGTAGGATTTTCACATGAAAACTTATAAGCATCCATAAAGGGGTATCATCAATCTCAAGGTCGAGACACGGATTCTATCAACTAATTGTTATTTCACAAATGCACTTTGCCATTATCCAATTTACCAGAATACATTAACTCGCATTGAGTCGTACCTTTTAATAAATCAAAATAAGTTGAACGAAGCACATTGATCATAACAATCATATCAAGATTAAGAGTATAAGAACATTTAATGAGCTAGAGAGGTAGTTTTATATATTCAGCACAAAATACTTATCTCCACTTGGTCCGTCCAATACACACAAAAATGTACTAGCATAAGAAGTTGGAACATAACCATTCCCATAATCAAGATAGATTATATTTTAATCTCATGCTACAATCATCAAGATACTTTGCCCAGTTTCATCTTTGATTGTGAACATTAACTTTATAACTTATAAGAACCGACAATTTAATCTTCCGCGCATGAGCTAAAACTCCATACACTAAATCGTCTACTATATAAGTAAAGGGCACACATGAAAAAATGATCTATTTAAATTAAGACTTTATTGAATTGAATAAATAAATAAACAATTGTTCCAAAAGAAATAAAAAATAATACTATAATCAAACCGCATGGTTAATAGTATATCCTAACAATCTCCCACTTAGACTCATAACCATGCATCTACAACTCTAATACCCACTTCTTCTACATGCCTATCAAAAGTCTTCTGCGGCAAGCTTTTGGTAAACGGGTCTGCCAAATTGTCTGCTGATACAATCTTCAAAACTTTCACCCCTCCCCTCTGAACAATGTCACGAATTAAATGATATTTACGCTCAATATGTTTACTCCTCTTATGGATTCGTGGTTCCTTCGAGTTTGCAACCGCACCACTGTTATCACAATAAAGTGTAATTGGTGCTTGTGCTGAAAGGACAACACCAAGCTCTTTCAGGAAGTTCTCGAGCCAAATAGCCTCCTTGGCAGCCTCAGAGGCAGCCACATATTCGGCTTCCATGGTGGAATCCGCAACACAGGATTGCTTAATACTCCTCCAAGTTATGGCTCCTCCTCCTAAGGTAAACACATGTCCTGAGGTAGATTTTCTAGAATCTTTATCTGACTGGAAATCTGAGTCTGTATACCCAATGGGTACAAGATCGCTTGAATGAAAAACCAACATATAATCCCTAGTCCTTTTCAGGTACTTGATTATATGCTTAACGGCAGTCCAATGTTCTTTCCCAGGATTAGACTGAAATCTGCTAACTATGCCAACAGCAAAGCAGATGTCAGGTCTAGTACACAGCATTGCATACTAGACTCCCTACAGCAGAAGCATAAGGGACCGCCTTCATCTTCTCTATCTCATTAGCCGTATTGGGAGACTGATCCTTGGACAGAGAGATCCTATGCCTGAAAGGAAGGAATCCTTTCTTGGAATCTTGCATGCCAAATCTGGCGAGAATAGCATCAATATAAAGTGCTTGAGACAAGCCTAATATCCTTTGCTTGCGATCTCGCGTGAGCTTGATCCCAAGGATATGAGCGCTTTCTCCCAAGTCCTTCATATCAAAATGTGAGGACAACCACTCCTTGACCGAATTCAACATGCCCACATTATTTCCTATGAGCAAGATATCATCTACATACAGTACCAAAAACGCTACTTTTTCTCCATCCCATTTCTTATAGACACAAGACTCGTTTTCACATTGATCAAAACCAAAAGCCCTAGATGCCTGTTTCAATCCATAAATGGATTTGTTCAGCTTACACAGCATGTGCTCATCACCGCTTTTCTTGAAACCGTCTGGTTGTGCCATATAAATGCACTCATCAAGACTTCCATTAAGGAAGGCCGTCTTGACATCCATTTGCCAGATCTCATAATCATAATGAGCAGCAATAGATAAGAGGATTCTTATTGATTTAAGCATGGCTACCGGCGAAAAGGTTTCCTCATAATCGATCCCTTCTTTCTGAGTAAACCCTTTCGCAACGAGCCTTGCTTTAAAAGTTTGCACTTTTCCATCCACTCCTCTCTTTTTCTTATAGATCCATCTACAGCCAATGGGTTTGACTCAGCGGTGGTTCCACAAGATCCCAGACATGATTGGAGTACATGGACTCCATTTCAGATTTCATAGCAGCAATCCACTTTTCAGTAGCTATATCCTGTAGTGCTTCGTCGTAATTTAGAGGTTCTATATTAGTCTCTTCAGGGATCCTATCGTAAGATTCTCCCAAGAGTACATACCGAGAAGGTTTTCTAATAATTCTCCCACTACGATGAGACACTACAGGTGCATTTTCATCCACGACAACATCATGAAGAACTGGATGCTGAACATCATCCGCTGCACCTTGCGGTGCCAGGATTTCATGAGCTTTTTCTTCATGTTCAGGTTGCACAATTGCAGGTTGCTCAACATGACTCCCATTGCTTTGGGGCAGCGAGATGTCGGGCAATACCTCATGTGCGTCCTCTTGCCTATTGACATTCCTCCCACTGCGAGAACGCAGCGGTAGATCAATACTGGCTGCCGGGATGTGTTTTGGAGATGGATCTTTTGTTATTTCTTTGCTCAATTCCTGTAAAACAAGTTTGCTTCTAGGAACATGGTTTATTAAATAATCCTCTTCCAGAAATTTGGCATTTGTTGTAACAATCACCTTTGTTTCTTTTGGACAATAAAATAAACCTCCCTTTGTTCCTTTTGGATATCCAATAAAAACGCACACCTCGTCCTCGATTCCAATTTATCGTTTTCCCTTTCAACATACGTGTGCTAGACAACCTCAAACTCGAATATGCGCAGGGCCGGGTTTGTGCCCGACCCACAATTCCCGCTTCGGAGTTGAAGGTACCGACTTGGAAGGAACCAAATTCAAAATGTAATTTGTCGTTTCTAAAGCGTATCCCCAAAAGGATGAGGGCGAGGTCGAATAACTCAACATTGATCTGACCATTTCCATAAGGGTTCTATTTCTTCTTTCTGCTACACCATTTTGTTGTGGTGTTCCCGGAGCAGATAATTGAGACGTTATTCCACAATCTGATAAGTATCTAATGAATTCTGCAGAAAGGTATTCACCACCGCGATCAGATCGCAATGATTTGATATGTTTATCATGTCGTTTCTCCGTTTCTGTCTTAAATTCTTTGAATTTCTCAAAGCACTCAGACTTACGGCGCAACAAATAAATATATCCGTATTTCGAGTAGTCATCTATAAAGGTCACAAAATACTCAAAACCACCTTTTGCTTGTATATTCATAGGTCCACACAAATCGGAATGGATTAATTCTAACTTTTCACTGGCTCTATTTCCTTTTGGTGGAAAGGTCTCTTGGTCATTTTTCCTTCTAAAACAGATTCGCAGGTTGGTAGTGCCTCCACTTTCAATGAACTCAGGGGTCCATCAGAAACCAACCTTGAAATCCTATTTAGATTTATATGACCTAGACGTAAATGCCATAAATAAGTTTGACTCAATTCAGAAATACGCTTCCTTTTACGTGGCAGATCAACGTTATTTAGCTCTTTCGGTTGTAGCACATCAGGAGAAATATCAAGTATAAACAGATCATGTACTCTGGCAGCAGTGTAGATAAAAAGTCTATTGTACTTAATAATAGCAGAGTTATTAATAAAAAAGACATTATAACCAGCATCCATTAATCTCGAAACTGAAAGCAAATTCCTTCTAATGGAAGGTACATATAAAACGTCTTTTAAATTCAAAACTCTATCACTACTAAACTCAACTCTAATATATCCTAAAGCTAAAGCTGGTGTTGGTTTGCCATTGGCTTGAAAAACGCAAACTTCATTCTCACTTAGCCGCCGCGTTTCCTGAAACCCCTGCAAAGAAGCAAGTAGAGTATATAATTAGTGGCTCCCGAATCTACACACCATGACATGGTAGAAACAGCCGCTAAACAAGTTTCAACGACATTTAAATATGAATTACCTTGCTTATTCATCTTAGCCAGATAGCCAGGGCATTGTTTCTTGTGATGCCCAGGCTGCTTGCAGTGATAACACTTGCCCTTAGGCTTGCTTACACCACCAGCAGTAACTCCGGGTGCCATAACCTTGCGAGCCTTTTTCTTTTTCTGTCTGCCTTTCGGCTTAGGAACCGAACCTTTCTCAACAGTCATTGCCACAACAGGAGCTTGTTGCTTGATAATGGACTCTGCCGCCTGCAGCTCATTCAACAATTTCGCCAGTGACAAATCCATTTTGTTCATATTGTAGTTCAAGCGAAATTGCTGAAAACCTCAAAGCGAGTACGCGTAGGACCATCTCAACTTGAGATTCCTTATCAATGACAGCTCCAAGAACCTCAAGTTCATTCAGAAGACTCATCATGTCGAGTACATGTTTCCTAACCGAAGATCCTTCAGCCATCTTAGTGTTCAAAAGGGCCTTCATGGCTGTCTGCTTAGCCGCACGATTTTGCTCTCCGAACATCTCTTTGAGATTTTCAAGCATGTCGTACGCAGACCCCATTGACTGATGCTGATGTTGCAAAACATTCGCCATGGAGGCAAGAATGTAACATCGCGCCATCTCATCAGCCTTGACCCATTTATCATAGGCCTTGATCCGGTCATCCGAAGCATCCTCTCCGGGTTTTTTCCGGGCACTCATCAATCAAGACAAATTTGTAACCTTCGCCAGCTAGGACAATATCCAGGTTTCGTTTCCAGTCAACATAATTCGGACCCTCTAATTTGTTTTGGTTCAGAATAACGGTAAGTGGGTTGAAAGAAGACATGATTAATCTGAGAGATATAAACATTAAATAGATCATTAGTTATGCTGAAAGAATAATAAGATTCAAACCACACATCACACATAAAACCATGCTTACCGAACAGTTAGATTCGATAGGGAAACTTAACTATTCATGCAAAATATATGAGTCATACCGTATATATTACCCCATAAAAAACAGAACCAACTCAGATGGAGAGTAAACTGATAATTTATATTAGGTAGATATCACATTAAATTATCCCTAGTTCCATTGAACCAACGTGTAACTCAGTTGGAGAGTCAAGACAAGCTATCAATTAACTAGGGTTTACAACACAGTGATTAACCATAATGAATCTATCCGATGGGGAGGAAGACCTATGTCAACACATAAACTCATTATATCACTGCTACATACAATGGAGACCATAGAGAATGAACCCTAACACCATTATTTGTTAAAATAAAAATTTTCAGTTAACAAATTTTTTTTCGAAAACAGAAAAACGCCCATAAACCCATCTAAACGACCCCAAATGGCCAAAAAAGGCCCTTGGTCACGGCAAATCCGTGAGTATTGTTCAATGGGCCATTTCCGATGAACCTACCAAATTTCAGGTCAATCGGAGTTCATCAAAAATTTCAGAATTCCAAAACCATGACCATTCGGTAAAAATCGGTTTTGTCGTTCTAGGGTTTCAAAATAAAATCAGATACAATCATATCACATATTATTTATACTGATTCTAACAATATCCGTGATTCCAAAAATCATAAACAACATATTCAATCTCGTTTTTCATAAAACACACCATTGTTTTAGAAAATAACATGACAAACATGCATTCAGAAACAACACCAATTCTAGGGTTTCTGTTTCATGAAGTATTACATTATCTAGTTAGATGTAAGACGGCTCTTGATGCCAATTGATAGAAAATAGGCATATATACGCAGCGGAAGCAAACATCCAAGATCATATTCTTACATGTAAACTAGACAAACATAATCAAATACGAGATTGTAACACTAACCTTTTGAAGCTGTTGCACAAGTCTTCAATAGCGTCCTTGCTCTCCAGGTCTACGATCTTCTACTGTGTATCCTGAACTTCTATGAACGTAATACTTGAGTGGCAAGTATTCGGCTAAAGAATAATAATCTGACTTAGGGTTTATGGCTTTCTTTATATACACACGTTTTTAGGGTAAACCCTAGCAAAAAACGTGTAGCCCTTTCCTAACCCACCAAGGATATTATTTTTCCTTTTATTTTCCTTGTTCTAGAATATTCAGGCAAGTAGGATCACAGATTTAATAACGAGGCTTCCTATTGTGGTATTAATTCGGAATGTGAATGAATTAATCCTACCACAATAAATTACAATTTATTCCACTAGAAAACTGTAATTGTACTCCTCTGTTTAATTTCGAAATCATTCATTAAAAACTTATTTAACTCCCCATGTTAAGATTACAGACACCAATCAAATAAATTAAATTACTGACAATTTAACTCATCGACTAATTTAATTCTTTATACTTCCGCTTAACTTATTTCATATGACGGATACAAAATTCACACGTGTGGTTTTCACATGAAAACTTATAAGCATCCATAAAGCGGGTATCATCAATCTCAAGGTCGAGACACTTGATTCTATCAACTAATTGTTATTTCACAAATGCACTTTGCCATTATCCAATTTACCAGGAATACATTAACTCGCAGTTGAGTCGTACCTTTTAATAAATCAAAACAATGAACGAAGCACATTGATCATAACAATCATATCAAGATTAAGAGTATAAGAACATTTAATGAGCTAGAGAGGTAGTTTTATATATTCAGCACAAAACACTTATCTCTACTTGGTCCGTCCTGTCATACCCTATTTTAACCGGGCTCAAAATAGTTTATAACATCCCGGTAATTCCGGGGTTATTTAAAGTTAAGAGTCGTCACCTAATTATTTATGGTGAATTAGGGCACCTAAAGTTAATTAAAATAATTATCTAAAGTTGATTTTATTTTTAAAGTCTACGAAACCAAGATTCTAGGTAAGGGTTCTACTAACTTAAAGAGAAGGTATTAGGCATCCTTTAAATTCCATTAATAATGGTTAACCAACCGGACTTAGAATTAATTAGGCTAAGTGTATATATAGTATTATAGAAAAGAAAATAGCTTTGTAAGTATTGCTCAAGTTATAGATAGACATATAAAATGCTATTTAAAATAGGACTTGTAGGATTGATTTAAAAAAACTGAGTATGAGTGTAAAGATGCTCAAAATCCACGTATCGAGAGGGAATTGATTTAATCAAATTAGAGAGATATTTGCATCAATCTCATTAAAATCGTCTTGTACATCAAATTCTCATTTTGAAAAATGATGTTATCGGCATCCTTTAATCCTTATTGAAAATATTGACATTGAAGAAATTAAGATAACGCTACTTATATCTAAATAGAAAGCAGATTTAGAAAAGAAAATTGTTTTGACTAAAAATGTACTATTGCGTCAAAAGTGACTTGAGATGATCGATTTTTTTAAGCATCAAACCCATGAATTAAAATACCAAACCAGTAAGGACCCTTATTTAGAAGCCAGCCGAGCCCCAAACTTATACTACCTATAGTCACTTGGTTGCGTTAAGGGCTAATATTCCACTCGGAAAGACTAGACTCTGACCAAGAAGATAAAAATAATCCCACATATAAGCAGTTAGATGTTCAAACGCAAAAAAGTATCAACTATGAATAGTAAATGACGTCCACTGTAATTTTTTGTCTAATGACAACTGGACACGATTTTTCTGGAAATGCCATGGATTCTGATCTCGTGCGGTTGGCAGTGAGTCTCAAAATGAAACTCTCCGGCTCCAGTATGTCATGCAAAACAAGAAGAGAAATGAAAAGGATTAGAAAGAAAACCCGATTAAAACAAATAGCGAATAAAGGAGAAAATTAAAGAACCTATGCGAACCAATTACTAACTGAAAGATTTTTCTTTTAGCAGGACTACCTGATTGGATTAGACAAATAACCACAATAATGTTTTCATCAGACAAGGGAAGTTTTTACCTCAAGAGACAAATTTCATATGTAATTGAATAAAACAAAGGGAACTTACACCACTGCTACTTAATAACAGTAGCAAAATATATTAAAAAAAAATAATAATAATAAAGTACTGCCGAAAAGGGTGAGGAAAGAAAATGAAGAAATAACAAATATTCAATGATTCTCAGAAACACGCCCTTCTATCAGCACCAATGGAGCCTTGAAAACAAATATCGATATCGAATGTATGACAAGATGAAGCTGGTTTATTGGTCTGCGACAAGGATAATGGCCAAAAGCAATTCGACTGGCCAAAAATTGTAATGCAAAGACCTCAATTCTTTTTAATGATTCCTGGTGTAAAAGATAGTGATTTACAGGCATAAACACAGTGGCATTCAAATGTATGGCCTGAAGAAACGCTTATAGGATCAGCCATGGGAACCATAGTAATCCACGAAATATGTTAACACTCAGTCACAACCAACAGTTCAGCAGCATGGTTTATACACTATTCTCGTATACTTTGTTTTTCAAATAATCTCGACTCTCGTTTACATTTAAACATGTTCGGAAATTAAGTTTTAACAAACCATAAGACCTGAAAGGTACTCTTTTTAACGTGGCTGTAATTACAGCAGTTCATGACCACAAATAAAGCAAAAAGAAATGGCCAAAATGCAACACTTCATGGACCAACATAGAGCAGCAGAATGGTTAAAATGCAGCAGCAGTTTCAACTCCAAAATGCAACAACAAAATGGCTAAAGTACACCTAAATGAGCTAATTACCATGATTGGCTAGTTTAATCTAACCTGAACGTGTTTACAAAGACCAACATTTAAATAATTTGAGCTAAAGAACCAGACTAGATCGAAACATGCTCAGTCAACAGGATGAGTTTTCATTTTTAAAATATGCCGATTAAGCTAACACAAATGTGTTGTACTAGCTGAGCTAAATTTAGCATAGAAATATGAATAACTTGAATAGCATATCATGCTTAAGCTAACATAAACATGTTTATCCATACTAAACTAATGTGTTGGCAGATTAAGATGAATCAGGTTAGGTAGAACATGCTCAGTTTAAAGCAGGCCCAATCAAATACTTAACAATACATATTAAAACTAACATGAGCATGCTAAACGAACTGAATTTACTGCCATAGACACAAATTTCACAAGATAGCATATCATATAACTAACAGATTTAAACAAATCAAATTAAACTGACATGCATAAACGCTACTTAGTTACCAGCAAAACCTCTTCGATTACACTAGCATAGTAAAATGCCTAAATTAACGAAATTACTACTAAATCAATTCACACACAAAAAAAAAAAAAAAAAAAAAAATACTCATAAACAAACTGAACTACTAGAATGAAAATAAGCTAAGACGAGGAAGAAATTACCTTTTGTGGTACAGTGAACGGGGCGTCGTGGGTCGCGAATCCACGCTCGAATACGACGAACGATTCGAACCTCAGATCGAAACGAACCAGAAAGCCAGAAATTCTTCTATGAGAAAATGTTAAAGAACAAAGTAGTATGAAATTTTAGAGTATGCTACGGACCCAAAAGCAATTTTTTTTTTCTGGCAGAGACAGTCGATATTTGCTTATCTAATTGTAAAAATATTTAGAAAGGTTTAAGGCGGCTGAAGGAACTCTCTCAAATGGGTAATCAAAGTGAATATTTATAGTAGAATCCCTAGGGTTTGCTATCGTTCGAATTGAGCGGGATTTTCTGGTATAGGATTCAAATCGAGTCAAATGGACCGTTCAAATCTGAGCGTTGAGAGTGTTTTTGAGCAGATGGTCACGTGATTCGATTCGGTGTTACCAAAAATAGCTCGACCATTCTCTGATTTTGAGGATCAACGCGTTTTGAAGTAAAAAGGGGAAAACCTTTCTCTGTCAACGACAGAAAGCCCAGGCGTAGCGACAATTTTGGTGTGGAAATGGCATAGGCAAAACTGCCATGGCTAAAGGGAAGTAGGGTTTTGCTAAATGGGGATGAGGGAGAGAGACGCGCGGCTGAAGAGACAAAGTTTGCACGAAAATGGGATAGCCCAGTCTGTAATGGCGAAAGGGTATCTGTGTTGTAGCCAAAAATGGTGGAGAGAGGGAGGAGAGACGAGAGAGATGAGAGAAGAGAAAGAGGGAGGCGGCTGAAGAGGGAGAGGAGAGAGATGAGAGAAGAGAAAGAGGGAGGCGGCTGAAGGGTTTTTAGGGGTAAAAATATTGGGCCGGTCGGGTCGGGTCGGGTATTTCGGATGGGCTGGTCACTAACGGACTCAGTTGGTCCGAATTTTGGGATTGAAGTATCTTTTCCCCCGTATTTCTTTTGGCTTCTAAATTAGATCAAATATATTACGTAGTAGTAGTAATAATAATAATGACCATAATAATAGATTTCGTAATTTAGCGTTAATATAGAATATGAGCATTAGTACATAAAATATAAACGAAGCGATAATAGAGTAAAATATTACCTAAGTTATATCTTATATAATAAGTAAGTAGCGATGTATGACGTGTTAATACTTAAAACTATAGTAGTAGAAATTATAATAAAATAAAGGTAAAAATAAGATATTGATTTATTAATTAGAATAGAGGAGGGGCAAAATTGGGTGTCAACACGTCCAATACACACAAAAATGTACTAGCATAAGAAGTTGGAACATAACCATTCCCATAATCAAGATAGATTATATTTTAATCTCATGCTACAATCATCAAGATACTTTGCCCGAGCTTTCATCTTTGATTGTGAACATTAACTTTATAACTTATAAGAACCGACAATTTAATCTTCCGCGCATGAGCTAAAATTCCATACACTAAATCGTCTACTATATAAGTAAAGGGCACACATGAACAAATGATCTATTTAAATTAAGACTTTATTGAATTGAATAAATAAATAAATAATTGTTCCAAAAGAAATAAAAATAATACTATAATCAAACCGCATGGTTAATAGTATATCCTAACAAACTTAACGTCCAAATTTGGCTGAATACATATATGATCCTTCAAACTTATCAAAAGAATTCGTTAAAAATATTCTCTCTTTATTTCCTTCCAAAATCACCATTTCACATAAATATACCACATAAATAATGAATCACCCAGCTAGAGTACTAACAGAATTCCTCACATTTATTGCACCACATGTTAATCATTATAATTAAAAAAGTTTAAGTTATATACATCGTCAATGTAAAAAATGTATACATCATCAGATCATTCAAATAATATCCAGACATAAGTTTTCTTAAACGTGGGATTTATAACCTGGTAATTGCATGCTACAACAAATAAAAGTAAAGAAGCATTACGATTGTAGTTTTTATCATATATCAAAATGCTCCGCTGTAGTTTAGAAATCTTTAATTTCTACAATATATTCTAAAGGAAGTAAAAGTAGCCTGCATTTTGGAATTCAGACGCCCCAAATCTTCACACAACCAAAAAAAAAAAAAAAATCGAGCTTCGTAAATGTTACTATAACTTTTGTGAAAAGCTTTGGTTTTGCTCCTGGTTGTCCAGTTCAAAGTGATGGAAAAGGAAATGGAACAAATAGTGAAGGGGCAGAAGATGCAAGAAGTAGGAGAGAAGATTGTTAAAAAAAATGGCCTCACGTGCTCAAGTTTGGTGTCTCAACACATTGTGTCATGTCTTCAAACTCCAAATTTTAAGGGGTCGCATATGTCTTCAAACTCCAAATTTTCTTGTACCTAGTAATTTTCAGCCTTGCTTGCTTACACAGTAAGCGTGCAATAAAATACTATAGGGTTCACTCACTTCACTACTTCTCCAGTAGAGTCATATATTCCAAATAATTATTAGTATTATCATCATTACTATTATTATTAAAACCGTCCAAACTTTGCTCTCAATTATTATTCTACTATAGGGGTCATTAATCACTGTGCGCTTTAGTAGTGAGTCATGTTGGGAATAAAATAGCCCCGCAAAAATAATATTCACGGTATTAGTGATAAACGCGGAACACTAATTTATGGTTAAATTAGCAAGAATAAAATGCGCAATAATGACACCAAGGTTTTACGTGGAAACCCTTCCGAATAAGGGAAAAACCACGGCCAAGAGGAGCGGTGATATCACTATAGCAAGGAATTTTACATTTGTGTAGAACGAGATAAATACTCCTAAGACCACTACACCCACAAAAGAAAAACACTCTTTTGATTTTTCCCACCTTACTACAATATCACTCACACTCTATTTTTCTTCGCAGGACTATTTTCTTACGATCTTATGGAATACCTCACTTTGCTCTCACTCAGATGTATTGTCTGAGATTTTCTTGGTGTCCTTTCCAAATGAAGCTTAGAACTCTATTTATAAGCTTCAGAAAACGCGTGAACAGTAAACCGCGTGAACAGTACACCGCGTGAACAGTAAACCGCGTGAACAGTTGCAAACAAGAACCGCGTTTTATACGCGTGAACAGTACCACGCGTATTTACTATTCAACTCTGGTGGGCCCCACATGTTTGAGGGACCTACTCAACAATTCTCCCCCTCCCGACGATATGGGGAAGAATGTTCTTGTGAATCACCGAGAGCTCATACCAGCTAGCTTGGAACAAACTTCAAGCTTTTGCCTTGAGACCGCCTTTGTCATCATATCACCGCATTTCCATCCGTGTGGATTTTCTTCAATCGGAATCTTTTTGTCTCCGTAGCATCACGAATCCGGATGATATCGACATCAATGTGTTTTGTTCTCGCATGGTACATCGAGTTCTTGCTCAAGTCTATTGCACTCTGACTGTCACAATAGACAATATACTCCATTTGCTGCAATCCAAGTTCTTGAAGGAATCTCTTGAGCCATATCATTTCTTTGCCAGCTTCAGTAGCCGCAATATACTCCGCTTCCGTTGTAGACAGTGCGACACACTTCTGCAACTTTGACTGCCATGATATAGCTCCCCCTGAAAAAGTAAACAAATATCCAGTAGTGGATTTTCTCGTTATCAAGGTCACCTGCCGTATCGAATCAGATAGCCCTTCAAAATTGGATTTGATCCTCCAAAACACAAGCATTCATCGAGCTTCCTCTTAGATACCCGAGTATCCACTTCTGACTTCCCAATGCTTTTTCCCCGGATTTTCGAGAAATCTACTAACAACACCGACTGCATGAGCAATATCTGGTCGAGTGCATACCATTGCATACATCAAACTTCCGACGGCAGAGGAATAAGGAATCTTGGCCATTCTCTCTTTTTCCTCCGTTGTTGTAGGACACATCTCTTTGCTCGATTTCGGATGACCGGGAGAGGTGTGCTAACCCACTTAGCATTCTTCGTATTGAAGCGCTCTAGTACATGTTCTATGTACCTTTCTTGTGACAAATAAAGCTTTCTTTCATCTCTTGAACGAGTAATTCTCATGCCCAAAATCTGCTTAGCATGACCCAAGTCTTTCATTGCAAAAGACTTACTCAACTGTTTCTTCAACTCGTCAATCCGGAAGCATTCTTGCCTACAATCGACATATCATCCACATATAGCGAGAAAGATGATAAAGTCATCGTGAGAAAATCTTTGTACAAACACACGATGATCGAAGAAGTCTTCTTGTAGCCTTGCTCCCCATAACAGACTCAAACTTCTTGTACCAGCATGTCTGGGAGCTTGCTTCAATCCATATAACTCTTTCTTAAGTTTGCATACAAAATTTTCTTTACCTTTTTCCTTAAAGCCCTCGGGTTGTTCCATATAAATCTCCTCTTCTAAGTCACCATGAAGAAAACGGTCTTCACATCCATCCGCTCAATCTCCAAATCAAGACTAGCGGTCAAATCAAAAGCGTCCGAATGGAGGACATTTTCACGACGGGAGAAAATATTTCGTCAAAGTCAATACCTTTCCTTTGACCAAATCCCTTAACAACCAATCTAGCTTTGTGTGTGGGCTTCAGAGTGTTCTTGAGCTTTAACTTTGAACACCCATTTGTTCTTCAAAGCTCTCATGCCCTTAGGCAATTTCACCAACTCATAAGTATGGTTCTCGTACGGAGATTTCATCTCATCTTGCATGGCTTCAATCCATTGATCCTTGTGCTCATCTTCCATGGCCTCCTCATAACATTCGGGTTCTCCCCATAGGTGAGTAATACATACTCATTAGGTGAATAACGGAAGAAGGAACATCTTGTCTAGTAGACCTTACAAGTGGAATATCCGAGTCATCCACCACTTCATGAGTAGAAGCATCTACCTCATCAATAGCGACATCGTTATCATCATCAACATGCTGTCCGGAACATCATTCTCCGGGCATCACCATCGTCATCGAGCCCACCAACTTCATCAACATTTGTTTGAGGAACTTGATCAAGATTAACTAAGCCTTGAACTTGAAGATTTTATCTTCTCCGCTTTGTTAATATCTTGATGGTTTGATCCTCCATGAAGATAACATCACGACTTCTTATGAGCTTATTATCAATTGGATCATATAGCCTGTAACCAAACTCATCAAGGCCATAACCGATGAAGATGCCTTTTGCCTTGTCTTGGCAGTTAATTTTGACCTCTCATCTTTAGGCACATGTACAAAAAGCTTTGCAACCAAACACTTTCAAGTGGTCATAGGAAACATCCTTGCCATACCAAACTACTTTTGGAACATCACTTTGCAAAGCAACCGCGGGGGGATAGATTAATAACATGCGGCGGTCAACAATGCCTCGCCCAAAAGGAATTCGGCAACTTTGCTTCGGAAAGCAAACATCTAACTCTTTCCATCAAGGTCCTGTTCATCCTCTCTGCTAAACCATTAAGGTGAGGAGTCTTAGGAGGAGTCTTTTGGTGTCTGATACCCTGTTGCTTGCAGTATTCGTCAAACGGTCCACAGTATTCACCGTTATCGGTACGAATACACTTCGACTTCTTTCCGGTTTTCTCTTTCAACCGAGGCACGAAGCTGGCTTAAAGACACCCAACACTTGGTCTTTAGTCTTTAAGACGTAGACCAAAGTTTCCTTGAGCAATCATCAATAAAGGTAAGCAGTAAAGTGCACCACCCAAGTCCTTGTCTTCATTGGACCACATAATCTGAATGCACCAACTCAAGCAACTCTTGTCTTTCTTGAAGGAGGATGAGACTTGAAAGAAACTCTATTTTGTTTTCCGGCCAAGCGGTGCTCACACTTTTCTAATTTAGCACTCTAAATTTGACAATAATTTCTTTTTGGCCAGAACATTTAGTCCTTTCTCGCTAATGTGGCTAAGCCTCTTATGCCATAACGTTGAAGAGCTATTGCTCTCAACTGCATTCACCATATCAACACAGGTAGAGGCCGTAGTCAAAGTATAGACCACGACGTTTTTCGCCACGAGCCACAATCATGGAACCTTTAGTAAGCTTCCACTTTCCGGCCACCATTGTACTGACATATCCCTCATCATCCAAAACACCAACAGAGATCAAGTATGACGAACATCGGTGCATAGCTTTACATTGTTTAAAATTAGTTTAGTTCCAATACTAGTTTTCAAACAAATCGTTCCAACACCGACACCACTAGATACGCTCTCATTACCCATACTCAAAGTTCCAAAGTCACCCGAGTATAGGATGAGAAAAATTCCTTCCTTGATGTCATGAGATGCGGCACCAACATCCACAACCCAAATTTTGACTCATCACAAGCAATATTTATCGATCCGCGTCAAGGGACTGAACAAGATCTTCGTAGCCCCGGCGGCAACACGATTGCCATCTTCTTTCTTTTTCCTCCTATCTCTCTATTCTCCTTTTCAAAATCGAATTTTTCTTTGTGTGCCCTTTTTCCCTTGATGATAGCACTTTCAATATCTTTAAAGTCCGTTCGGATTTGCTTCTATGATGCTCTATTTTGAGAACCACGATTCTTGCCTCTCCACCAGTGTCGATCACCAAGACATACGATGAGGAGGAACCTTGAGATTTTCTTCTCATCTCTCTTCATTTAAAGATCGCTCTTGGCAAGATCCATAGAGATCACACCATCCGACGAGAATTTGATAATGAAGTTCTAATAATTTCCCAAGAATGCGGTAGGGAACAGTAGAAACAAGCCTTGAATTTCTTCATCAAAGTTAATGCCCATGCTTGTATAAGCTGGTTCATGATCCCCCGAAAATATTCGGATGATGTCATTGCGGAACATCGTGGTATTTTAAACCCAACATTGCTTTATCAAAAACATCTTGTTGTTACCGGTTTTCGAGCATACAAACTTTCAAGATGCTCCCATAGGGTCCGAGTACGTGTCTCCCGAAATATGGTTCAAATACATTATCGTCAACCCATTGTCTAATAAAGCCGCAAAGCACGCCGATGCAACAAATTCCACTCTTCATCCGATTTATTATCGCTTTTTATTTGCAAAGACGAGTTCATGAAAATTCTTGACATAGAGCAAATCTTCCATTTTGCCCTTCCAAATGGCATAATTTACGCCACTCAAAGTAATCATTCTACTAGTGTTGGCCCATCGTTTATCACAAATACAAATACTATTTTATTCGAAGACCAAAGTAATTCTTTTCGATGTGGAAGTTCGGTATGCGTGCAACCACGAAGCATACTCGAGACGTAACCTTGGCTCGATACCACTTGTTGGGAATAAAATAGCCCCGCAAAAATAATATTCACGGTATTAGTGATAAACGCGAACACTAATTTATGGTTAAATTAGCAAGAATAAAATGCAACAATAATGACACCAAGGTTTTACGTGGAAACCCTTCGAATAAGGAAAAACCACGGCCAGAGAGTGAGTGTCCGATATCACTATAGCAAGGAATTTTACACTGTAGTAACGAGTATAAATACTCCTAAGACCACTACACCCACAAAAGAAAAATACTCTTTTGATTTTTCCCACCTTACTACAATATCACTCACACTCTATTTTTCTTCACAGACTATTTTCTTACAGTCTATGGAATACCTCACTTTGCTCTTACTCAGATGTATTGTCTGAGATTTTCTTGGTGTCCTTTCCAAATGAAGTTTTAGAACTATTTATAAGCGAGAGAAAACGCGTGAAACGAAGAATCCGTGAACGATTCACAGAATGTAAGAAATCATAGCGTTTTATACGCTGGAACAAGCATCACGCGTATTTACTATTCAATTCTGGTGGGCCCCACATGTCTGAGGGACCTACTCAACAAGTCATGCATTGCGTGTTCGCATAAGCGCTTCAATAGATAAGTTGATAATCAAATGCTATTCTTGGCACGCATGAAAGGAAGATACCAAACAAATACAATGAAATTCATCGAAACGACCAGAAAAAAAAAGGGTTGACTATGTCAAGACCTCACACTTTTTTAGCAAAGCAGGAAGGTACCTCAAGCATCTTCCAGCTGGTTTACGAATAATAATAAGCAAATTGAGCAAGAAGCAATAATGATATTTAATGTTGATTTCAGGGCACTTTCTTCTAGGGATGCCGTTTGCAATAACAGTAGTGATAATGAAGTTGCCAACGTTAAGCCAGAAATCAAGAATCTTGAGGAAATAATAAATTCAGATTCTTATTGGGAGAATGAATTAGTTATGATGAAAGAGGTGAGCAGAGAGCAACTGGTACTAGATTCAATTTGGGATTTTGGAGATGAAGACAGTATTTTTGAAGTGCCAACTTTGTCACCATTATCATACTCTCAGCTTTTGGTATCGTATATGAAAATTAACAATACTCTCAGCTCTTGGTAGCATATATGGAAATTAACAAATCAGAGGCAGCGTAAGGAATATATTGAACTGAATGACGTGTTACTAAATTGAGTGACCTTTTGAATTAGTGTGTCTGAAATTTAATATTTATACATATTTATTACTACAGAATTTTTAATACGTACGCAGAGTTTGAGTCAAAGTCAAAGTCAAAGTAGGGAAATTGCAAATTATTTTGGGAGTGTCTTGGATCTTGTTTGTTTTTGTATTTCACAGATTTAAGTTTTATTTCATGTAAATACGAAATTAATCTGAAAATTCCGTTTGATTGGTTTATTGAACGTACATGCATATGCAACGAAGTAATGAAAGCAATTTTACAGAAGGTAATCGAACTTATAATATTAATGCAGTAAAATCATCAAACTAATTTCTAGTTTTTTTATTTTAATATTTTGTTAATTGTGTATGTTTATAATATAGGTTATGATAATGGGATTTTTTAAATAGAGATTTATTTTTTAAATAGAGATTTTCTTACGTGGCATGTACATAGTGGCCAGGCATGCATAATGATGATGTGATGATGATATTTCATTTTTCGGCGCAGGAAATTTGGCTTTCCGGTGATTTATATTTTTCCTCATACTAATACATAGTTTAGTGATTTGATTGTTGTAAGCAAATAGCGTTGTGATTTTAGTGTTACAAATAGTTAGTTTAGTGACTTTAATGTTACCAAAAATAATTTTGTGACTTTAGCGTAACAAAGAGTAAATTTAGTAATTATCGGTGAAATTAATCCGTTCTCATGTTGCTGCTGCAATTTTTGAAAAATGCTTGGACTCTATTCAATTCGCTAAGATCTCATACTTCGAATTACAAGTTTACAACTGAGCTCCTTAAATAGAGCTTCCACTAACAGAAAAATATTTAAAATAGAATATTTGTCCACTAAATCCTACCATCACTCAATTAGCTAATAAACCCAAATCTGCAATTTTTACTCAACAAACTATTGGACTTGCTAAAAACTCAGTCAACTTAAATATCAACTGTTGACACCCAATTTTGTCCTCCTTTTTCATTTATTTATGCGCTTCTAAATTTATCGGCCTATGGCCTAAATACTTTATTTTCGCTTATTTTTATTTTCAAACATTACTAGCGGTACTTTATCACAATTTTTAAATGGTCCGTCATCGTTCATTTTAGGATTTGTACTCGTTAAATTAATTTTTACGTTGTTAAATCGTTTACTAATTACTATTCAATTTCACATAGTATATATTATACCAGTTGTCAAATTAGAAGCCAAAAATAGTGTTTTCGGACCAACATTTGAAGCCCAGATATTAAATTAATAGCCCTAATCAGTCCACTATCCGTTTAAATAAATCAGCCCATACTTTAATTAATTGGACCAGCCCACATTTCTTTAAAATTCGGCCAGCCCAACTCCATTACCCGACCCGACCGGCCCAATTCCCATAACTGTTACCCTAATCTCTTTCTCTTATTCTTTCTCAGCCGCGCCTCACCCCTCTCTTTACTCTCTCGCCTCTCTCTTCTTCATCTCTCTCCCCACTCTTAGAGAAAAACCATTTCTCCTTTTCAACCATGGCAGATTTGTTTTGCCATTTCTATACAAGTCTCCTTCCTCTCTCATATTTCAACGAGTCAAGACAAAAATTTGTTTCAGAAGGTCAGATTCTGTTTTTTCAGCATCAAAACAGATTTCAATGTTTGTTTTCATTCAAAATTTCAAACGGTTACTCCACTTGAAATCCCGCCTAAAAACGAGTAAAACCCTAATTTTCGTCTACTATAAAAAGGACCTTAAGCCATAGTCAAAGGAGAGGTTTTTTTTTTCGGATAGCAAGAACCACCCAAAAGTCCTTAGCATTTTTACGATTTTCATTTTTGATTACCATTCTAACTTTAAGACTGCTAAACGTTCAATCTGTCTTGGTGGACTTTGGCCATGACAGAGATCTTCGAATTCATTTGTGTGAGTTTCGAATCTGTCAATACGAGAGTAGATTCGACGCCGTCGACGCCCCATTTCACTGTACACAAAACAGGTCAGCAATCCTCTGTTCTCTTCTATCTTATTGCATTTTATATTCCTCTGTGTGTTCTAGTGTTTCTATCTGCTTAATTCAGTTTTGCTGCGTCTGTCTTCTGTTGCCTGTCTAATTTAGTTGTCACATTTAGGGTAGTATTTATCTTCTGTTTAGTTGAGTCACTGGGTTGGAATGATTTAGTTTGATTATCAGCGCTTAGTATGGTATCTATGCCCTGTCAGTTCGATTATCACATTTAGCTCATTTAGCTTAGTCGTCATGTAGTCGGGTATCAACTGCCCATCTCTGTATGTAGTTTGGTGCTTGTCATTGCATAGCACAATGCTGGCTTTCAGCTGCTTGCTCAGTTTTCTTGGGATTAAGTTTGGTTCTCGTTATTCGAGTCGTGGAGTCCTGTGTGTCTAATACCGTGTCCAAATTGTTTGACTTCATTTTAGTTAAAGGTAACTTTACCTGATAGATAATTTGTATCTGTTGATTTATTAGCATTCCTTCGTATTAGTCTTAATATCATCATAGATGCCCTGCATTGTAATTTCATGGAATTGTTTCCCACTTTCCTTTGCGGTGTTATATAGTTATTCGGAAGTATGCGTCTTAACCATATGGAAATCAATAAGTGTATTCTGCCTATATGACTAACGTGATATGGTTCTTGTCTGTCTCAACGCGAGGAATTGTTTTACGAATCCAATATGACACTATTTAACTATCAAACTCTCCAATATTTGATTGATACATGGCTGTTCAGTAACTGGATTCATTTGTATTGTCATGCCAAAACTAATGTACAGGCAAGAGGTTCTAGTCTCGGGTCTACTGCCCACTCATTCTGTACCATCTTGTCCTATTTCAAAAGATTAACTCCTTTTTTTAGTAGTCCAAAACAGTTAGAATAAGGCAGAACTAATGTTTCCTTCTATTGACCCAAATTATTAGGCTAGACAAAGTTCAATGAAGTCCTGTCACCTTGTCTTCGCGTGATATTAGAAACATTGATTCTGGAAGGCAGTTCTGATCACTAAGTTGGATAGAAAAAATGAATGACGCCATGACTTAAGATCTGAACATATACTTTATAGGAAATTGTTTCATGAAATTCTGTACTCGCATTGTGTATAGATATTGATAATTTTCCCTTTCCCCATAACAGTAGGGAGTGCTGGATAATTTCGCTTCTTCTATAACTATTTTAGAGCATGTTTCTGTTAGTCTCCAATTGGTGTAAAACGAGGACATTTTCATCTAACTGAGTGTACTGCTTGGACGATATATTTAGGATAAGTACTATCATGCTTGAATCTCGTTTTCCTTTCATTATGTGAAATACGTTAGTTTACAGAATGTGAGTGATTTAAATGGTAGACTGATTCCCTTTTATTTGTAATATCCTCTACATTTGATGAAAGAATCAGATTTCCTCCATTCTCACTGCTATTCTCTTTGTTTTGCATGACACACCGGAGCCGAAGAGTCCTACTTTGGGACTCAACGACACCGCTACGACATGGAATCCACAGCAATATGCTAAAAATTCTGGGCGAGGCCCAACAGCAAACAGCCACAGCATGTCTCAAAAATGACTGGGCTAAGGCCCAACTGCGGTCTGGTCACAGCAGTCTCAAATGGGCCAGGCCCATTTACATTATAACTATCTCTCACTTTTATTTTTATGTGTAGTAACATATATTGTATGACTAACATTTTGCTTGTGATTTAGATGAACTTTAGCAACTTAGTGGGACTTAGTTTAATAATGGGCAGTTAACATAAGGAAAATTAATAACTAATATTTAATTCCACAAAGTTTCATTTTCTTCCTTTATATTAAAGTTATTTATAATACTCCTAATACTTATTTTCCTTGGAATAATTAATTTTTAAAATAGCATGATTATCTATTTTGGGCTAAAAGAGTCATGATCCACTTTTACAATCCTAGAAATTAAAAAAAATGTGTCAATTGATACACAAAATCTTCAAGTCTTTAATTAATAGTGAATAAGTTACTATAGGTTGGAGTTAATTCAAATTCACAAAAATATTCATCTTACTAAGTGATTAGTTAGAGAAAGCCTATTTATAAAATTATTTTGCGTTAGCCATCTATCTATCTTACCTAGCTATATATATATAATATATAACCATTAAAATTAATTAATACCTAGTTATTAAGTTGTTTCAAATATTTGTAAAACCTTGCGTCACTTCACACCTTTTTCAATTTATTTATAACTAAACTCTTTTATACAAATCATTATTTTTACAAGTCTTAATTTTTATAACATTATTACATCATTATATTTTACTTTAAAATTTTAGCAATATATTTATAAGTTATTTTTCAAAACATTTAAAATGTTCTATTTACACTTAGCCTAATTAATTGTAAGTTTGGTCGGTTAACCATTGTTAATGGGTCTTAAAGGGTGCCTAACACCTTCCCTTTAGATTAATTGAACCCTTACCTAGAATTTTGGTTTCGTAGATTTTAAAACAGAGATAACTTTAGATAATAACTTTAATTACCTTAGGTGCCCTAATTCACCATAAATAATTAGGTGGCGACTCCTAACTTTAATTAACCCCGGAATTACCGGGATGTTGTAAACTATTTTGACCCTGGTTAAAATAGGGTATGACATCAACCAGTGAAAATCTATATAAATATATAAAGCAGGGACATAGGCCTGCCTACGTGGCGCCCTCACAATTCAAGATTTATATTTATCTATTTTCTCAATTTTTGTTGTGAAAAATGAGTCTAGTATTTCAAAAAGAAATGGTCAAAATTATAACTCAAAAATAAGTTAGATCATATTCTTTATTCTTTACTAGCTATGTTTAATAGCCGTTAATCTTTCTCTTCATTTGCCATTACAATTCTTCATTACCATTGGATAGTCAATATATGACTTAAAGTTGAAATTACCGTTATCACTTATTAGCTATCACATTAATAGTCTGTTTGACCAAGCTTTTACAATCAGCTTATTTTAAAAAGTACTTTTCAAAAAAATTCTTTTGGCGAAAAGTAGTTTGTGTTTGGCCAATTAATTTAAAAAACACTTTTGAGCAGCAATTAGTGTTTGGCCAAGCTTTTAAAAAGTGCTTCTATGTGTATTTTTCTCAAACACATTACTTTTTTTCAAATAAGCACTTATTGAAAAAATAAGTACTTTTGAGGGAAAAATAAGCTTGGCCAAACAGGCTATAATCCATAGCTAATATTTATAATTCATTAGCCATTTGTGAAGCTTTATCATATTATAACGTTAGTGATCATGACATTTTAGCCATTAAGGAATTTGGGTAATTGTCCTTTGCAATTACTACAATTACTAAATAGACTTTGTTGGCATGATGAGAACGTTAGTGGTCATGCTATATAATCTCGATTCCTTTTCTTTTGGTAAGAGATGTGAAAAATAGTCATTTTCCTTTTGGACATGATAGACTCAGAAGTTATTCTTTCTTCCTACTTTTTGAGTTGTTGGGTTTTCTACAATATTAAATCTTTGTTAGATTGTGGCTCCTAATTTTATACTAGAAGAGCTTATTAAATCTTGGAGGATATATTCATACCGGATAAAATATCTTGGCATGGCATAATGGTTTTAATTGAGCGCTTCTTGTTTATCAAGAAGCTTTTTTACAAGTTTCGATCGAAGTATTTTTCTCAAGCCTGAAGAATTTCCTACAATTATTCATGATCAAATATTTCCCATAAGATTTTCAACATTTTTCTCTTCTTCCTACTAAATACAAGCGCGAGGAAAAAAAAAAAACTACACATCGTTTCGGTGCTTTACTGTGCACTCCGAGAGTCGCTTCTTAAATCCCCCCAATAACTGTCGTCTTTCCCTAGTAACGTGCCTTCCTCAACGGGCTTGCTCTTTCGATTCACATACCATACAAATAATACCAACTGTTACTTCTCTCTCCCCTCTTCTTTTACTATTTCATGTTCTGTCTTAGAATTACATATAGAAGTCTTTTCTGGTACCACTGTCCCGCTTATGTTTGCATATTTGGTTAGCTGGATTTTGCGAATAACATGCGCTTGCTCTGTGAAGCTTTGCAGTTCACCATTTTGTTGGTGGTAGTTGTTGGTAATTTTATTGTTTATATTTTACCTTTCTGCAACTTTGTTGTTCAAATCCATCTAATTGACCCTTTAGTCATATCACTTATTGGCTAATTCTCGTGTTTAATTAATCTTTCCAGACTTTATCAATTCAATTATTGGCTAATTCTCTCGTTGAGTTCCTCTTCTAGGTTCTAACGATCGCTACTATGATCAACTATTGTTTCTCTCCTTCAACAATTTCTGCTTTCTGCTTCAACTGCTCTTTCTAAAGTTGTTTAGTTATTTTTGGTGAAACACTTCACTTATCATTATTATCGCATTCAATAATTCGTTATTCCATCTTGTGTTCTGATTATTTATATCTCAAATAGGATTCATGTTTTCTTTTTCGGTCGGCACATAATATACATGGTTAATTATTAAGTTTTGACTCAATTGATTGAAACTCCTGATTTTCAGGTTGTTAATGACTTCTTTTGTGGTGGAAAGCCTGTTTTTAATTAGGAAAAAAATAAAAGTCGGAACTTTTAGAGTAGATGTATCATAAGAATGCACCAACAACTTCCTGTGAATTCATAGAGCCTGCTTCTATAGGGTACTGTGATAGTGTCAAAATCCACATAGTCGTCAATGTTTCCTTTTCCATATCTTTTTTTGTTGTTAATTTTAGACGATTTTTGGTTCGAATCTTATTGTATACTATTTTTTTGTTTTTGTTTTTTTTTTATTTGGATGTAGGATATTAACGTTCGTGTTTTTTCGGACATAAGAAGAGTATATCTAAGGTATGAAGAACCTCTTGCAAGTTTCTGTTACTTCGGTATGCATGTTGGATGATTTAAAGGTGGTCTTGACATTCCTTTTTTGTTGCTTGTGTCTCTGGAGTTCTCCCATAACTTCTCCTCCTTACCTTCTTGTCCTGGTGCTATAAGTTATCCTGCAATTTAATAGTCTGTATTGTATGCATTTTTAAGGGCTAAGAAGGATTTAAATTTGTTGGAATTAACTTTGGGTTGTATGCTTCAGTGGAATTATTTCAAATCCATGTCAATCTAGTGAGTCTTCACCAGCGAAGAAAAGTGAGGCCTTTATATTTTCCTATGCTAATGAAATTGTCTTTGAATAATGATGCTAATTTCAAGATCCGCAGGTTAAACACTCTTACCTTCATATACTATCTTTTTTGTAGTTCCTGTGTTTCTTCACCCGCGTGAGAGTAAACTCTGTTTCTGGTCATATTCATTGGGAGCATAATATTTTTCTCTATGTATGGTAAATTTTTTTTGTCCTTAAATACTTATTTCGGTATCAGTGTTGAGTTCAGTGCTCTGTTCCTGATAGTAGCAGTACGACCACAATGGTATAGTTTTGCGTGTTCAATTTGTTGTGGCTGCCATTGTAGTTATTTCACGAGAACTGGAACTGTCTATCGTTTTCCTATTGTTGTTTCATATTTATCGAACAGATTTTCCTTCTTCTGTTTTGCTGCAATAATGAAAGATCAATATAGCAGAATGGTCATGAGCTTTTGACCTCAAACACATAACTTATGCATCTAAATTTTGTTATTTCTACTCTTGTGGTTTAATTTTACTCTTTTCTTCCTTTCGCTGAAATGCTTGAACACTTACGAAAAATGGAAATGATTCATATATTACCACAGATTTGTTTTGAAATGCGACTGAGAGTCCAAATATTGAGCCCAAATATTTCCTTGTGCTGAGAGTCTACTGGAAACGGTCTCTTTAGCTCCCAAGGTAGGGGTAAGGTCTGCGTACACTCTACCCTTCCTAAGACCCCACTTTGTGTGCTGGGTATGTTGTTGTTGTTGTGCTGAGTTAAAATTTGCATTGAATCAGTGTGAACATATTTCCTGCTAAGTGCTGAGAATTATCAGTAGCAGCGAACTTCATTTTTCTCAACAATGCATCTTCTACAGTTGTCTGTGTCTAGTTGTACTCAGTATACACGTTAAGACAAAGATGTGAAGATTTTTCCGGAACAGCTTCGATTTCGGATGTATACTTTTATGTTATCTCAGGCTCAGCTTAGGCAATATTCTTTGTAATGAGTTTACAAGTTAGACCATTTCTCCCGTATGATATCTATTGCATGCTCGAGTTAATTTTGATGAAATATCGTGTCATTTCGTGTTGTTGCTTCATGTTATTTCTGTCAACCATGTCCTATTGGTCATTTAAACTTAGTTGTTGGATTTTTGTACATATGAGATGCCTTGAGATGAACATGAAAATAATAAGGATCCCTGAAAGAGTCATGACAGAAATAGGAAGATGAGGCGTGATCACACCAAGGATAGGTGTACCAAAGGTGGATCTTAAGAATTATGAGGCATATGTTGAATATTGCTTTCAATTACTGCAGTAATTTTCTTGTTAGAATAATAAGTAGATTTGTTCTAGGATGAGTTTACTTTATTTGAATTTAAATTTTAGAAAGAGGTTAGGCTGTTGAGTTTTATTAGGCTTTTAAAATTGTTCTGCAGATTTTATGTTGTTCAATTGGCTATTTAAAGCCCCTTTATGCTTAATAAAATACTAGAGAGACTTTTTCAATCAACACTTTCAAAGCTTTTTGCTGCCCCATCTTTTAAAAAACCAACAATTGGTATCAAGAGCCTTCATTGATCTTACGGGATCTGTGAGTTCATACCATTTTCACAAACCATTTTAAACCATTTTTTAACCAATTTTCAAACATGGCAAGTAACAGTCTCTCTCTCAGTGCCCCCAAAATTTTCACTGGCGAAAATTATCAAATTTGGTCAGTGAAAATGAAATCACATCTTGAAGCCTATGATCTGTGGGAAGTCGTAATGGAAGATAGACCCTTACAACCACTCCCTGAAAATCCTACCCTTGCCCAAATTAAATCTCATTCAAAAGAGAAAACTAAAAAAATCAAAGCCAAAACTGTAATTCAAAATTCAGTGGCAGATTCAATTTTTTCTAAAATCATTGCTTGTGAGACAGCAAAAGAAGCGTGGGAAAAACTAAAAAAGGAGTACCAAGGAAGTGACCGAGTCAGGCAAATGCAAATTTTGAATTTGAAAAGGGTATATATATATATATATATATATATATATATATATATATATATATATATATATATATATATATATATATATATTTAGAATCTCTTAGGATGCAAGAGGATCAGACTATTATGAAGTATTTTGAAAAAATCTCTTTGATTGTTAATAGAACCCAGTTGCTTGGCGAGGATTTAAAAAATGACAGAATAGTAGAAAAAATTCTTGTGACAATTGCAGAGACATTTGAGTCTAAAATTTCATCTCTGGAAGTGTCTAAAGATCTCTCTACCATCTATGTTGAAGATCTAATAAGTGTTCTTCAAGCACAAGCTCAAAGAAAAGCCTTTAGACAAGACAATGTTACTGAGGGTGCTTTTTATTCTCAAAACAGAAAAGAAAAAGTTAACTATGCTGTTTGCAAATATTGCAAAAAGAAAACACAGTTGGAAAATTTTGTTGGTGGAGACTTGATGCATTATGTGGAAATTGTAAACAAACAGTCCATGTTATGAAAGTGTGCAAGTTTAAAAACAATACTCAAGCACAAATTGCAGAAGCAGAAATTGAGGAGGAGGAACTTTTTAAAATTCCAGCAACTGAAGCAAAGGAGGAGTGTTGAATATTGCTTTCGCCATCTTTGTTTATTATTTTCTTGTTAGAATAATAAGTAGATTAGTTATAGGATGAGTCTACTTTATTTGAATTTAAATTGTAGAAAGAGGTTAGGTTGTTGAGTTTTATTAGGCTTTTAAAATTGTTCTGCAGATTTTATGTTGTTCAATTGGCTATTTAAAGCCCCTTTATGCTTAATAAAATACTAGAGAGACTTTTTCAATCAACACTTTCAAACCTTTTTGCTGCCTATCTTTTTAAAAACCATCAACCTAGATCAAAGTAAGGCCTTTTTTACCCCGAAAAGTAGCCTAGTTTTCCCCCTAAGTAAAGGTTATTTCACAACTCTCATCACTTATCTTTGATTTGTTTTAGTTCTATTATTATATAGCCCGTTATTAATAAAATGGATGTTGCTGTGAATACTTGGTGGTTTTTATTCTTTAACTTGAGTATTTGATATTTGGCACAAATATCATATTTTGTGTCATTTTACATCCTACTCTTATGACTTTTATCGCTTAATTCATGATGCAATCGTCGTATTTGAACTTATATCGTCATATTTCATGTGTATAGGTACGAAGATGACAAACGATGGAAAACTGTGCTGAAAGTGAGTGATTTTGGAGCATATGACGATTAGACGAGGTGACGAGTCGAAGACCACAAGCGATGAACAAAAAGAGAAAAAAAACTGAACTGAAGGCCCGCTTTTCATCCGTATCGCGTGAAGAAAGCGGACAAAAACCAGCCCCAGCACTATCACGCGACGCGGAAGGAAAGCGGGAAAGCCGCAGAAATAAGGCGCGATCCTTCCGCAATGCGAAGAAGAAAGCGGGGTTCTCTGCAACTTTCCGGATTCGACTAGGATTTGGTTTCCTTATTTTTTGTTTTTACCCTAGACTATACATAGACGTTTTATTAGCTGAGAACGGTGTGCTGGGATTATTTCAAAGACTTGTAAGCCACCGTTTTCTTTTCTCTCCCTAGGTTTATTTTATTTTTCATCTTTTTCAACCCTAGGTTATTCATGAATTCTTTTGTCTATGATTGAATCATGAGTAGCTAAACTTCTTAATTCTAGGGTTGTGGCGAAAGACTTGAAAGTTGATTTGATGACAATTATTATCTATTGATTTTCCATATTTTGGGTTGCTTATTTATTCTTGGTCTTAATTGTTTGATTATCGCCAATAGTTAGACACTATCCGCGCGCGCGCGAATTGGACTTGAAAAAGGGAATTCACGTACGTAATAAGAATAAATAGAGTTTGTTCGATTTAATCGTTTCGCTACTGAGGATAGAGATATACCCTTTAGCCGTACTTAGTTGAATACGGAGAAATAAATACGTTCTTGGTACCTCTGATGACCATAGAGATATAGGCGTTATAGTAACATCTACAGGCTTGTGAGTAGTTCGAGGGAATGTCACAAAGTATAATTAACCCGTCAACTAGTAACCCAGGAAATAAAATAGGTGGAATTGTCTGAAGATCAACTGGATTGTCGAAAGCCACACCCTAGATCTTTCTCTCATCTGATAATTCTTACAATGTTTGTCAAGATATTCCAGTCACAAAAACACCCATCACAAATTGTTTACTTTTCAGTTTTAGTTTAGTACAATAAACATCTTGATTTTCACTTTCTTGAATAGTTTCATTCGAATTTGAATTAGCTTAACAGTAGAATCTAAGTCTCTGTGGGATCGATATCTGGACTTAACAGTTTATATTACTTGTACGACCACGTATACTTGCGTGTGCGTTTGGGAGCAGCAGTATTATATCTAATCTAATGTTTCAGTTGCTTAAATTTGGATCTCAAAAAGCATGCGCTGAATGGCAGAATCTACACATATATAAAAGTAGGACAAAGATCCGCTGACGTAGCACTCTAAAAAAATAGTATTGATATTTATCTTTTTCCTGTTTTTTTTGGATTTTCCTCCTAATTTCTCTCTTTAATCATTCTAAAAAACCTGGAAAGACGCCTCTCTTCGTAAGGAAAAAGACACCTCTTTTACTTTTTCCAAACGCAGTCTGTCTCTTCCTCTTCTTTCTCCCACGGTTTATTTTGCTCTATCCTGCTTCATTACTCCTTCACACCGCATATCCATGGCTACCATTAAATAGCCCTCTCTTTTAAGTACCTATGATGCAAAGATTTGGTAACAACCAGAAGAATTCCATCACTTCTTCCTAAAAGATCTGCTCTACCGAATGCTGCCGTTGAGGGGAAACTTTTGTGCTCAACGAGTGTTAAAGGTATATTCTATGTTATCGGAATTCAGCCATTGGTTCTGGTAATACACCACTTCTCATCAAATTCAATAGTTATGCGGTTAATGTTCGGATTCGGTTATATATTTGGTTCGCTTTTGTAAATTTATGTCTGCCGCGTATGCGGATATGGAGTGAAACCACAACGTCACCCTTGCCAACAACATCAAAATATTTCTTTACATCCATAAGAGGATTAATGTTCTTAACTTTCATTTTTTGCTTGACCTATAAGCAGAATAAAGAGATCTAACAGTACTCTTAAACTAAATGGTCGAGAAGAAAACGTACAAAGAGCACCAATAAAGGTATTAGGAACACCGTAAGGTTGAAACCTCCGTCTGCCCTGCGCCCTCCATACCTGCCAGCGACTTGTCGTGAATATCACATCAACCAAGTTTTTGTTGAAGACTCCATATTAATTCGACGGGATTATATATTGTATGATATCCGTTGGAAAAACAATTGTTTCTTTGTATTCCTGTTCGTTTTTGTTACATGTATTTATTGTATGTCGTCAGAATTCAGCCATGGGTTCTGGTAATACACAACTTCTCATCAAATTCCATAGTTATGCGGTTAATGTTCGGTTTCATTTACATATTTGGTTCGTTTTTGTAAATTTATGTCTGTTGCGTATGTGGATATGGAGGATTACGGGTTTAAGTATTCGAACGAGGGGTAGGACGAGCAAGACGTGACTCAGAGAATCAATATTGCAACTGCAAAAGTTTATAACTTCAATTTTGAGATTTTCCTGTAGAATTTTTGGATGTTCAATGCATAAGTACGGTGATGTATTTAATTATTCTCTGTGATTTTCACAGTATTATTCTACTTTCATGAGTTGCGCTCATGGTGTGTTCAATGAAACGTTTCATTGTTTGGTTACCTTGTATTGGGAAATGTTCTCTCTAAGGAGGTTGTTTCGTTTTAAAAATATCTTGATTATAATACGTATCCTTGATTCAACTATTATTTTTCACATTGTTATCAACATTTATAAGTTGCCATCTGATCGAAGTACCCTCGGAGATTCGTACTATAATTTTGTAGCAAATGCTAACTGGCGGAAAGTCTGATATACTACCATCTGAATGGACCGAGAAGGTAACAAGCCATTGGATTTTCCAAACAATAAACCTCAACTATTAGCAAGATGTGTCGTGACAAAATGAAGACATATTTCATTGCTTCACTGTAAAATAAGAAACCACATATCCAGGTATCTTTATCTTCTCCTTCGTCATGTTTTCTCTTCCTCTTCATAATCAATGAATTTGTTATTTATGATTTGTTGCTTTTGTCCCTGTCAATTTAATCAGTTATTTTATGTCTATAAATGAGTTCCCTTACACAATCTCTGCAAGCGCAAATGACTTTGGCTCTCTCCACGTGGATTCCCAAGAAGCTAAATCAAACAATGGAGTTCCACTCTTTTTCTTGCTCATGGAGTTTAGTAATGAGTACTTCATGGATTTCTTAATTTTTTCGAGCTCAAACGTCTCCAAATATCGGATGATTTATTTAACAAAGAATTATATGCAGATATATCTGGATTTCTATTAAATTTGAACAAAGAATTATATGCAGATATATCTGGATTTCTATTAAATTTGTTTCTTGGTTAATTTTTGAATGGTATAGGGACTGGACCCATAATCCATTTATTGTTAAAAAAGCAAAAGAAATAAATCAAACCCATTTATGCTTCAGATCTGGTGTTTTTGTAAGTAATGTTGATCATTGCTTAAATTAGCTTAGTTAAGTAAACTGTGATGCGTGCATTTGTTGTGGCATATAATTCTTGGCTTCAAGTTTCTTCTTTGGCAATGCATTGTGTTTACTGATGTTTATTATTGGATATGTTATTTGAGAATTTGGTTATTTGAGAATTTGGTTTTATCTTTAGACTGTTAATGTTATCTAGACCAGAATTCTCAAACTTGTAAAAGAGCTGACTTTGATCCTTGTAGAGTTCTGAGTGCTTAAAAGAGAGAGACGTACGTTCTGAGAGTGATATGAGGGTAACTTTGGAGGTTTTGTAGGAAATATGTAATATTGAGACCTCAATAACCGGTAATCCACTTTGATCTAGCTACAAGCTTATATTTTCTTACTCTAAATAATTAAAAACACCATGTCATATGCAATTAACGTCTTGATTTCCATGCATCTTTTACACACTTAAGTAAAATGTGCATCTGCATTGGATTTCCTTTTCAATTCTAACTAGGTACTGGAATTATTTCAGGGCTGCAATGGCAAACAAAAACTCCGGGGATAATAGGACTTGGACTTCTCTATCAATATTTGTAATAGTTGGTCCATGCTGCTTCTTCTATTTACTTGGAGCATGACAAAGAAGTGGTTTTCGGAAAGGAGAAAGTATAGCTCTTGCAGTATCAAGAGGGTAAGAATTGTGATATACTACCGAATCTCAATTTTGAGGCTCGACATGTTAGCGAAGCAGGCATGTCGAGTAATCAAGCCATGTCAAGATCAAAAGCATGCTATGAACTTCCCAAGGTAAAGTATGAATTATCGAGAAAGGCATTGTCCACCTCAAGAAGAGAAGTTACATTTTCTTATTCTAGCACCTAGGGGATATGTTGGGACTTCGTTCTCTATGCCAGTGCTCTATATAAGAGCTTGACAGTTGAGAAGGCCATTCAGAATTGAGTTCAGGATGAGAGTAATGTGTTTTGGTTCCCAGGAGGCGGGACAGTTTCCTCAAGAAGCAGATAACTATATCGACTAGCTTGCTTTAGTAGTCCCAACCGAAATGGGACAGTTCGAACTGCTTTGGACACTGGTTGTGGGGTATGCTCCCTTCTTTGTAAACTTTTTTTCCTGAGTGTAACTTGAGTTATGAACGCACTATATTTTTGTGGGCTTGTGAATGCAATCCGCCGTAACATGTGGGGCTCATAGCTTTGTTAGAGAATGTAGAGACTAGAAAGTTTTGTCTTGATCTTTTCTTTTGGCTTTTGCAAAGTTGGAGATTTATGAGCTACATACTCCTCCTATCACAATCGAGGAGTGTGTAAGGATAGACAGGATCCCGTTTTCTTTTTCAAACGACCTTAGATGGTGCAATAGTGAAAAGCCAATTTTCCCGATCAATGGGTTCCGAGTAACAAATGATCACATAAGAAATACACAAACGCATACTATTAGTATGATCGCTAAATGTACATCTCCATATATATGTTACTTTAGACTGTAATTCTTCCTCTAATTACTACTTTTCATTTTAGGATTGCTTTTCTTTTCTTGGACTTAAATTAACTGTTTCTTTTGAGAACAAATATCTCTTATTACAATAACAATAACCTCTAAATACATATACCAATAAACATTATTATATAAAACAAAAAAATTTATTTGTTGGACAAAATATAACTACCAAGGGCAGGCTAGAACACTTGGTACGTATTGTTTTCCTCTATAAAATGAAGGTTCACTTCCCTATTATGTGACGCTTTTATATGTATGTAGTATTATTTTCATCTTTTCTATATCAACTAAATTTATAAATCGCATATCCTATCGCGCCAAGCGCGGGCCACTTAACTAGTTGTACAATAACATTACACGGCATAGAGGTGCAATGCCTTCTGTCTTCTGACTGTACATTTCTTTTAAGAAACATACACGAGGAGTATGATTAGCTGCCAAATTGGTATTGCTGCATTTGTCACAAAAATATACTTAAAAGAGAAATAGTTTAAGACTACTTGGTCTAAATTGGGCTGCTTGTGTATTAATCATTTAATCTTGTCTGTGGATCTTCTTAGTAAAAACTGTGGAAGAGTTTATTAGCATCTGTGGCTTTTTTATAATCATTCGGTTCCGGGCTGCTTTGAATGCACGACGAATAGAGTTGTTCTGACTCTTGTGTTAATGCCATTAAGATCAAATAACAGGTCGGCGGTGAAATAATTGAGGTTTCAAACAAGTTGATCAAGACAACACAAATTCACGTTATAAAAATATATATAGTTAGTACATCATGTTAGGTAGATAACCGCTCTAATTATATTGATGGATCTGAAATTGACACGAATTTTAATTCAGCTACATCAGCCATGTTTGAGGAAGTTTAACGTCCAACAATTTTCCAACCAAGACTTCAATGGCAATTTTCAAAGATATTTATCTACACCAGACATGTTCCAGGAAATTTATAAATTAACTTTTCTCGAAATTTTAGTATCCCATCCCTATTGCCTAATAATTGGTGTTTGTATCCCATCCCAATTGCCTCAAAACATAGTAACTACTACTATTAGTGAAAGTATCCTCCATCCTATTATGATTAACACTATTTTTTTTATTAGTCTAAGAAGATGGAGTAGTAACTTTGGTTTCTAAATTATTGGTAAATTTTAATTTTTGACCTAGTGCAGTGGCGGATCCAGAATTTTAAGGTTGTGGGTGCTCACTTTTTTAGAAATAAAGTTACTACAAATCATATAGTATACGTGCACAATTATTTAAATGCTATAGTTTAAAAAGTTAATGAGAAAACTAGGAATAATATTATCATCATAAAAAAAGAGTCTTCACTTTTTGGAAAAAAATAATAATTTAGCTTGAAGAATTTCTTAGCCAAATTGTCAAATTTTTCTAAGAAAGCAAAAGAAGTTATTAAACGTTGATTTTTTTCTCTTTCTTTGTGACAAAAAATACATAAACGTATAAATAAAATATATAAAAAATTAATAATAAACGTAAAAGGACCTTATAAACTAAACATAAATTAAACAACCAAGTAAAAAAGAGAAAAAGGAAGACTCTATATTGGGAAAAAGGAGGGAAATGTCAGCGAGAATATCTAAGAAGAATAACAATCAGTAGGTTGAAATCAAGTAAAAGGAAAAGTCAATAAATAAAGTACTTATAAGAAGAGGAAAGAAGAATATGTAGAGAAAAAGATGAATCCTCCAATTATAAAATATTTGCGGTCAAGGGGTATTGAACCCTCGCTCTTCCCTAAAGAAAACACTATAAAATGTGCGCCGAACCAAAGAACCCATCAGGCTATTTGTTCATTGGGTGCTACTGACTTAATATATCGACGTTTTGAGTAATTTCTCTATAAATATATATAATTATCTCGGGGTTAATGGGTGTTCGAGCACTCGGTATATCGTATGTGGGTCCGCCCCTGACCTGGTGATATATGACTCATCATCATTAACCTTCAATTAATTAAAATATATATTTTTGATCTTTTAACATAAAAAATATATTGTATTTGATTATTTATAGAACTATATTACTATCAAATATGAAGTAATAGAAAAATGTATTAACATAATACATGAGTAATTAAGTGGTGAAACGGGTAGTAATAATATAAATTCGTGAATGTTCACAAGATAAAATATAAAAAATATACAATTTAATTAATTGATAGTCACAAAAAATATTGAAGATTTAATGTACTTAATTAGATATTATAAAGACTTAAAAAATTAAATATCAATAAATAAGTAAAGAAATAAAAATATTACTACAAAACTTTTCTCTTAATAATAAACACTAGATGGCCCGTGCCCGTGCATATGCCCAACACTGAAGTTCATTTAGTATAAAACACTTCTAAAGTTGGCTTAGAGTAGAACAAGTTTAGAAACATAGCACTTACAAGAACATTAGTCTTATAGAAATCAGCTTGTTGCAATTTGATTTCCCTCCTCCTTTAGTCTTTGATGAGCTAATGATACCACACAAAAACACCTAAGCTAGCCAATTGCAGAATTAGTCTGATGAAATTATATTCTTGCACACATTCTTATTTTCTCATTGTGGACTCAAATTTCACAGAAGTAAATCAAATGATTCATATTTTGCAGCCCTTAAGAAAAACATACAGGAAATCATGTGAAAACTCAACTACAGCAATCAAAAAGAATATTATAAAGGTGTCAACTATGAAAACCTCACATAGATAAAACTAAGAGTCTGCCGATACATAACTGTCTTGCTTACTGTAAAGGCCTTTGGTGATCAAATTAAGCACTGAAGAGTAGCCTCTGAAAACATTCATTCATTCATTCATTCTTCTTTTTTGGTAGAGATTGAGACCAAGAACCATCTGACCATTATTTAGACACACATCCATTGGGTCGATTCATGAATCGCCAAGGCAAGATTTCTGCATCAAGTAGGAGAATTGCACCCTCCCCATCATAAAGCTTAAGTGATGATGTACAATATTGTCCTATCCGAGCAGCAAAAATTTGCGTCGAAGACAGGCCATGCACATGTAGACCAATCTGTCAAACCACCATTGTAATGCTACTACCTCCCTTTCTAGCTAGGATTATTTCCCAGCTTCTATCTTGCTGTCGTGATTTCTGGTGGCCGAGTTATTGCGGTTTCTTTCTTTTTCCTGTTTGAAGTTACTTCTTGAATTTGCTTACCAGGCTGACGGTAACCCCGCTGTGTCATGTACAAGAAATGATCAAGCAAAATGGATAGGATAATTGAGTTAAATTACCTCTATTCTCACGCATATGGTACTTTCCTTGGTCTAAGGATATTTAGTTCCTCAATCTTCGCTAAAGTTGGCATTCCAACAATATCTCAACTACACATGCATTATGCAATAAATGGGCTGTGATGTAACTATTAGTTGATGACCGGCAACACTGTTTACAAGCATCTAAACCTCATCTGTTTTTAGCACAGAAGAGGAATGACCCTGCAGAAATCAAATAGATACTTGAGATTTGAGTATTGAGATTCACCAGTTCAAGTTTAAATCATAATAATGGAACATTTACGAAACACCAGCAGACATAGATCTCGTGCCAAATACAATAACGGACCATGGAGGCCCTACACCATATTTAAAGTTCATTTTCAAACTAAAGATGAAGCTTGAGCCCATGACCTCCACCACAACGGGACCAACATTACAAAGTACCACTGTAAGAGAGTACTTGTATGAGTTTAGACTCAAAACGGAAGTTTGACAAATACGTCAGCAAGCTGATTAGCATAGTCAATGCGCAATGCTTTCCTCCTTTTTAAGAGAAAAGGATAAGTCAAAATTCTACAACTCCCAACAGGGCAATCTTGAAGGATCTTTATATATCAATAGTTTCTGTTTATCTTTATGACCCAAGAAGAACTACTATCCTTATGACCAAACAAGGATCAACTTCTTACCTCTCGAACGATAGTTCGAGCCTAGTTTTATTAAGACAAAATAAAGCAACATTATGGAGGCACCCATGCACTTTCCTAAACCAGAAACTAAATACTAATTTAAGGGAGACACAAGGTTAATTGTGTACTCCCTCCGTCTCAAAATATTTTTCGTCCTTACTAAAAATACTTGTCTCAAAATATTTGGCGTTTTATTTAACCAATATAAAATTAAGTAGATTTTTCCTATTTTACCCTTGTATTAATTAGCAACATTTAAGAGGTTCTCACCATTGATGGAGTAAACATTTATTGAGGAGAGATTACATGATGAAATATGTTAAGGGTAAAATAGTTAAAATACTACCCTTATAAATGCTTTCTTAGTGGGCGTGTAAATGAAAAAAGCGATAAATATTTTGAGACGGAGGGAGTAGTAGACTACAGATGCTGGATTATGATGTTCAAGAGAAAAGGACAAGCTGAATTCTACAACTCCCCATGAGGAGAATGTCTGATCTTTATTTAAGAATATTTTATGTTTTAAGAACTCCAGCAACAGGAAATCATTACCTTTAGCAATTTTTTGCATTATTTGAGATAACTGTTTCCGGACATCTGTCACAAACACCATCTGACATACCTATAATTGTTATATTTATCAAAATATTTTCCCATCTCACTTCGGTCAATTAGCAATATATTTTTTCTGTAGACCTCAAAATTAATAGAATCTCCTTATGTCCAGAGGCACAAAAAGTAAAAAAGATTTAACATTCTTCAAATAACGGTGAAAGCTGGTAGTACTGGATAGATATATTTGAATGACGCTTTTATGGAACAGTAAAATACCTGTAAATTGTTCTCTTTACACAGTCTGTGCTGTAGTCAGCCTGCTACCATTTCTGACAAAGTTGGAGGAACAGGATGCGATCACCCAAGCCGAGCAAGCTAGGGGACGAGTAGAAGAAACTTGCAAATTCTTACTTTTCCAACCTTAAATTGCATAAAAGGACATTGGCCCTCTTGAAGAAGCTGATCAAAATTAATTGCATTGATGCTAGTGATTCTTAAAGTCAAATCACCTATTGGAACAGCCCAATTTGACCTTCAAAATAAAAAAATGTCTTAGATACCAACAGCTAGAATTTAAGAATGGCAAAGAAAACCTGAACAAAGTTGAATATAATGAATATTCTTATCCACTCTTTTTTTCAATTTTTCCTTTCAAGTTTCAACCCTCCCCAATTAAATGGAATTTAACCAAAACCAAGCAAGGTAGGAGAAGAGAACACTTCTTCCTAAGTCTTTGAAGAGACATGAGATCTTGAGATTTAATGAGAACCTGTAAATGAGAGCTAAGTAACTTCTTCCATAAATGAGCACGTGCAAGGTAACTTCAAGTTGGTTCTCCCTTAACAATCAGGGAGCATAAGTTTTACACTAATAGAAAGGCAATTATAGATTAATAATTATTTCCTGACAGCAATATATCTACAGGGAATTAGAAAAGAATGATCATGCTAAAAGTTTATGTATTTGAAATGTGACAGAGAGAATATAAAATGTTAAACTTAAATCAAATATCTGCTATTTTTCTTGTTAGCAATGGATAAAACTTCTCATTGTCTTTACTTGTAAACAGTTCTCAAGATAACATTTCGGGTCCTATTTTACAAATGAAGTAATCTTGCTTGTGCGAAGACCACTAAAACGCTAAAAATCTGTACATTATTTTATCTCTCGAAACAGGCATCTACTGAGTATTGGATCCTTCATAGATGATGGCATAAACAAAGCTCTAAGTATGGCTGTCTAAAATTTCTTCTGGATTGGCTCCTAGTTAACAGGAGTGTTTTCATTGCCATAAGCCAGTGCTGTCGTCACAAGGAATCCTCCGCAATTTTGCAGGTATTCAAGTTGTACACTATCCTCATACTACATAACAACAGAACAAAATGATTAAAATCGTAGAAATATATGATACCAGGAAGAAGACACATTAAGTTGTACCTGACTATATTTGAAAGATGTTAATGTTTCATGTAGCATAATAATTTCAAGAATACTAACATTCCTTCGCCCCGATAAGATATCTCGATGTCTACAACACGCATTGTTTCCATTAGTTAGCAAGTAACAAATAGTATTGACTTTTCCAGAGTTAGTAGCGATTTTGGGACCAATTCTTCAGTTTTAGAAAATAGAAGGATCAAATAGAATACAAAGATCATGGCTCTGGAACTGAAAATTGTACCTAAGACCATAAGCTCTGGTGTCACGCTCGCTGTAATCAAATCTGCAAAAAGATTATTTCATGTAATGAAGCTGCAAGCGCACACTTTAAGTTGCATCTTATGAAAGTAAAAGGAGAGGGGGAATTACTTGTCAACATCTATTCCATTTCGCCCATTAGCAACAATGTCATACAAGAACTGCTTCTCTTTCAAGCTCTGTATAGCAAGTCATTATAAAGAGAAAATATTCAGCACATGTTTTCAAATATTAGGTACTCCCTCCGTCCCAATTTAAGTGTCTTACTTTCCTTTTTGGTATTTTCCAAAAAGAGTGCCTCTTTCTATATTTAGTAGGTTGACAATTCAAACATCCTACATGACAAGTTTATAATCACAAGATAAAATGATATTTCAGAAATCTCTCTTTATTTCTTAAACTTTGTGCCTAGTACACTTAAAATGGGACGGAAGGAGTATTTAATATCTTAACATATTCACTGAAATCATCCCATTAAAAATACTTACCAGTGATTTACCTTTCTCAAAAGCAACTATCATTCCCCGTGTATAAAAGAAGAGAGATTCAATACCATTCAAAGGATAGTCAAAGGTGGAGCTTGAAAGCAAAACTACCCCTAGAATTCAAAATTAAATTCCACAGCATACCGAAAAGGTCATGATAATGATCAGTGTGAAAAGTTGTCAATCTTACTTGATATAATTTTGAAAGCATGACGCACAGCTCAAGAAGAAGAAATTCCAAATCCATAGTAAATTATGGCTTAAAGATAGATAAATTTGGAGCGAAAATCTGATCTAACAGATGTAAAAAGGCATCATAAGTTAACATGTGTTCTTTTAATCCAAACCTTTACTTTCTTCAAACAGTCAGAATCAACATCATTCCATGATCATCACAATGTAGTCTATCATGTTCAAAGACATATCTTCTTGGGACCTGAAATTTTTTTATTCCATTAAGTGGTTAAATATATAGAAAAACTAAGAGAATGAATATAAATCTATTCAATCTGTATCAGCTTTTACTTTCCACAAAACTGCGCGTGATAAAGTCTATATATACAAAAATTGACCAAACATATAAAGTGCCAGTTGATTGTGACAGGTGATTGGCATGCAGAAGAGAAAAAAAAAGATTTTTTTATAAAACCAATTCAGAAACATACATTAACAAAAATAGCATAGCAAACTGGGATTTACAGATGCAACATCAGTGTGTTTAGCGGTTGAGCAAGCGTGGTAATGACTTCCACAACAGAGAAAATAACCTACTCTGAGTACTTTACACTGTCTCACTCTGACTCTGCATTTCAATATATTTTGTTCTGAGCCTGTACGCAATCTTCCTCCGTCAATAATCCGTCTTCCGTCTTGATAAAGAAATCACACTTGAAATCATTTTCACCGTTAAAGCTCCTACAAATTTGGAGGAGAAAAATAACACCTATCTATTTTTACCTAAAAGTATAGAAAATTATTCAATTGTTTTGGCCATATTGTCAAGCACCTTGGCTGCATCAAAGCCCTTTTTTTTTTTTTTTTTTTTCCAGTGGTGAGTGATAAGGCAGTTAGTGCACCTAAGCTGACAATTTCCAACAACGTCAAACCAAAGGAACAGAAAATTTGCAATGCAAGAGGTTAACTTTTTGCGACCCAAAAGATATCGAAAAGTAACTCCAATCTATAACTCAAAAATCCTCAACTATCATTCAATAATTGAAAAAATGGAACCTGATGAGCATAAGTGTGAATAGTGTGGAATCAGCTGGGATAAGATCAGTGAACCACGACCTTGTAATCCCAGTGGCAACACAATTGATCATGACCACATTCAGCAATATCAAACATTAAGATAAATGAGAAAAGCATCGACTCAAATGAGAAAAGAGAGAGAAAAGCAAGTGAAAAATTGAGAAGTGAGTGAAGACCTTCCATGTTTAGAACCTCTAGACTAGAAGGCTCTATTGAGAAGCACTGAAAGAAAGCTACTCGTATGTACTACGTGTTTGCACAATTCAAAGAAGTAAAATTACAAGTATGCCCTTCGTCGTACCACCCGACTTACACTTATTATATAGTTAAATAAATATATGTTTTTATAAATTTCAAAAGTTACGTTTTTATAACTTTTCTTATATCACCACCAAAGGATGTGGTGCAGCGGATGAGTTGCTCCTTCCCTAACCAGAGGTCTCAAATTTAAGCCCTAGGTATGAAAAAATCCTTTATAAGGACACTACGTGGCAAATCCGGATGATGGGACAGTTTCGAAAAATCTTATTTTAGTTATTTTATTATCAATAAAATAATCGAAAAATAATATGGTATAAACTTTAAAAAATAACCACCCAACCGTACCATTAACACCCTATTAAAAACGTCCAAGCTTTTGTCAACATTTTGTCTTGTTGGGATCTCACCTGCCTCAAAATCATTTGTATTCCTATTGGTCACTGTCGCTTTAGTAGTGAGCCATCCGTTCCGCGTTCGCATAAGCGCGTCAATAGAGAAAGTTGATAATCAAATGCTATTCTTTACACGTATCACGTATGAAAGGAAGATGCCAAACAAATACAAAGAAATTCATTGAAACGACAAATAAAAAAAGAAGTTGACTATGTCAAGACATCACTCTTTTTTAAGCAAAGCAGGAAGGTAACTGCTCCAGCAATTTATTTTGATAAGGAAAAAAAAAAAAAAGATGAGTTTTGGCGAGATGTCATCGATGGACACAATAATGGAATATTCAGATTACTCTAGTATTTCTAATACAAATGCAATCATCTTTTACGTGTTGGGTGTGCAAACAAAGTACCACATTGGTAGTTGGAAAGAAAAAGGAGCTACTTATAAGGAGTTGGATACTCTTAATGATGTGAGGCCTTTTGGAGAAAGCTTAGTGCGAGCTTGGTCCCAGCGGACAATATCACGTCGTATTAAGAGTATCTTTGGTAGATTTTCCCGACGAGCGGGTATCGAGCCGATGGTTTGGCGGACAGTATGAAGATGGTGGAGTGTGGCGTGGGGCCGGCTTAGTGCCTTTGGCCGTCTATGGGCGGTTTACGACCTTACCCGCTAGCTTTGAAGACGCATTCACGACGCACTTTAGGCTTCGGTGGTCGTAAATACTCGACGAGTGTGGGTGGCATCTGACATGTTGAATCTCGACCGTGGTATGATAATAAGCCGCGTGGAACTTAGTTCGAGGGGAGATTGTTGGGTGTGCGAACAAAGTACCACATTAGTGGCTGAAAAGAAAAACTCTGCTTATAAGGAGTTGGATACTCTTAATGATGTGAGGCGCTTTTGGGGAAAACAGGTGCGAGGCAGCCACGCGGACTGATATCGCATGTGTTAAGAGTATCTTTGGACCGTTACAAGCCACAGCAGTAGTGTATCGAGCAATGGTTTGACGGGACAGTATGAAAGATGGCGGAGTGTGGCATGGGGCCGGCTTAGTGCCTTTTGCCGTCTGTGGGCGGCGGTTTACGACTTTACGTAGGCTTTGAAGACGCGTACGCGGCGCACAGAGCCGGTGACCAAAAAATACTGCGACGGTGTGGGTGGCACGGGACATGTTGAATCTACGATGGTGGTATGATAATGAACCACGTGGAACTTAGTTCGAGGGGGAGATTGTTGGGTGTGCGAACAAAGTACCACAGTGGTAGTTGGAAAGAAAACGGAGCTACTTATAAGGAGTTGGATACTCTTAATGATGTGAGCCTTTTGGGAAAACAAAGTACGGGACTTGGCCCCAAGCGAACGATATCGCGTCGTGTTAGAGTATCTTTAGATAGTTGCTTAACACACGGTGCTTCGATTTTCGGTGTGGAGAGAGCTTAATATCGGTCCCCGATATTCCTAATTCATCTTCGACGAGTGAAAGACGAATACCCGAGCGGATCTCGACGGTGGCTGTGGCGGTGGTGGTGCGATGATTGTTGTATCATCGTGTGCATCTTCAACTCGTTTACGAATCATAATAATAAGCAAAGTGATCAGCGAGAGGTTAGGATATTTAATGTTGATTTCAGGCCACTTTCTAGGGCTGCTGTTTGCAGTAACATCGATAAAGAGGAGGAAAGATTAGAGAGCAGTAATAGTGTAACGGATCTTTTCCAGCTTGCCGATTTGCCCTGCAATTTCTATGAGTACGCTTTTGGCAGCCGAATAGATGAGACGGATTTATTTGACCGTGTGCTCAGAAGTCTTTGAGGTGTATTTTGAGGAGGAAAAGGAAAGATTAGAGAGCAGTAATTTATTCCACTTCTTGGGATTATTTTATCCCATCTGAGAGATGGGATAAAATAATCTCAGGATAAGTGGGATAAGGTGGGATATCCCACCCTTAGGATAAGGCTTCATTTTGTACCGTGTTTGGTAGGAGGTATAAATTTATCCGAGAATAAATTTATACCTCTTCTGCAAAACCTGTGATGCTAAAATTTAGTCTTTGGGATATCTGACCTATACCATGCACCAAACGACCCCTAATAGATGAGGTGGATATCTATGGTGACCCAGTAGTATTGTATTTTGAGGAGGTATACCTAGAAAAGTGATACTTGTCCTAATGTATTTTGGTATGGTTATGATGATGCCCAATCATGTCCTCCAAACAAAGCGATCGTCACGATGTATGTTGGATAGGGGTACGAGCTTTCTGCGTTTCTATTACTACTCATATTTTACTCGAGTTTTATTTAGATGAGACATACATGTCAAAGTTTAGAATTAAATATTGAGATCTAATTACCCAATTCAAGATCCTAATCATGATTAGAATAACAAATATTTCCTTTATTTACTCTAAAACTATTTGGCAATACCAAAATTCTAGCTAAATTATTATCTCACCTATAAATTAATCCTAAAATTTTCTCCTTTTACTATTTCATTACGTGCTCTTTTTAGTTTAGTGATCAAGTGTTAGTATTTTTAGTTTTCAATATTTTCATTTCCGATCATGTACAACATTCATGTAAACTAATCATGTTAAGTGAATAAGTTTGTGTAAATAAGCAAGAAGTATGACTAGCAATTTTTTGGGAACATATCTAGATCTCCCATATTTGATAATGTAAAGAGGACATAGGGGGAAAAAATTAAGAAGAACTGTTTAACAAAAAGAAAAAACTGTTCAAAAGAAGGGAAAAAAAGAGAGGCACGTAATAAAATAGGAAAAGAGAGAAAATTTGAGGATTAATTTATAGGTGAAATAATGTTTTAGCTAGAATTTTGGAATAGTCAGTATTCTTTAGAGTAAATAAAGAAAATATTTGTTATTCAAACTATGATTAGGACCTTAATTTGGATAATTAGATCTCAACCTTTGAGTCTTAACTTTGACATTTGTCTCTCATCCAAATAGGAACTTGGGAAAATGGAGAAGAAGAAAATGAAGAGAAGCCTCATCCGTTGGATAGTATCAAATTAAACTCGAAGTAGCAAGGAGCAATTCCGATGTTCATTAAGTCTAAGTTTAGTTATTATTGCTTTATATATATATATATATATATATATATATATATATATATATATATATATATATATATATATATATATATATATATATATAATGCGGTTATCTTTCTTATATTGCTTTTAGTTAAATTAAAAGCGAAAAGTAAACTAAAATTAAGCTATCAACGATAATCAGATAAAGGCGGGGAACAATCAAAGCCTGAAAAGGCTTTCCTTTATCACAGAACAAGCACATGAACAAAGCCTCAAAGGCTCATTGGTATTTCCAACACTATAATGCACGTGCATGTTTAAGTAGTCTCCCGATTCGTTGGTTTTGTGCCGGTAATCCTTCTTTACCCACGGACTTTCGTCGGTTTTGTCCATCGAAAAATGGCGCATTTTTAGTTCCGAACTCTTAAAGCATCACTACTAGACATAAATGTTTTTCCCACCTACAATTAGTGAATAAATTGTGTTATAAACATGATTTTCTCACCTCATTCCAACGGCGGATTTAAAGGGAAGTGAGGGTCTGCAAAAAAATTACTACTATATATAAGTGAGGATTCATGAATTTTGTAGTCCTCACATCTTTGAAATTTCATTTTTGCCCCTATTTTAGCTTCTATTTGCATACTTACCTGTATGTGTTTTGGTAAATTTTGAAAAAATTGATGGCAATTATACCCCAAAGCAACAAAGGTGGAAGGGACATTTGGCAATTGTGAATTTCTTCCAAAAGTTTGCTGAGGGTCTCACATATTACTTTACTCCATGCACATATTTTCTGCCCAATCTCCATAAGGGGTCTGACACAAAGTATTGTAATACTTCTTACGTGCTATTTTTGTTTAAAAGGAAATTAATTTATTTGAAGGTGTACAAAAATTGAATTCTTATCATATTAGAATTATGCACTCGGTGGTTAATCTTTTCTATATGGTAGGGGTTTATTATAAGTTTTTCAATTTCACATCGGATCATTTGTTTTTTATTTTTTGTTTTATTTTTTAAAGTTGCAGCAATTTTCTAAAGGAGGATGCAAGCCTTTTCATTGTCTACTTACGAAATTGGTCAAATGTAATAACTGTTACACCCCGTATCTTCGAAGAGCACTTATCAAATTTGAAACATAAGTACGTTGAGTTAGGGTTAAGTAAAACCATTTTGGAATATAAGGAGCAAGCATTATTAAGTATATTTAATGAGTGAAGGATGTATATAAGGTATACCGAAAGATTTTATAAGGAAATGAGTGGAAGAAATGAAGTAGTACGACATTGGAGAAAGGATGGGTAAAGTTTTGTGTGAAAATTTTGGTCCAAATTGGGGGACGAATATCTCTTGGCATATGAAGTGTTTTGAAGTGAAATAAAAGCCTAAAATGAAGTTCGTCGAGTCTAGTCTCCAACGCAACAAACCATTCGTCGATAGGACATCGGAGTAGGGAATTATGGACGTTACAAGTTCATTGAAAGCGACGTGTGCTACGATCTTGCGGCTACTACGGTAATGCTACAGTGACCCCGACCCGAATTTGACCCCTATATAAAGGGTAAAAACTCTTTTTTTTTCACCAGATTTGCCCAAAAAATTCCAGAAAAATTGAAGAGGTTAGGGAATCAAAAAGTAAGCAATTTTCAAGTGGCGGAGTATTAATCGAAGCTTAGATAAACGCATAGATATGATTCTAGTATGGTTTTGCGGTGGATTCAAGGTGGATATTGAAGATATCGCTGTTTTAACAAAAATAAGGTATGAATCTCTCCTTATTAATATTACTTTTGATTTATTTACAAAGATAGAGTGATGAAATGGTTGTATAATAAAGCTGTTGGTTGAGAAATTGGACAAACATCGCGTGGGATGTTTTGGAATATTTTGGTATTAATAATGATGTGGTTGATGTTGGGGCTGTTGTAGTTGTTGTTTTGTTGGTATTGTGATTTCAGGCTAGGCATATAAATAGGAGGTCTTGCTTGCAGTTACATTGATTATAAAATGGTTATTTGAAGGACTAAGACAAGCGTATAAAGATGAGTCTAACGACGATATAAATTTTCTTGAATATAGATTTACGAGCACAGGAGGACAAGCGTTAGTGATTAAAGTGAAAGCAATCAAAAAGGTATGTTGGGCTTGTCCCTTTCTTTCAAAGGCATGATTCTTATGCTATGATTCCATAAATGTTTCCATAACCGCCTTGTTTTCAAAAGCTAGAAGTTTATGACTCTTAAAGGTTGAGCCATTCCATGAATCTCTTGATCTTACTTATTGTTGATGGTCTCACCTCATGTCATTCGTTCTTTCGAGGTGAGATATAGCGATGACGGTTTTATTTTCAACGCTATCTAAGTTCATGATTCTCGAGACTTTCATGACATTATCGGTTTCATCTTACGATGGTTAATCCTTTAGGAATGATATGATGATAATGGTAAAGCCAATGATAATGTTGATTTCATATATGTATTTTTTTATGTGTGTGTATGTATGTATGCATTGCATCCCGTTGATCGGTGGGGATAATATCGAGCCCCTGCATATGGGTAAGATAAGTATCGAGCCTATGGCCGAGTAAGATAACATCGAGTCCGAAAGGGCAGTAAGATATCGAGTCAGAAAGGGCAAGTGGTGACCTGAGAGCCTACATGGCCGGGTAAGATAATACCATGCAAGACGCTATGTGTATATATATGTATTACCGCGCTTTAACGGCCGGACAAGATATTATATATGGATATATATGGAAAAGTCTTTTTTTATAAGCTAAGCATGCACGACATTCGCCTTAAAAGGGCATTCAGAGGCACAGGTTGATCTCTTTTATATTACTTTATCTTCATACGTTCACTATATTATTTTCCATGTTCGGTATCGCTTACTATGTTACTATTCATGCCTTACATACTCGCATACATTGCTCGTACTGACGTCCCTTCTTGTGAATGCTGCGTTCTTGCCCGCATGTGTGGATAGACGAGACGAGGATCTTTCATCGTAGGCTGCCTTCAGGTACTGGTCTCGAGTGGTGGCTCCACTTCTTCCTGGAGCATTGCCGAGTCTGAGTTGCATATGTTTTTTTGTGACAAGAGGGTATGTCGGGGCCACTGCCCCAACTTGTATACCTCGCCCTCATGTTCATAGAGGCTTTGCGAACCGATTCACTGTGTCACCTTAGTCATAGTGTGACATGTGATATCGGTATCGTGCGGGTCCATCATTTATACATTTAATTATGCATGATATTATGTTCATATTTAGCCTCTTGATCTTATTGTTTCCATTTGAGACACGAAGGATGTAAGTTATAAGTTGGTTCGCTCGGTTTCTGTAAGGTGCCGGGTGCCAATCACGCCTTACCAAGGGTGGGTGTGACAATAACTTTTTTGTGTGCCTCCCCTCTAAAAAAATAGAGTGAGAGATAGGATTATATATATAAGATTATATATGTGTTATATATGTCCAATATACTCCGATGTATTTTCACCCACTGTAAAAAACTAAATCTATCTCTATGACCCAAACTATTTTAAGAAATAACTCAAACTACATTTATTTTTCATTTCTTTAAGCTGCTATTTATTATTCAAAACACGTGTAATTCTTTGGTCAATGTTAATCTAATCAACTTTTTAAAATGTTGATGAAGTCATCATGTTTTTATCAGTATTTTCTAAAGCATATCATTTTATACAACTTTCTTAATCCAAGTTAAAGTATACACATAAATTAATTTGGCTCCATTTGGGTTTGAAAAATTACCGAAGTGCAAATTTCATGTAAAAGTATAGCAGTTCTAATCTATACACTCCTTATACATAGTTAAATTTATTTTCTTTAGATAAGTTAATTTTTATATAATTAAAAAATCATGTGAATTGATAATATTTAATTAAGAATAATTTATTGAAAAGATTATTTAATTTCTAGGAATGAGTGATATGTTAAAGGGTGTGCCCAGGCTAAAAACACTATGTGATAGTATTTTCCTTTAGTGAGATCATATGTTCTTACAAATACAAAAAGTAAAAATTATTACATAACATTGTGTAATGTTTAAAATGAAGGTAACTGTCACGACCCAATTCGTGAATCGTGATGGCACCTACACTATTCCCCTATGTAGGCGAATCATTCCCAAATCATTTTAACCATTTATAAGAATTATGCAGAAATAAACAATAATTTAGCTAACAGATTCGAATCATATACATAATAAATGTGGAAGTAATAACAACCCCAAAATCTGGTATGGACTAGTACAAGAGCCCCTATTTCGAGATACAAGTCTGATATGAAGTAAAAATCTCAAGTATAACAATACTGTCTCAAGTATACAAAATAGACAGTTATGTACAAAGAAAGAGTCTCCAGGTTGCGGATCTAGCCAAAGCTCACCCTGGAGTCTCTGTCAAGTAGACTCGGATCACTCTCGATGACAGAAGTTGGAACTAGTAATAAACTCTGCACTAAAATGAAGAGTACAACAAGAGTAGCATCAGTACAAACAACACGTACTGAGTAAGCATCATAGGCCGACTAAGATAGTTCACGCATATAAGCATAAAATCAACAAGATAAGCAGGTAAGCACATAATACTCAAACCAAGTCACAGAATATCCCATAACCGAATCACCACCTAAGATGAAGCTTCTAAACCACAAGTCTGTCTTATCACAATAATCTCAATCGATAATCACAACCCAAGTTCTGACCTAGGCTGAGTCACTACATAGCAATCTAACCCAGTCCATAATCCGATCCATACCACCATAATAATATGAACCGACCATACCAAATCAAAAATAAAGAGTCGTATGATGATGCATGATAATATATAATGATATGCAATGCAATGCAACGCATCAAGCAAATACCCCCAAACTCGTACACACATGCTAAAGGCTATTTTCGCACAATAGAAGTGACCCGGGGGACCCGCGAAGTCCATGTATCCCTCGCTCCCGAACAGATCTCGGATCACGAGTTCAAAAACAGGTCACACCCTCAACCCCTGTCAAATGTGCCTTTAGTATATATCAAGATATGCCACATCCTCACCCCCTGTCAGATGTACCTTTTAAACATATAATGTATGCAAGATGAGTATTCAAGCTATGGTTCAAGTCTAGAACCCCAAGATTAAACATCAACTCAATAGTAACATAATAAATCAATGAAATTAAATGCCAATGACAATGCAAGTCATAATGCCATAAGTCATATCAGGACTTAACTAAATCAGCTCAACCATGGAATAAATCATGCAACCCATCTCGATCGTCATGAAGAGTCTTTGACACCATTTACTTCCAAATATAGCACGTACACCTCACAACTAAGTCTTGTGTCACCAAGTGCAAGTCATAATTCGATATCAACATACATGTGAAATGAAAATATATGCCATGCATGATGTCATCATAATTATACAACACAATTCAGGCAAAATCTCATTATTCTTCCTTTTTCCGATGATAAATGACATAACGAGAGAAAAATGAGTGCAACACGTATCACAACACAACCAAATTAAGTACTAAGCCTAATCACAATAACAGGGCAACAAGCCACAATCAACAACACAAGTATATATTAACTCCTTCCTCCTCCTACCACAACAAATACACCTCATATTCAATACATAAAGTAATAGAGACAAGCCCACATAATCAGAAGTTATACCAACCTAGGTAATATCCAACCAGACATCTTGTCCGAAGACCTTTTCATGTTTTCTCCCGTTAATTCTATACAATAAATACGTTTTGTTATACCCCGCGTTTTCAGAGCATAAGTATGACATGTGCCTCATCGTAGTAATGAAGTGTCGGAGACGTCCCATGGTGTTTTGAAGGGCACAAACCATGGAAAGTACGTAACAACGAAGAAAGGGTGAATTACGACCTCGTAAGTCGTAATCGGGAAAGAATATTTTGAAACACGAGGATATGGCCATTATCGGTATAATGAATGACGAATATCATGTATGGAGAGTTTCGGAATATTTCGAGATCGAGTAGAGTGAAGGAAATAAGCTCGACGAAAATTTGGGAAATCTTTGAGCGAATTTTTAGTCAACTTTGGAGGCGCATATCTCATAGTATATGTGGAGTTTTAAGGTGTTTTAAAAGCCTAAGATGAAGTTCGTCGAGTCTAGTTTGTAATGCAACAAACCGTTCATTGATAGGACATCGGAGTAGAGAATTACAGACGTTACAAATCGAATCGTCGACGCAGAAAACAAAGCATTCTGAAGAAGATCTTTGCACAAAGATCTTGCTACAAAGATCGTAAAGATCTAGCACGGTGAAACCGACTTTGCTTTTTTTTTTTTAAAAGGGACAGAAACCTCTTCTTTTTCAGCACAAAAAGTTCCAAAATTTCCCGAGAAAATTCACCCCTCTCCCTTCCTTTCTACATAATTAAATTGAGGGATTTTATGGCTAATCAAGGAAAAAGATGGAGAAGGTAAGGTTCCACCTCTTTTACCTATGTTATGGATGATTTGTGCATGATGTGGAGTGTGGAAATGAATGGAAATCATGAAAGTATGGTGTGTGAAGTGTGGCCGTGTATATGTTGGTTGATGTAGGTATGATGAATAAATTTCATTTAGTGTTTGGTTGATGTTATTATGGATGGCTTGTGTATGTTTTGGCATGTAGAAATGAATGAAAATCATGAAATTGGTGCATGTTGGTGTTGGCCGAATAGGGGCTGTTTTTGGTAGCTTATAGCGAATTGATTTTACTTAGTAGTTGGTCGTTGTTGTCATGGATTATATGATGAGAATGAAGGTATTAAATGATTCAAGTTGAATATGTAATTGTTGTGTGGTGGCCGTGTATGTGTAGCGTAGTGTAGAAGTGAAGACTTAATTTTATGTAGTGCAATTTGGTTGTTGTGTTGTGGATTATGTGAAGAAAATGAAAGTTTAATGGTCCAAATTGAAGTGTGGTTGTTGTTGGGCCGTTTTAGAACTAATGTGATTCTAGTATGGTTTCTTGTATTTAGAATAATAATGTTGTTAAAGTATGGCTTGTTGGTGTAGTTGATAAATTTGGAAGGAAGAAATGTATTGTTGATTGTTTCCATGGACTTGGAAGGTTTCGGGTTGCCTTGTGTATTTGATGGGCTGATTTGAACATTTTGTGGATTGTCCGAAGTGTTCTTGAACCTTGTTTGAATGGTTTGGATTAGCACTTGAACGTATGAATATTGATGTTGGTTTGATCGTATGCGGTTGATTTGAACAAAAATGAAATATCGTCGAATTGTATGGAAAAGAGTTATTAATGTTAGAATGTGTTTTGAATTACTCATTGATGTTGTGGGAATGGTTGTTGGTATTGTTGTTGATGATATTGGCCGAGTTGAATTCTCGGGGTGTTGAATTTATAGGGGAAATCTTTTGCCCAAATTTCTGTAGATAAAGTGATGGCTTGGAATTGAATTTCTACGTGCTTATGACTAATGCTCGACGCCTAATGACATTATTGTAGATCGTGAGAAGCCGAGACGTAAGTTCGGATTAGCGTAGGGAGTGGCCAAGGTATGTAAAGCTTACCTTTCCTTCTTTTGGCATGTCTTAGATATGAGTAAGGTATGATATGTTATGAGCCTTGGGAGTAACTCTATTCTGAAATCCCGAACATGTTTATGATTCACACTCGTTTCTTGATGTTCGCATTTTGATACGGTCGGATTATGGTCCTTGTGTCTTCCGTATGATTGGATTTTAAAAGTTGCATAAAAAGTTTTGTTTTCAAAAGAGTTTTGTAACTACGAACGTCCGTAACTTTCACAGACAGAACCGGATGGCCTTGATATGCTCGTAAATGATTCCCTAACGTACTATGACTATGATTTTCGTAGGCGGGCCCGGATTGAGTTGACGCTCGTCCGTGGGTCCCGCGACTTTCTTCTGTATAGTTCTGATGGCTTTTGAAAGAATTGGATATGACTATTTTTCCGACCCCCGAGTATGATTGCATATTTATCAGTTGAGTCTGAAATAAGGATTTTTATGTATGTGATTTTGATACGTAACTATGGTTTCTGAAGTTCGGTTTGATATGTTCCCGAGTGATATTCGGAAGAAAATCTGATTTGACTACTGTTTTGGTTTACAATGATGGTTTGTTTTGATTAACCTATTAAGTTTTTGAAAATGTTTTTAAACTATATTTGGTTACTCATGATCCTGTTCGTGCATTTTGTGGTTACATTTTTCGCCAAGTCCGGCCGGTTATGTTATCGTGCGCACTATCTTTGTATTCCGAAATATGATGTGTATTCGAAGTATGATGTGTATTTCGAAACATGATATGATACGAAGTCGATATGATATGATGGTCGATTTACCGACGCGTATTCGGAGTATGATGTGTCGGTTCGCCGAGCCCTTTTCGGTCGGGAACCGCGTATATATTATGGTGTTATGATGTGTCCGGTACGCCGAGCCCCTTTCGGCCGGGTACTGTGTATATATGCTACGTTATATGTTATATGTATGGATTCTGGAATATGATCTGTTGGTATCAGAGCCGGTGGTGGGGCAAACCCAATGGTGGGGCAAACCCAGTGGTGGGGCAAACCCAATGATGATGCAAAATTCCACATTGGTTTAGGCCAATCCCACATTGGTTTAGTCCAATCCCACATCGGTTAATGACATCTCATATGACCGGTCATGATGTTATGATGCGTTACGGTATGTATATGATGATTATTTATTTGTGTCACTCAGTCCCATTGTGGGCGGGATATGGTTCATGACATTGATATGCGTAATTTGTATTTCGGGAATAAGCATTTTGGCATTCGGATTATTATATTTGTCTTTTGTACCTCTGATGTACGATTTGCGTTTCAGATGCAAGTACCTTGGTATTCTAGCTATTGTGCGCTTTATACTACGACTTCGGTTATGATTTCGTTTTACGTACTTTACGTTTGCATACTCAAGTACATATTCCGCATCGACCCCTTTCTTCGGGGTCGCGTTTCATGCCGCGCGAGTAACCACGGATGAGTAAGTGATGTTAGCGAGAAGATGTTCCACTAGATTGGCGAGCTCCATTTCCTCCGAGTGCAGCGAGTCGAATGTTTTTGTATGGTATACGAAGTTATGGTAGAGACTTTGCGACAAAGGTCAGTCATGTGTATGATATGTCGATTTTATGAGCGGCTATGTAAGCCGATGTATTATTATGCATCGTGTTACGAACTTCATATGTTTACAGATTTCATACGATGCTAGTTTTATTTGATTTGACAAAGATAGAAGGCATGTTTGTTTTCTAAAAACAAAAAAAAAATTCACTATGTGCTTATGTCATGTTTTGCGGGCCCGGTATGATTGGGCGAGTATTACGAAAGTCAGCGGGTTCGCTCGGCCCTAGGTAAGGGTCGGGTGCCCATCACACCCTATCGGATTAAGGGTGTGACACGTTTCGCTAATCAAAGTCTAACTAAAGTAAGCCATAACCTACCTCGAATGCAGAACAGGAGCCATGAACTACTCCACACGAGCCTTCTGTTTCCGAAATGCCTCAGAACGATGGTAGTCTAGTAAATAACAACAGACCATAATGTTAAGTAAGCCACAGACCATATAATCAAACAAAACAACAATTGGAGAAGAAGACCCAATTACTTCTACCCTTTTCAATTGGGTGAACTATCACTTAATGGTTGATTTGTCATAATCTCAATCCCAACAATCATACTATTTCAATTCGTGGGTTTTCTAATCAATTTAACCCCTTTCAAATAGATTTTAGGCCAAAGTTCTTATTTTTATTAGAACCTCCACCATAGGTAATCAAATTCCCTTCCTAGAAAGTGATAAACTATACGCCTAGATGGTTAATCCACAAAAAAATCAACAGCCCATTAATTATTTAAGGGTTTAATAATTCTAAGATTCTAGTCTTTTCCTTCACCATTAGAGAACATTAAACTATTCATGGAACTTAAAGATGATAAGGGAATGAACAATAAAAGGGTTAAGACTTTCCTTCAAAGAGGAATTTCACCCTAGCCTTAGAAAATCGCTTCTCACTTTCTTGCAAACTGTTTTTGATGTTATGTGGGGAATGACTTCGAAATTTGCAATATAAAAGTCAGTTTTTGCCTCCTGTCGACTGCTGTAGCGGTCATAGTTTCTCTGTAGCGGTCTCGCTATAGCGGAACTTCCCCCGCTACGGAGGACCCACCAGGTACAGCAGCAGCTATCTGCCCTAAAATGACCATAACTTCCTCATACGAAGGCAAAATGCAACGATTCTTTTTGCTATAGCTTCGTATTTACGATACGGATCTAATGGTTTAATCAAAACACAAAACAAAGGTCGTTTGATCAATATGGTTCCCTTTATTGCCAAAGAACTACGGCCAAAAAATCGAAAACGAGCGTGACACAACCCAAATCCATTTGAAACTCTTCGGAATCTCACCAAAACTTGTGGACAAGTCCAAAATCACCATACGAACTTGTTGAAACTTTCAAAAAATCGACACGGGGTCATCTTAACCCGAAGTTGACCTTGGTCAACTCTACCTATTTAATTTAACTAGTTCCTCCACCAATGACTCAAATCACACTCAACCCTTTCGGGAACCAAACCAATGATTTCACTAAGTCATAAATCACGTTCCGGACCTATTGGAATCGAGGTCGATTACGGCCACTTTTACCCAAAAGTCAATTATTGGTCAAAGGTTTTTCAATTTAAGACTTTAGATTCCACAAATCTTACTGGAACTCGCCCAATGACCTCGAGAACCGTGTCGCCCATCCCCGCGATTCAAAATCATACTAACGGGACTCGGGGAAGGGTTAACAAGGGTAAATGGGTCAAAAACACTATAACGACAAAACAGGTCTGTCACGACCCAAACGGAAGGCCATAACGGGCACCCGAAGCTAACCTACCGAGCACCTCTCTAGTACATCTCATAATCACATCTAGCTAGGCCACAAAGATAATTCATGGATATCATAATATGAAAGAGGAACCATTTCAATATATATATATATATATATATATGCACATCTATATAAACATCATCAACTATGCCCATATGCACGAGCCGACAAGGCTACCAAAAATGATATACAAAATATGAACCGGTAAGGTTATAGGACATCTAGCTATATACATCTGTCTACGAGCCTCTACATAGAGTACGTAATATCATAAAGACGGGACAGGACCCCGCCATGCCTATATATATATATATATACACAAAAGAATAATACCAACTAAACCGTAGATCCGGATCAAATGGAGCGCTCCTGTACAATCACTGAAGAAGCAGCCTAGGGGTCTGGTCCGTCTCCCTGTCTACCTGCGGGCATGAACGCAGCATCCACAAACAAAAGGACGTCAGTACGAATAATGTACTAAGTATGTAAGGCAGGAATAGCAACATGATGAAAGCATGAAGATAATATAAGATAAAGTGATCAATTTATACCTCAGAATACCTCTTAAGACGGTACGTCATGCATACTTAACCTTTTTCTAAGGAAAACATTTTCATACATATCTACATGCATAATGATACTGTACCCGGCCATATAGGCTCGGTGTCACCTGTACCTGACCTTTTTAAGGCTCGGTGTTATCCGTACCCGGCCATAACAAGGCTCGGTGTTATCCGTACCCAACTGCAGTGGTGTGCACAATAGATGTCGTACCTGGCCGACTATAGCGCGGCTCGGTGTTAGAAAAAAAAAAAAAATATATATATATATATATCAGAGTGACATAAGGTCGGTGACCTCCGATTACCATTATGGAATCATCATTATCACTATATCTCTCATTTGAGGGTCAACTATCATAAAATGAGGTTAACAACGATGAACAAGATCAACAATATCATGAGGACATCAAGAACCATAAGGTTCTAGCATATTTAGGAATAGGGACATTTTGGATATCACGCGTAGGCTTACAACAAAGGAATCATGCCTTAAGAAAGAAAAAGTTAGCCTTAACATACCTTTGCGTCTCCTTAACTACTTAACGTTCTCCTCCCAAGCTCGCAAATCTACATTCAAGAGGATTCATACTAAGGTTAAGTCTTGAAAACACTCTTAAGTTCAAACTAGTGTAATTAACGAGCTAGCGGAATTTGAGCAGCACTTCCCCTATTTTGTCGATTTTCACCAAATTTCAAAACAACTCCCAAACAACAATAATAACGTCAACAGTACCATAGTCAAGGAGTTATATTCAAATTAATCTTAAATCACTCCAAAATCCCCTTTCAAATTCACCTCATATTCATCAACTTCAATTCAATACTTTGTGACTTTTCCACTTTAATTCTTTTCCTTTCCAAGAGTTACTAAACCTTTAAACCAACTCAATCATGTAAACAAGATGGAGAACATACCTTATAATAGAAGAACTTCTCCCAACTCAACTTCTTCCAAGACCAAGTTCATCACAACATTGAAGAGAAGCAAGAACAATCATCTTCCATGGATTATCGTGAGGTTTTAGTGTTTGATCTTCTCTTTTGATGGTGTGGAAGGTTGTGGAATGTTGTAGAACCTTCAAGAACTCTCAAGAACCCTCTTATAATGTGAAGAGAAGAGTGTGGGAGGTGGATATGAAAAATGGGATCTTTTGGGACTTCAAAAGGATTTAAAACCATACTCCCGCTTCGATTTGCGGTGGAGATGCGGCTCAGCATACTGAGTATGCGGCCGCATCTCCCCTCCTTTCCTTGGGGAGGATGTTGGGAAGTGAGGCCAGCCAATTTGGTGATTTTGCATCCATTTTTCTGCACAACAAACTCAGTTTGCGGCCGTGTACTGGTCCACAAACTCTGGTTTTCGCGAAAATGCGTTCTTTTCTATTCGTTTGACCTCCAATCCTTATGGAACCTTCTTGGCACTCATATAAAATTTTATAAACCATCTAAGGAGCCCTATTACTCCCCCTTAAGGTAATTCTAAGCAATGTATAACCCAAATAGCAGGAAATCTTTCCAGAACATAACCCAAATGGCCAATCCTTCAACGAACTTACTTCCGCCGATTCATTTAACTCCGAAACCTTAAGGTACACACTTAAAATTATTAAATACCCTCCTTAACCTTGTAGGGGCTTCATGTCCACTTTAGGCTTGCGTTAGTTTACTCATAATGCAAACGACACGAAATTTCCAAAGTGTAACAAGGTCGTTACAGTAACGTTATCAGTCAACATTAGATTATCCTTAAAATCTCTTGTTTGATTAACTAAAAATTAATCTTTTTAAGCATAAAGTATATATGAAGAACTAAATTGATTCTTGAGGTTCATTCATTTAGGTTATTTATATAATTTCGTCTAAAACTAAGGTTAAAAACACATTTGATTAGCATAAAGTCTTGACATATAAAATAATGAGTTAAAAATTAATAAATATCGAAAGAAATCTATTTCAATCTATAAATAAAACCGCATGAGCATGCTCATAAATTCATAAAAACAAAAAAATAATTTTCAATTTATAATCTTCCCCGAGTTGTAATTATCATACTTTATCATGTTAATTTATCCTACGCTGCTCTGGTATTTGCTAATTTTCCTACCAAATTTAGTTCCTCATCAATATTTAAAAATAAAAAACTATTCACTTATATGACGAACAACTTTAATAATTATGAAAACTTATCAACAAGATAAACTTGCAATTACATTATTTTTTATGTAGTAAAAAGGTCACACAAATTATACTTATTTGATAAAAGTTATGCATTATTTTATATTTTGAGTTTGGGACCGCTTTTAGCACGGGCCTTGAGCAACTTGTTCACTATACAACATGCGGAATAAATACTTTTATTATAAGAAATTCCCAAAATCTGGTCTAGACTCATACAAGAGCTTCTAAGAAGTTTACAATTTGAATAGATAACAGACTCAAACCGGATACGACTTCTGTTTAAGGATAGAGAACAACGAAATCTAAGGAGAGACTCGGGTTGCAATAGCTCACCCAAACGTCTTTGACGAATGCCTCGAAACGGTCGTGAGACTCCGAACATCACACGAAATAACTCTACACTCCAGAAGGAGTGTAGCAAGAGTAGTATGAGCACAACACTAGGCTCGTAGGTATCATAGGCCGACTAAGACTAGATAACGTATATAAAGGCAACAAGCAAGAAAAACATATAAACCAACAAGTACAAGTCAATATGAATCCATATCCACGAACAAGTCATCTTTTATGTTATAGCATCTAAACCCAATTGTGCCAAGTCTTAGTATAATCAATCCGAATCGGTACATCACGGTAGTATCACAACAATCAAAGAACCAAGATATAATGCAATGCAATAATGTATGTAGGATGAATGCAATGCATATGCGTTTTGTACAACATGTCCGGACGGAGCTTAACTCCACGTCTCGGCGATCATGACCCATGGGGGACCCGCGAAGTCCATGTACCACTCGCTCGGAATATAACCTCGGATCACGAGCACACTCTCACGATCCCGGCAAAGACCTCGGGCATCGGACACTCCATCGTTCCGGCAAGAAACCTCGGGCAACAAACACTCATCTCTCTTTTACCCTCTCCGGCAAAGACCTCGGAGGCTACACTCTCTCACATATCATCATTAGTGCCATAACCATGCATATATCAATGTATCATGGAAATGCATATGAGTATGATGAAATGTAATGTTAAAAACCAATTCAATCCGAAACGGTACCGCACATGGAATACAAGTAATATCGATAAAGCAATAAGGCTACACAAAAAGCCACAATGGAATCACCATTCTCATCTCCATATCAATCAAGTAAAACACCGCAATATCATAGCCATGATATATCATTAGTCACAGATACTCAATGTCTCAAGTGGCAACGAGCACAAAAAAAAAAAAATAGATCAAGATAAGTCAACAACACAACGGGATGTGTAGCCCCCAAATCATACAACAAGGTCCAACCTAAGAAAATATCTAACCCAACTTGATACCCGCAGGTTTATATGCATTCTCCGACAATATCATCTAAACATACGCTTCGCTAATCAAAGTCTCACCATAAGGTAAACCGTAACCTACCTCAATGCCGAACAGGTGTCACGAACTCCCATGCCAAAGCTTTTTCCTTCTGAAGTGCTTCCGATCGGACAAGGTCTTTAGTGCTTATTCGTCACACAATATGTGTACGCTACCCAATAATACTTCAACCTATATTAAGACGCCAACAACTATGGTTAAGCTACGGGGAGATTCAAACGTATTCTAACGTTAGTAACTCCTTTCTAGATGTTTAGGCGATGTTTTCTCTTGTATCTAAACCAACCACATACTACCAATACAACATCAATAATTATGTGTTCAATACCAATCCGGACAGCCCACACAATATTCTAAAAACAGCCCACATTCATAACATGCAATAACGATTCACATACGGCTTCGACATTCTCAAGTTACTTTTATTAGTTTGTAGCCTTAACGTTTGCATGTAACAACTTATAACAGCCCATCCAACATACAATATGATGTATACTCTTAACTTATAATTATTCTTTCCAACTTAATGAAAACACAAGTCCAAAACAGTCCACTACCACAACATGTCCAAAACAGTCCCTACCCGACAACATAATAATGTTCGGAATTCTTGCAAACGTTTACGAACATACTAAGCCAACCACATGCGATTTTTATACATCATTTCATGTCTTCTTTTCATATAATTTTAGTAAGTTATGACCAGCTATCCACACGACAAGTACAACATCAATTCATACGCAACTACGCTATATCGTCATTTTTATAATCCTTAAAACAACTCACAAATGACTTTAGTTTCAACTCCAACCATTAAACACCTTCCTTTCCATCATAAAATTCATGATAATAACAATCAAAATATCAAGTAAAAACAGTTCACTAACTTCTTCACAAAACAGTCCACACACGGCTACACCATGCTTCAACATCTCTCACATAAAATCATAGATTCAACCATTTTCATACTAACCTAACTTCACCTTTAACCTTCCAATTCTTTTCATTCTTTTTACCATGAGATCTATGATAGTAACAACCATATTTATTAAAGAAAATCAGTCCATTAATTCCACCAAAACAGTCCCTACGGCCAACTAACATTCCAACGCCAACTTTCATGATTTTATGCATGCGATTCATGTTCGTCAAGTTACAACCATACTTCAACATCAACACATATAACCCATAACTACTATCATGTTCCAACATCAATACACCTTATTTCATGCATACAACTTATATTCACACATCTACATCACCCTTAATACTTGAAAAGAAAGTTAGATCTTACCTTGACAACTTGACTTCTCTACTTGGCTAGAGTTGGTGACTTGAGATGGAAAATGGTTCTTGTTGCTCCAAAGACTATCTTCACGTTTTAGGGACCTTCTAAAGGGTTGAAACACCTTGGAAAATAATTTTTGGATCAAGACTCAAAGAGCTAAATTTCAGCCCTCTTGGCCGAATGGTTCTCCTCTCTAGGCTTAGGTTTTCTTTCTTTGTGTTGTGTAGTTGAAATGAATTGTGATGGCTGATTTCTTGGTCATTATTTGGTTCAACTTTGATGCCTACAAGTTGGTCACATGCTCCACTTATGGCATGATTCATTCCATTAACTTTACACTTTAAATTTTCTAATTTGTTTTCTACAACTTTTGGCCAACCTCACCTTCTTGTTTCTCCTTTCTTCTTTCTTTTCAATTGTTTACAAGACAATTGTATGTGTGGTGAATGATTCATACACCACCCTTTGTCCATTGTAATCATGCCAAGATGGATGAGCAATATTTAATGTAAAATGATCCCTCCACCATGTTATGTCCTCCTAAAACAATGTATACTTTCATAAAGTAGTGGATGCTCAAATATTCAATTGTATGCTTCAACTTTTTCTCCTCAAAATTTTCAGCCCTATGGCCGAATGTAACTTGTGTGTTTCTTCCAAATTTAATTGTCCACAATATGTTGAAAATGTAGTGGATGAATCAACATTTAATTGCATATTTGTATGTCTTCCATTAACCTTATTTTAGATGACTTTGAGTCATCCTTTTTACCTTGGATGTTGATGCTCTTGTTGGCTCATTATTGTCACCAATTTTTACTTAACACCACACTTAAGTAATTCCTAATCTCCAATAACATTTTTGTACTAAGTAAAATTTGTAACCGATTTGTTCTAGTTAGAAATTAAAATCCAAAGTTTCTATCTCACGTTGATTCTTTCGCGAATAACTCGACGTATAAAAATACGGGGTCTAACATTCTCCCCTCCTTTAGAACATTCGTCCTCGAATGTCAAATGAGGACTAAAACTCGTCAATTAAATAACCGAATCACCCGTTATCGCAAGCTATAGACACCAAAATTAGACCACGAATAAGGTGTTTTAGGGATATTAGGCCTAAAAGTGCCAAACGACCAAATGGGTCGTTACATCAGATACCAATTAAACAATCGCTCGTCCTCGAGCGACAAGAGAGAATGAAAGCGACGGTAACTAAAGAATCCTTGATAGGACAACGTGGGAAACCTCTACGGAATATGCCATAAACATTTCTCTCTCGCCTTACTAGCCGGAACTCCCTCTAACTTAGATAAAAGACCTAATTTTCATATTTCCAAATTCAAAATTTTCCCCCCATCCTCAGTTTCCGAATATAACCATTGCTTTTGTCAAAATGTTCTAATCGTATATAACCAAACCTATGAACGTTATCGATAGGCCTCACAATTTTCCTTAGAACCACACCAACCTTAGAATAAGACGCAAACCTTGCCCACTCGAATCGGTAAAGTATTCTGATTTCACTAACCCTTCTTTCACCATTCTTAAATTTTCTTTCGTCGAAGTACCCTTGCCAAAAATCCTTAATGGAAATAATTTCCCTTTCTCCTTAGTTCATAAGTTCACTAACGTGATCACTGATATCTAAAAGTATTTCACCATTAGTGCTAGTCACACCATCATCATTTCGTCACCGTAAATAATTCCATTGACCCACGCCTTATTCGATAGTCCTCAAAAAGATGTTTACGGATGAATAACCGACCCTTACTTAACTATACCGAAATTAGTCAAATATAAGGTATAAGTCACTGTATTGTAGACTTAGGGTAGATAATTTACTTTAAAGTACTAGTCTTGTCTTTATATATTTCTTATGTGTATAAATACTAATACAAATTATTTCTTGTCAATATAGATTTCTTAACCGTACTTATATAACGTAATTAATTGATTCTTGATTTGTATATCATGGTTTTGACGTATTACAGATTTTTTTTTTATCGGTTATATACGTCTATTCTTAATTACGTATTTTAAAAATAAACAATACGTATCTATACACAATTCCTAATTTTTTTTTTATATATATATATATATATATATATATATATATATATATATATATTTTTTTTTTTTTTTTTTCTGCTCATTTGATTTTGTGGCCGACAAGCTTTATAAAAGCAGCCGTTCAAAATTTTTTTTTTTTTTTTTTTTTTTTTTAAAAAAAAAAAAAAAAAAAAAAAGCTTTTACCCCTCAGGTAAAACCCAGATGGCCGACAACTTTATGAAAAGAGCTGTCCTCTTTCCAAAAGCAAAAGCAGACGGCATCTTCAAGATCAGCCGTCCACTTGGATTACGCGTTTTATAGGGAAGAGTGATGTACATGAAGTGACTACACTAGCTGACCTTCGTTCTTCGTTCATGCACCAATGCTTTGCATATATGCTTCTAGGATCCTTCCTTTTGAATCCAATTACAAGAAAGAATGCAAGGTAATTCAGGACACTACGCTATCGATCATCAGTACGATAACGCTTTTGATGTTGCTAACAATCCTTTGATGATGGATTTCACTCTTGAAGATCCATTTTATTCATCTTTTTATAACCCTACCCCAGGTGATGGTCATATTCTGAATATCTATTTGTATACACTAATAGTATTTGTTCTAAATAAATTATCTAATGTATTATAATGTTATGGGTGCAGGGATGTGGAGCGAAACGAGGGATGAGAACCAGGAATTGTTGTCATGTGACAACAATCAAGAAAAGATAATTATAACGGAAAAAGGGAAGCAAAAAATGTTATCTCGAGAAGCAATTTCCAAGTGTTTTTACATGCCAATAAATCAAGCAGCCAAGGAACTCAATATTGGGGTGACACTTTTGAAGATAAGATGTAGGGATTTGGGAATTCGAAGGTGGCCACATAGGAAGTTAATGAGTCTTCAAACCCTAATCAAGAATGTTAAGGTTCACTCTCTATATACACATCTTCTTTACACTCTTGTTTCAAATAAAAAAAAATTCACCTTTTAGTTTATGTAACAATATTATATTCTCTTAATATTTCGTTTAGAAAAGAACGTTAAGATATTCTCTACATAGACATGTTACCCTTGTTTCGATGATGAATATTTGCGGGAATTGAAGAGGGGGAAGGAAATGGTATGGAACGAAGTGGAAGGATGTGATAGATTCATTAGAGGAAGAGAAGAAAAGGATGGAGGAAATCCCGGACATGGAACTTGAGGAGAAAACAAAGAAATTAAGGCAATCTTGTTTCAAGGCTAACCACAAGAAGAGAAAGCTTATGGGTATGGCGAATTGCGGGCTTCTTTTGATACCCTCTTGCGATAGTGGTCCGATTTGGACAATAATAATCTTTGCTATTGGTTATGGCCATAGAGAGGAAGATGATGAAGATGAAGTCATTAAGTCTCTTCTTGCCGATCGTTTCAACTCAATGAGCCCAACTTTGCATGATTGAACTTTTTTTTTTTTTTTTTTTTTTTTTTTTTTTTTTTGGTGTGTTCCTATTAGCTACTCGAAGAAAGTAGTTGGGACAATGGTAAAATGTCTTGATTTGAGTGGTGAAATCAATCTCTTTAAAACTTCCATTTGTGTAGATCTGTCGATATCACAGGCTCTTGAAATGCAGTTCCTTTTCTTTTCAATTAAAGGCGAATAAACCTAAAATGTTTAATTAAAGGCGAACAAACCTAAAATGATCAATTAAAGGCGAACTAGCCTAAATGCGGTGCTTGATCTATGATTATTAATGATGCGGTGCCAATGATTTGGGGATCTTCTACCCTTCCAAAATTCACGTCTAAAAAGTTCCGTACTCAAAGAAATTTGTGAGTTTCAAATTTAATCGGTATTAAGTTGGCTTTGCCTTTGCTTTATCCGAATCTTGCAATTCGACACTATTTGGAGGAATCAGGTCAAAAGTAGTTCATATGTGCAAGGAAAATAAAATTAAAATTTCTAATAATGTGACCGAAGCCTATGTAAGCCTATAATTAAATCCTATTATAAGGTGGATAAAACCCAAATAAATAATGAAGTCTTATTATAAGGTAGACAATCCTAAAATAAAATAATTAAATACTTTGAATAATTCGTTCGTTAAATGACCACTCCACTACCTCTATACCCTATTCTCACCTTTTCATAATTAGGTTCCACTGCCACCAACCTTTAGAAAGGAAAAGTCATAGCACTAATCCATTGATCAAATTATTTTTATCTTTTATCCCCACTACAATCCAACATTAATAACAAAAATGCCCAGCTGTTCAGTCTCGTTTCTCGTGCCAACGGATCCCAAAACTCGCTTTTGATGCTTCCAACGGATTCCTTGTGAAATTTCACTCAAATTAGGCTTTTGAAACACTCAATTTGACCTTACAATGAATGAGATATGGTGGTTTCAAGTTTTGGAAAGAATGCAGATTTTTAATACGAATTTCAGTAGCCATTTCACAACTTTCCCATAATTCTCATTCAAAAACTTAGATGCAGCACCCGATAATCCTTCATCTATACTATAAGAACTCTTACTTTGCTATACGCTTCCTAAAACCGATCATACCATCGAACAAATCGCTCTTATTAAGCCATAAATGCATTCTTGCCTCTTTCGAGAAAATCCAATACTATAAATATGGAGGTCCTATGACCCTATGAATCACTTCTCCCATCTCTTCAACCATCCTCACAATAACGAGCCTAACCACGACTCCACACAGCTGAAACCTTAGGTCATATCTAGAAACTGAACTTAGTCACGCATCTAAATTAGGACAACACAACTCGTACTTCTTGTACCACATGTCGGAAACAACCGTTCGCGCAAGAATTTAAGGATGAGTTCCCATCATCCGGGAGAAGGTAAAACAGAGAGAAGTTCGGATACCAATTGGGATCAACTAGATACCAATTTGAATGAAGTAGCACGAAATAATGAAAGAATCGAAGTTTCCTAGATGTCCCATAGCCTCCCAATTATAAGTGTGGCGCGCAACACACCCATAAGTAGGACTCTACTAGACATTGCTCTTGTACTTATAGACCGGGTAACCTAAGCTCTGATACCAACTTGTCACGACCCAAATCATGGATCATGCGGGCACCCACACTAACCCCCCGGTGGGCGAACCCTTCGATAACTACCTTAATTTGATACAACATGCGGAATAAATACTTTTATTATAAGAAATTCCCAAAATCTGGTCTAGACTCATACAAGAGCTTCTAAGAAGTTTACAATTTGAATAGATAACAGACTAACCGGATACGACTTCGTTTAAGGATAGAGAACAACGAAATCTAAGGAGAGACTCGGGTTGCAATAGCTCACCCAAACGTCTTTGACGAATGCCTCGAAACGGTCGTGAGACTCCGAACATCACTGAAATAACTCTACACTCCAGAAGGAGTGTAGCAAGAGTAGTATGAGCACAACACTAGGCTCGTAGGTATCATAGGCCGACTAAGACTAGATAACGTATATAAAGGCAACAAGCAAGAAAAACATATAAACCAACAAGTACAAGTCAATATGAATCCATATCCACAGAACAAGTCATCTTTTATGTTATAGCATCTAAACCCAATTGTGCCAAGTCTTAGTATAATCAATCCGAATCAGTACATCACGGTAGTATCACAACAATCAACGGGAACCAAGATATAATGCAATGCAATAATGTATGTAGGATGAATGCAATGCATATGCGTTTTGTACAACATGTCCGGACGGAGCTTAACTCCACGTCTCGGCGATCATGACCCATGGGGGACCCGCGAAGTCCATGTACCACTCGCTCCGGAATATAACCTCGGATCACGAGCACACTCTCACGATCCCGGCAAAGACCTCGGGCATCGGACACCCATCGTTCCCGCAAGAAACCTCGGGCAACAAACACTCATCTCTCTTTTACCCTCTCCGGCAAAGACCTCGGAGGCTACACTCTCTCACATATCATCATTAGTGCCATAACCATGCATATATCAATGTATCATGGAAATGCATATGAGTATGATGAAATGTAATGTTAAAAACCAATTCAATCCGAAACGGTACCGCACATGGAATACAAGTAATATCGCAATAAGGCTACACAAAAAGCCACAATGGAATCACCATTCTCATCTCCATATCAATCAAGTAAAACACCGCAATATCATAGCCATGATATATCATTAGTCACGAGATACTCAATGTCTCAAGTGGCAACGAGCACAAAAAAAAAAAAATAGATCAAGATAAGTCAACAACACAACGGGATGTGTAGCCCCCAAATCATACAACAAGGTCCAACCTAAGAAAATATCTAACCCAACTTGATACCCGCAGGTTTATATGCATTCTCCGACAATATCATCTAAACATACGCTTCGCTAATCAAAGTCTCACCATAAGGTAAACCGTAACCTACCTCAATGCCGAACAGGTGTCACGAACTCCCATGCCAAAGCTTTTTCCTTCTGAAGTGCTTCCGATCGGACAAGGTCTTTAGTGCTTATTCGTCACACAATATGTGTACGCTACCCAATAATACTTCAACCTATATTAAGACGCCAACAACTATGGTTAAGCTACGGGGAGATTCAAACGTATTCTAACGTTAGTAACTCCTTTCTAGATGTTTAGGCGATGTTTTCTCTTGTATCTAAACCAACCACATACTACCAATACAACATCAATAATTATGTGTTCAATACCAATCCGGACAGCCCACACAATATTCTAAACAGCCCACATTCATAACATGCAATAACGATTCACATACGGCTTCGACATTCTCAAGTTACTTTTATTAGTTTGTAGCCTTAACGTTTGCATGTAACAACTTATAACAGCCCATCCAACATACAATATGATGTATACTCTTAACTTATAATTATTCTTTCCAACTTAATGAAAACACAAGTCCAAAACAGTCCACTACCACAACATGTCCAAAACAGTCCCTACCCGACAACATAATAATGTTCGGAATTCTTGCAAACGTTTACGAACATACTAAGCCAACCACATGCGATTTTTATACATCATTTCATGTCTTCTTTTCATATAATTTTAGTAAGTTATGACCAGCTATCCACACGACAAGTACAACATCAATTCATACGCAACTACGCTATATCGTCATTTTTATAATCCTTAAAACAACTCACAAATGACTTTAGTTTCAACTCCAACCATTAAACACCTTCCTTTCCATCATAAAATTCATGATAATAACAATCAAAATATCAAGTAAAAACAGTTCACTAACTTCTTCACAAAACAGTCCACACACGGCTACACCATGCTTCAACATCTCTCACATAAAATCATAGATTCAACCATTTTCATACTAACCTAACTTCACCTTTAACCTTCCAATTCTTTTCATTCTTTTTACCATGAGATCTATGATAGTAACAACCATATTTATTAAAGAAAATCAGTCCATTAATTCCACCAAAACAGTCCCTACGGCCAACTAACATTCCAACGCCAACTTTCATGATTTTATGCATGCGATTCATGTTCGTCAAGTTACAACCATACTTCAACATCAACACATATAACCCCATAACTACTATCATGTTCCAACATCAATACACCTTATTTCATGCATACAACTTATATTCACACATCTACATCACCCTTAATACTTGAAAAGAAAGTTAGATCTTACCTTGACAACTTGACTTCTCTACTTGGCTAGAGTTGGTGACTTGAGATGGAAAATGGTTCTTGTTGCTCCAAAGACTATCTTCACGTTTTAGGGACCTTCTAAAGGGTTGAAACACCTTGGAAAATAATTTTTGGATCAAGACTCAAAGAGCTAAATTTCAGCCCTCTTGGCCGAATGGTTCTCCTCTCTAGGCTTAGGTTTTTTTCTTTGTGTTGTGTAGTTGAAATGAATTGTGATGGCTGATTTCTTGGTCATTATTTGGTTCAACTTTGATGCCTACAAGTTGGTCACATGCTCCACTTATGGCATGATTCATTCCATTAACTTTACACTTTAAATTTTCTAATTTGTTTTCTACAACTTTTGGCCAACCTCACCTTCTTGTTTCTCCTTTCTTCTTTCTTTTCAATTGTTTACAAGACAATTGTATGTGTGGTGAATGATTCATACACCACCCTTTGTCCATTGTAATCATGCCAAGATGGATGAGCAATATTTAATGTAAAATGATCCCTCCACCATGTTATGTCCTCCTAAAACAATGTATACTTTCATAAAGTAGTGGATGCTCAAATATTCAATTGTATGCTTCAACTTTTTCTCCTCAAAATTTTCAGCCCTATGGCCGAATGTAACTTGTGTGTTTCTTCCAAATTTAATTGTCCACAATATGTTGAAAATGTAGTGGATGAATCAACATTTAATTGCATATTTGTATGTCTTCCATTAACCTTATTTTAGATGACTTTGAGTCATCCTTTTTACCTTGGATGTTGATGCTCTTGTTGGCTCATTATTGTCACCAATTTTTACTTAACACCACACTTAAGTAATTCCTAATCTCCAATAACATTTTTGTACTAAGTAAAATTTGTAACCGATTTGTTCTAGTTTAGAAATTAAAATCCAAAGTTTCTATCTCACGTTGATTCTTTCGCGAATAACTCGACGTATAAAAATACGGGGTCTAACATTCTCCCCTCCTTTAGAACATTCGTCCTCGAATGTCAAATGAGGACTAAAACTCGTCAATTAAATAACCGAATCACCCGTTATCGCAAGCTATAGACACCAAAATTAGACCACGAATAAGGTGTTTTAGGGTAAAATCTTGTTAAGAACGTTTTTTTAATAATATAAATAGGATCATAAAACATTCTATTTTAGAAAAAATTTCAAGTTAGAACTAAAAAAATTTAATATGTAATTTATTCATGAAAAATTTCAAACGTACGATTTCATGTAAAACTTGACCGTAGTACTTGCACATAAGAAGCGGATATATATATATATATATATAATCGCAAACAACATGGCATAAGGTAGATACTTTTACAAATAATGTCTATAAAGGATGTTCTTTATTTATATAAAGTCTTTGGATTTAATAGTTTTATAATGAACTAAAGTCTTAATAGTAATTTATAGATGGTCGGTTGAAGAAGTCAATAATTTTTGAGAAAACATATAAAAATATTTCTACTTTATAATGAATTTAGTATTTTATATTCGGAAAACATATAAAAAAACCTAAAGGATACGAAGAAATGTGTAATGGTAATAATTTATTAATGTGCATAGGATTTTAGGAAAAATGACAAATAATAGTAATACTAAGTTTAAATTAAAGTAGAAGATGTCATAGAATTAATGGGAAATAGAGGAATAAATTTAATTAAACCTATAAAAATAAATCTTTCAAGAATACGCAGGTTAGAATGGAAATTAGAAGACTTTAGTAGAAAGAAGATTTTGTCAACCAGAGTCACACCTAATGTAAACACTAAGGATAAAGTGAGAGACATCTATAAGATTTAACGCAATTATAACTATACATCACAAAGAGACATAGAAGAATTATCTAGATGAAAATGAAACTACTGAGTCAACCTTTATGAACATAGAATTAATACAAAAAGATTTTGAAGTAGACATAGCTATAGAAGAAGCAAAAATACTTCATAGAAAAAATAAAAATATAAATTTTAGATGTAAAGGATGTAAGTTAGGAGATCTAACAATAGAAGAAACTATAAGTCACTTTAAATTATGTGAAGCTAGAACCGATAATTGGGGATATAGAGTAGAACATATACACCAAGAGAAATCGACGCTTTCGATAAAATATTAGAAGATATACAAGATAGTGATGAAGAAATAGACTCAATAATAAGCCAAAAAGAATTAATGGAATCTAGTGCATCTAGTTCTAGTCCATTTCAAAGAACAACAGGAGAACAATCACATCCCAACATATGAGGGGAAATGTACCTAAAAGAAGAGGTTTTTAGAACAGCAGGAGAACAAATAGAAAATATAAAACCATCGTGAAAAAGAATGCCTATAGAAGAACCTATTATTCTCCAAGAAGGAGGTAATAAAGGAAAAATATTAAATATAAGGAAAATGATCCACAAAGATGGCCAACAAATAAAAAGAATTGGAAAGGAATAGTAGTAGCAAACTATATAAAAACTTATAATGATTTGCCGAAACTATGTATAAATACTTAGAGACATTTTTAGGAGAATCATCTCTCATGAAAGCATATAAGGAAGATTTTCCAATGGAATTTCCAATACTTAGTATCCATAGGGAGCAAATCCATACAATTTTACTAATAAAATACATACTTTAATTAAGGAGAAGATCCAAATAGTGGATTAGTAATACTACAAAGAAATGCTTTAATTAAATTAGAATGCTTAATATAAGTATTGGTTTCATATTAAAAAATTTTAAATGATTATTTTTATTATTGTACAATTAGTGGAAACGCTTTTGACCAAGAACTAGGAAGGAAATTATTTAATAAACTACCGGGAGCTCTAGGAAGAGAAATAGAATGGAATAAAAGAGATGGAGTAGTACAAAATCCTAATTTAAAATGGTCAATAGGACATAGAATACAACGTATAATGGATATACTACAAGAAAAATGCACGCATATACTGATACAAAAACAATTAAAACAAAATGAGATGAATTTTTGTAAAAGCGTGGTATACACTACTCAGAGTTACGATAAAGACAATTATAGAAAGAAAAAGTATAAGAAATACATTGAACTCAATATAATTGAAACTACCCTCAATACAATAGAAAGAAATACTACCTTAGAAAATACCAGAAAACCCTATTTAGACAGAAATAGACATATAAGAAAATACGAACGTTATAGAAATTATAAAAATAAAGGAATGTTTTACTTGTGGAAGTGTAGAACACTTAGCAAATACATGTCCAAAAAGAATAAATAAAGACACGAAATTCAAGAGTTTCCTCTAATTGAAGACTTTCAAGAAACCTTAATAAATGTAGATGAATATATGTGATAACCACGAAAGGTTATATATCCATAGTAAGTGTAGACGATCGTAAGAAAAAATTAAAAACCTTTTATTTTCGCACGAAGAATTAATTAATGAGATAGAATTAGAGAAAACTTCACCACCCTAATATAATGGATAATTTACATAATATATCCATAATATTCATTATTTTCAAAGAAATAAATGTTTAAGAAAAGTGAAGAATGCAAGGAAGAATGGAGAATTCAAAGAGAGAGATAAAATACAAATGTAAAAATTATTGGTGAATGCAAGAGAGAAGTGGTATATAAAACAAATGATTCACGGACCTTTGATTGTGATAATGCTTATGTTGAAAAAATATATTTACTGTTTGATTTTACGAATGCATGCTTGATTTGACGATTGCATATGTCAAATTCGTATGCATTGCGCCTTAACTAATAAAAAAATTTTACAAATTGCCAATACTATTTTGCTTTTACAAATTCGTACGCGTGATTTGAATCGCAAGGATTCTAGCGTAAAAAAAATTTCAAGAATCAATTATTGCTGCGTTGGCCGGCCAAGTTCAATAAAATGAATTGTTACAAAACGTAGGCAGGCCAACGTTTTTGCACTTCTTATATCTTTGAAACAAAATGAATTGTTAACGTTTTGCAACAATTCATTTTTGCAAAATTAACTGAACGTTTTACAACAAAATGTTTCATTGCAATAATTCGTTTTGTTAAATACTATTTTGCTTTTTACAAGCTGCATGCGTGATTTGACGAAATGACGAGCGTAAAAAAAAAGAATCAATTATTCTTTGCGTTGGCGGCCAAGTTCAATAAAATGAATTGTTACAAAAAGGCGGAGCCAACGTTTTGCAACGTCAGTTCGTAACGGTGAGTGTGTGACGATCCAAGATCAAATGCCATGGGAGACTATGCAAAATAAATATATATACACATAAGGTAGCCATTACATTAATAAAATTAAACAAGATACAAGCTATTTGAGTGCTAGAATACTCACGTCGGTAAAACTCGCCCTCCTCCCAAACGAATAGCTCGTCCGAAGTGAATGCGTAAAGGCCCCTCACCATCCCATAAGAGTCGCTCTGTCCGAACACCAAACTCGTTGGGGCTATAATCGCGAAGTTAATAGGCTCGGACGATGCGAATGCTTCAAAAGGCCCCTCACCCGATTACCGCGGTGATTGGACCTCGAGCGTACGTCGATGAGCCGGACATACCAAAATCCATTATTGGGTGATATGCGTCATCGGTACGGGCATCGTTGGTGGGCATATCTTGATCAAAAACGAACTTCTTCGTCATCGACCAAGCCGGTGATCCACGGGACCTCGACCGCGTACGTTACCTCGATTGGCGTCCTCTACCACGCCCGCGTGGTCTTGTGGTACATTAGGACGTTCATGACAGAGCACTTGCTCGGTAGGCGGCTCAACATGTTCTCGTGCCGGTGGTGTATAATTGGGAGCGAAACTCAACATCGTCCCCGAGGCGAGGCGGCCATGGACCCACTAATGCGGCTAAACATATGGTGCTACTTTGCTTCACTTCATTAGACTTGGTTGGATCTTGGATAGTCTGCTGAGCCAACCTGTACGATTCTTGATGTCCTAAAGCCCTAAAAAAAAAAAAAAAAAAAAATTAAATAACAAGATTTGATAGTGGTCTAAGACACCTATAAAGACATCAAACATCTAATGGAATGTAATGTACGTACCGATTGCCTCAAATACTGCACCGCCATGTGTTGGTATCCTTCAGACACATTATGCGCGATTTCTATAAAAGTGCGCGAGTGACGTCGATACCAATAAAAATAATCCCGATAATGACTGCGGGTCTTCGATTTCATACTCGGCCGAATTGCCCTTTGTCCACGATTTTTCCCAAAAGCTACGTGTGTGCAAAATTTTGTCGAACCTCCATCGTTATAGCATACCGTTTGTCACGTTTGTAATGAGAAGGATCAATCTCAGCACATGGTCCGGGGAATATGTTGCTTCCTACCGAACACTTCGAGAACGCGATCGGCATGTGCCACTCTCAATAGATCTCACAAATAAGGGGAACCTGCGCCATCCAAATATCTTGGCCACGCCGACAGCACTCAGGGAGTCCATTAATGATGGTTTCTGAATAAGGCTGCCACACAAACTACGATAAAAAGAACATAAAATTACATAATAATAAAATAAATAAATTACACATAAGCGTAACGATTATATCAAAATGCCATTAACAACCATAATTATGATAAAATACCGACCATCGTTAGTTGTCCAATACATCCCTACATACGGGTAGCACGAACACGTGCCTCATTTTCGCGAGCTTTACGATGAGTCCACTTTCGTGCAAGAGGCGTGTGTGGGTTTGAAGGGCCACAGGTGGTGGCCGCATCGGTATAATTCGCTCCCAAGCCCAAACCTATATTAAAAATTTAAAATAAATACATAAAACCTTATAACTACCAAATAGGACAACCAAATAAAATTAAGGTCACGTACACGCAATAAGGAAATGAATCCACACACGTCCTGGCTTTCTTGACGAAGCGCGGCATAAACAAATATACAAATATGACAATGCAGCTCGCTCCCCAAGCTTGTCCACTCATTGCTCTAAGGTCACACGTATCGAGCAAATAGTCTAAATTAAGTAAGTCAGGACTTATCCGAAATATCGTGCCGCCACAAAGCCATAGCAAGTACAACCTAACCCCCATTTTTGCACAACAATTTACTCGTCCGATCCGTAATGTCATCTAAGCCTCTAACATATTCAATTAATTTATTTAGTTCTAACCTACTAACACCATTAAAACAATCCGGCCACGGTGCCAACCAATAAGCTCATAGATTAATTGTTGCCACCCAACAATATCTATATTTCTAGCATTAATATCTTTCGAGGATTACCATCAACAACCATGCCAAACATGATCTCAATATCTTGTAATGTGATGGTCGCCTCACCCGTACGCGGATGAAATGTGTGCGTCTCGGGACGCCATCTCTACATAAGTGCGGTGATGACCGCCAATCATATGATACACATCCTACCTCTACTACTCCCCAACCACACAGGCCAAAGTAGTCAAGGATGCGAGGATGCAAAGGATGACGCTTCACGTGCTTCCAAAATTCGGTATCGCGCGGCGTGGAAATAGGCATGCTCGCGTTCTGTCAAGGCACCATCCCACACGACTGCGATCGATGCTTCTCCTGGAGTGTTAATACATCATACACTTTCGGCCGGATGTACGCATACCGTGGAAGCTCCATACCTTAGATAAAAAAAAAATAAAAAAATTAAAGTCAAAGCAAGCTATTTGGAGTAATTTACTATTAAAAAAAAAATTATTATTCAATTTTAGCGGAAACAAATATGCAACGTAGATAAAGTCGACTTCCATTCGCCTTATTTAAACCACTGATAGGACCACATTAATGCCTATAAGGTATAGACAAAAATAATTATCCACCCACTTAGACTTAGGTCCCATATAATAAAGATTATGTGATATTTTAAGTATCTTTATTTTGTAGCCACGAAGCATCAATTAAATTTCACTTTTTTCGACTATATAAATATCACATTAAAGGTATAACAATCCATTAAAATAATGTTGGACCGTTCATAATGTTAGCCACTTAGGAGTAGACCTTCCTAAAGCTCTTATGTAAATATCTAAGCGCACTAATTTTTAATTGGAGAAAATAAGTATTCGGATTGACCATTGAAAAGGAAACACATGTATTATCGAGATAAGAGTGTCACCAAATCAGCCAAATTTTATATACCAATCCACAAAAATAATAATAACATAACAACAAATTTCTTCAAAAGTGCTACTAAACAAATCAGACCTTTTATATAATAATGCTTCTAACAATCATATCTTAAGGTCAAATTAAAATAACACAAATAAGACAAACATATATCTTATACGTATTAAAATAACATAAATAAAAAATAACAATTAAGATATATAAGACAAATAAATATTCTACATCTACTAGAAATATACAATTATATGAGTTAGAAAAAATACCTTAATTTAGATAGCAACAAAAGATAAGGATGAACAAGTTATTCCAAAAATTAGGCTGTAACCGCATAAGGTTTTAAAAGAAAATAAATGGAGGAGAAGGAAAAGGAGAAGGAGATCAAAATTTTACGTAAGTTGAAGATGGAGGAGAGAGGCGGAAGGAGGCGGAAGAGGAGATGATATTATTTAGGGCAACACTGAATGAAAGTCGGGGAGGGATCCGCGTATCACAATTATATATTTGTAAAACGTGGATCCCTCCACGTTTTACTAAAATATTTTTTTTTTTATTTCGGTTCAACATCTGACAGTTGAAAAAAAAAATTTTGGGGTATAACGTGGATCAACCCACGTTATACCCCTTTTGGTATGTAAAATTTTGCCGCCCCTTTTAGTTTTATACGTGTATTTTTATACGCACAGCTCGGATACAAAGAATAACTATGTGAAACAAAACAACTTACAGATCTCATTGCAAAGAAAGGAACCAGGAATAAATATTTATTTTGATAGAAGTAGACTTTTGGTATTTTTTTTTTTTTTTTTACCGTTTGCTATCTTATATTATATATCCAGTTTATGAAAAAAGAAAAAAAAGAAAAAGGGAATTACTTTATTTTTTAGGTCGCATGGCTTTAAACGAAGTGATTGCACTTTTGTCCTTCAAAAGGACTGGTCTTTAATTTTTCCCTTTGACACTATAACTTTGCTATCTCATATTATTATATTATATACAGAAAAGGCTCAAATATGTCATTGAATTATCGAAAATAGCTCATTTATGACACTCATCAATAGTTGACTCATTTATGCCATCGAACTATGAGAAATGATTCATTTATGCCACTCATCAATAGTTTGGCTCATTTTATTTATTATCGCCGTTACCAAAATGACTCATCTATACCATTTTTCATTAACTTATTTGGTTTTATAATACCAGATATAACACCTGGCCTCCAATTAGAGGTTTACATCATTTAATTAAACCAGCCCAGTTTTAAATCCGAAATTAATAAAAATCCAATATACACCTTACCCACCCACAACCATAATCTAGTTGGAGGTCACGTGTCATATCTGGTATTGTAAAATCGGCGTTAATGAAACATGGCATGGATGAGCTATTTTGATAATGGCGGTGGCATAAATGAGACAAACTATTGATGAGTAGCATAAATGAGCCATTTCCGATAGTTCAATGGCATAAATGAGCCAAACTATTGACGAGTGGCAAAATGAGCTATTTCCGATAGTTCGATGACATATTTGAGCCTTTTTCGTATTATATACATTTCCAACAATAACAACATATCCAGTGTAATTCCACAAGTAGAATGTAGAAAAGATAGTGTGAACGCAAATCTTACTTTTTACCCTGTGAGGTAGAAAGAGTGTTTCAAATAAACTATCGGCTCAAGGAATAGTATATATAAAAATAGTACGTGTGAGAAATAGAGCAGTAACTACAATAACTTAACACTACTACTATAAAAAGAAGTAATTACAACAAAATAATTAGGCGTTTGGCCATGAAAACCAAATATTTTTCACTTTATTTGGTATTTTGGAGTTGGAGTTGGAGTTGGAAGATGGAGTTGTGTTTGGTTATAATTTTTGCAAAGAATATTTGGTTGTTTGAATGTATTGAAAGTGAAAAAAGTGAAAAACAAGTTTTGGTTGTTTTATTTGGTTGTTTGAATGTATTAAAAGTGAAAAAAGTAAAAATGCCGGGTCGACGAACTTTAAGGTTTTTTCTGTATTTCGAAATAGTTGTATTTGAGTTTTTTTTATCATCATCACCGGAAGAAAAAAAAAAAAATATTCAGTTAATAATTCCTTTTAAAAAGTCAGAATAATCAGTAAACAGAGTTACGGGTTCCACCGGTAGATTCAAATACTAAATCGAATCAGAGAAAGGTAATTACTTTATTTTTTTTCAGGTCTCCAGCTAGAAACCCACGTCAAAGAGTACTCCACACGTCCCCAAAATAAAGCCACTCAAAACGGGCCGGGTCGACCCGAAGTTTAAGAGGTTTTTCTGTATTTGGGCGAAGGGTTTTACTTCACTCAACTCACCTGAGTTTTTCTTCCTTATAGCCGCCCTCATCATCATCGGAAGAAAAAAAAAAAAAAAAAAATTTCTTCCTTCTTTTTTCAGTTAATAATTCCTTTTATTCATTCATTTTATTTTTCCTATTCAGAATTCTAATCAGTAAACAGAGTTACAATGGCTACTCTCGTTCCACCGGTAGATTCAAAGTCTCCGTCAGTCGAATCAGAGAAAGTTGATTACTTGAATTTACCTTGTCCAATTCCTTATGAAGAAATTCACCGTGAAGCACTCAGTTAGTATTTATACTTTACTTAACCTATAATCATTTGTTGCTTTAAAATTTTAAACTGTAAATTTATTTGGACGTGTATACCTATACCTGTTAGTATAATGAAAATGTGTTTTGAGTAGCGCAAAATGGATATAGATAATTTATATCGCGGATACTAATGAAATTTGATCATTGTTGCTTTAAATTTTTAAGCTGTGAATTTGCTTTAATGAAATGTGTTTTGAGTAGAGAGAAATGTATATAGAGGATTTATATCGCGGACATTTTGAATAGATGTAGAAAATTTATGCAGCGGATCCTATAATTAAGCCGTAGTTGATTTTTCTGCTGTTTGCAGATTGTTTAGTGTATTTGTTGCTTTAAATTTTAAGCTTGTGAATTTGTTTGGACGTTGTATACCTAGTCAATGAAATGTGTTTGAGAAGCATGAAATGGATATATATTATTTATGTCGTGGATTATTTCGCCTTTGATATTATTTTTTAATGTTTAAACATTGTTGCTGGGACGTGTATACTTAGGCCTGCTAGTATAATGAAATGTGTTTGAGTGGACGGTAATAATTATATAGAGAATTTATATCGCGGATCCTAATTTGTTTAGGACGTGTTAAGGATGCGGCAGTATGTTGAATAATGGTTCAGGATAGAAAGGAATAGATGTAGAAGATTTATGTAAAGTATTCTGTAGTTGAGTTGTAGTTGATTTCCTGTTGTCTGCAGATTGCTTAGTGTATTCTAAGAATTGAAATGCGATCAAAACTTGCATTTTAAATTTACTTGAACTTGCCTTGTCCAATTCCTTATGTAGAAATCCACCGTGAAGCTCTCAATTAGTACTTCGCCTTTGATCATTGGTTGCTTTAAAATTTTAAGCTGTGAATTTGTTGGGACGTGTATACATATACCTGCTATTATTATGAGATGTGTTTGAGCAGCGCGGAATGGATATAGAGGATTTATATCGTGGACCCTAATTAGTACTCCATATGTCCCAATTTATGTGGCACTATTGTAATTTCGAGATTAAACTTCTAAATTTTGACCGTGAATTCGGATATAGAAGCTTTAAGTTTTTTGAAATAAAATTTATATATAAACTACGTTATAAGTACTATAAATCACAACAATTAACAACTTAAAATATTTAAAAGGCGTATAAATAAATCCGGTCAAAGAAAAACTTGGTTGACTCTTGCTGTTATAATGAAATGTGTTTGAGTAGAGGGTGAGCTGAGGGTCTATAAAAAACAACCTCTCTACCTCCCAAGGTAGGGGTAAGGTCTGCGTACACTCTACCCTCCCCAGACCCCACTTGTGGGATTACACTGGGTATGTTGTTGTTGTTGTTTTTGGGTAGAGGGAAATGGATATAGCGGATTTATCATTTATATAACGGATCCTAATTAGTTGTGGCATGCTAAGGATGCGGTAGTAGTGTTAAATGGTTCAGAATAGAAAGGAATGGACGTAGAAGATTTATGTAACGGATCCTATAATCGAATCGTAGTTGATTTCTAAGATTTTTAATACAATTAAAGCATACAGTTTTAAATTTTACTTCGCCTTTGATATTGTTGTTTTAATGTTTCAACATTGAATTTGTTGGGACGTGTATACCTAAGCCTGCTAGTATAATGAAATGTGTATGAGTAGTGCAAAATGGATATAAAGGATTTATATCGCAGATCCTAATTAGTTGGGACGTGCTAAGGACGCGGTACTATAATTATATGGTTCAGAATAGAAAGGAATGGACGTAGAAGATTTATGTAGTAATCCTGTAATTGAGCCGTAGTTGATTTCCTCTTGTCTGCAGATTGTTTAGTGTATTCTAAGAAATGAAATGAATTAAAGTATGCAGTTTAAGTTTTAGTTGCTTTACATTTTAAGCTGTGAATTTGTTAGGACGTGTATACAGGCCTGCTAGTATAATGAAATGTGTTTGAGTAGAGAGAAATGGATATAGAGGATGTATATCGTGGACCGTATTTAATAGTATGTTGAAATGGTTCAGAACATAGCGAATAGATGTAGAATATTTATGTAGCGGTCTTGTAATTGAATCTAGTTAATTCCTGCTGTTTGCAGATTGCTTAATGTATTCTAAGATTTGTAATACAATTCAGCATGCAGTTTTAAATTTTACTTCCCCTTTGATATTGTTATTTTAATGTTTAAACATTGAATTTATTGGGGTGTGTGTACCTAGACTTGCTAGTATAATGAAATGTATTTTGAGTAGAGAGAAATGTCTATAGAGGATTTATATCACGGATCCTTATTATTTGGGACGTTCTAAGGATGCGGCAATATGTTGAAATGGTTCAGAATAGGGCGGAATAGATGTAGAAGAGTCATGAAGTGGATCCTGTAATTGCGTCGTAGTTGATTTCCTGTTGTCTGCAGATTGCTTAGTGTAAAACTTTGTGATTCTGTCTACTTTTAAAAAAAGACCATATTTGATATGGGCAAAATCTATGGAATCAAGTGCTTCCTTATAATCCACCGTGTGATTTCTTTGATTATTCCAACACACAATCACAAGCGCCATTCTTTTTGTAATTCTTTTATACATCAAGTCATCAACTCTTTGTGCAATATTCGGAAAAAGAAAATTAATTACTGGCTGTTTAAGATAATAACGGAAGGGGAAAAAAAGAGGAAAAAGGCATACCTGCTTTTGGTTGTGGAAAAGAAAACTTGGTGATTCTTTCTAGTTTTAAAAAAAGACCATATTTGGGAATTTAGTGGGACAAAATATAAAAAACAAAATAAGATTAATTTTAACCAATTTGAGTAATTATATCCAAATTTGACTCTTTTTTTTTTTCTTTTTCTTTTTGAAACAAGTATCATGCCCAAATTTGACTTTGTTTACCAAAAGATCCCATATATACCACCGTGTAATTTTCCAATTCACCGGCTTGAAAGACATACACGCAATGACAAGCGCCATTCTTTATGGTCTTTATACATCTACTCTTTTTTCAATATATTCGAAAAAGGAAAGTTTCGGAAAACCAGGAGAATTAAGTTAGCAAAGGGCAGAACAGTTAATGATCGAAACTCTGATTCATTGATACATATATAATTAAATGTCTAGTGCATTAGTTGTTTTTTTTTCTTTTTATAGCACATACAATTTTGGGTTCTAAGACTAGTTTTCAAACTTTACTGACAATCAGATGAAAATTCATGCTTTGATTGAGCACTCAGCTGTAATTGAAACAGAATCAACAGTATGAATCTTTTTGTTTGAGTACTTAGCCATAATTGAAAACACGCAATGACAAGCGCCATTCTTTATGGTCTTTATACATCTACTCTTTTTTCAATATATTCGGAAAAAGGAAAGTTCCGGAAAACAAGAAGAATTAAGTTAGCAAAGGGCCGAACAGTTAATTATCGAAACTCTGATTCATTGATACATATATAATTAAATATCTAGCGCTAATTAGTTGTTTTGTTTTCTTTTATAGCACATACAATTTTTGGTTCTAAGACTAGTTTTCAAACTTTACTGACAATCAGATGAAATTCATGCTTTGATTGAGCACTTAGCCGTAATTGAAACAGAATCAACAGTATGAATCTTTTTGAATTCTTAGCCATAATTGAAAACTAGCTACAACTTAGCTTGTTGAGTTAATAAAAACTACTCTACTGGATTTGTCCAAGAAGTTTCCGCTGATAATTTTCTTTTTCTGAATATTGTAAAAAGAGTTGATGTATAAAAGAATTACCAAAAAGAATGGCGCTTGTGATTGTGTGTTGAAATAATCAAAGAAATCAAACGGTGGAATATATGGAATCACTTAAATCAATATATTTTGTCCATACCAAATATGGAATCACGGTGGATTGTTTTTTATATTTCGTCCCACGGAATTTCCAAATTGTTTTATTTATATATATATAGATGAGATATCAGACGTCAAACCTCTTCAATTGCACAACAAAATGTACCCACTTTGCTCATTAATTTCAGAACCAAAATTTGTGGAGGAAAATATACTGATCACTATTCTTAGCATCGATAGAGGTGGCACTAGAGGAATTATTCCAGCTACCATTCTTAGTTTTCTTGAATCCCAACTTCAGGTTTTTTATAATATTCCATACTTATGTTTCCTCTACGAATTACGACTTTAGACATCTATTAGTCTTCTAGCATACGGGAACTTCACCCTATCAGTAAAATTATACTATACTTAATATAATAAAATATATTAGGAATGATCACGTCCGACAGGGGATAAAATAGCACATGTATAATGATAAGTAAGAGAAGACTGTCTATGATTGTATAATCATATTTTACATAGAGCTACATATGCACTGGACCGTACATGCAATGATATGATGATGGAAGATAATAAAACGAAGATGAGATTACCATAACCCCTGCCCATGGATGACACACACAAATCGAGTAAAAGAAGATGAGATAGACCTAAAACTACATGAAGAGAATTTGTATCACAGCATGTACAATCTCTCGTAATCATGTGGACTTAGCTGAGAATAGAACACAATGTAACTGAGGATCAGTATATGCGATACCGCTAGTTGGGAGTTGGGACTAAGGCTTAGTTATTGTTGTTGCAGTTACATTAGGTTTGTTTTGTTAGGATTCGTTATATTCTAGTTAGATATTTACAATGGAACTGAGACTTAGAGAACCTCTAGCGGTAGAGAACTCCAATTTTGCCTTAAGTGTAAATTATTTAATAATTAGTATGGAATGAAATGGGCTTGAATAGAGCAGAATGGATAAAAAGGATTAATATATTCGACTTCAACTGGTTTGAGATTGAGTGGTAGTTGATTATTTGTTGTGAATACTCTAGGTTTAGCAAGAAATACTGCCTCTACGTTCAAAATTCAAGACTTATTAGATTCATCGTGTGTTGTGTCAAGTAGTCTTCTTTATCAGAACCTTGAGGTGGTTGTCGAAAACTCTATCAGGTTAAATTAATGCAGTGGCTTCTATTGCAGTTTTAGTGTTTCCTTTCATGTTCAAATTTGATAAGCTTTGGTCCCCTAAATTCTGACACTTGCTCCCATATTTCTATCATTGTTATTATTTTTGTGAAGGGAAAAACTAATTCATGTCTCTATTGGCAGTGTCTTTGAAGCCAGAGCTTTTTGAAGGATTGCGTTTTGACTTTACCAAAGGACTTAATCAGAGATTTTCACTCAGTCATAGGTAGATTTTACATACTTGAAAAATGTATCATATTTGTAGCTATGTTCTCTCCATTGGTAGAGGGCGAGAGGCGTTTTCTTAGTGATAATAAATGCGTTCCTACCTTTTATCAGTGTTCTTATGGGGCCTACAGAACTTCCTACTCAGTCTGCAGACATCGTCAAAATACCAACTGCTCACTATGAGTTTGGTGCCAACTTTTTGGATCCAAAGGTCTGTAGTTGATTTTATTTTTTCCAAGTGCCTGAACTCATTGAGGATCAAATTATGGCAACAATGACTTCGACTATTGCTACAGATGATGCTTATTGGGAGAGTAATGACAGACGGGAGGGTGAATGCTAGGGTGAAGTGTGATTTGTCTGAGAATCTTTCATTGAAAGCCAATGGTCAGGTAAATATTTGATATCTGCAACTATTGCTTTCCCTTCCATAATTTTATGTGGAGCCACTGCTATATCTCACAATTATAATCTTCTTAACAGCTAACCGGTGAACCACACATGTCGCATGGCATGGTTAATTTCGATTACAAGGTAATTATTCTCTCTGTTTATGCAAGGATATTCGTGTATATATTTCAATTAGATTTAATTGATGCATCCAGGCTATACTGGACACTCTTCCATTTTCATTCAAGTAGTACTTTTCTCATAGCCATGCTGCAAGCCATTTGACTTGGGATAACGATTGTTGTTTCTTCGTTCTTGTTGTTTATAAGGGTAAGGACTACAGGACTCAATTTCAACTAGGCAATGGTGCACTGCTCGGAGCCAGCTACATCCAGGTATTGTATACTCTTCATTTAAAATAATGAAAACATCCTGGAAGACTGAAAAATACAGAAAGTAATGGCCTTTGCTCAGCCCATTATTTTTGTGAACTGTTAAAATGTGTCAGGCAGTTAGGTCCTCTAGTTACATGATGTATTGTGAAGTTTCAGTGGTTCAGAAAAATTGATTACTCAGTACGACGAGTTGGAACAATGTTTTATCACTTTACAAGTGTGTGTTAAGGTTAAAAATGAAAGATAATAATGTGTGACATCGTGCTGCCAACTGGTATTAACGCCTAGAGTGTGGGAAAGAGAGCAAGGGGAACCATCAGGAGTTCTTATAGCATCAACAAGAGATTGATGGTTGTGTAATTTGTGAAAAATCAGATTACTTAATTGGATAAAATGCTAAGAAGAGGGAAAAAAGCACTAGTGGGTAATGTGGGTCACATTCTCTAACCTCCTTGATACCTTAGAAAAATACTTTTTAAGTATTTCTTTGTTAATTACTAGATTCAGTAACTAGACCTCATCCCAATCCCTCAACCCTGATGACAAGAAGGGCACTGCCAACCATTCTGTACTCATTTTGACTACAAATTAAAAGAAAACCTCCATTTACCTTTTCACCAGAAAGGTCCATTGAAATAGCAGACAATTTCTACCAACATTTTCAGTGGTATTAAGTTAGCCAATGAGCAGCTGTAATTGTGACATCTGTTTGACAAAGGAAAACCTCCATCATTTACCTTTTCACCAGATCGGCCCATTGAAATAGTAGTCAATTTCTGCCATCATTTTCAGTGGCATTAAGTTAGCCAATGAGCAGCTGTAATTGTGACATCTGTTTGACGCCATTGTTTTGGTAAAAAATGTCATGGGTTCAAGTCTTGTCATGTGCACATATTCTTCTTTCTGGACAGTATGAAGGATCAATTGACATCAATTAAAATTGTTTATTTTATGAGACTATATGCATTCAAGATGTGTTTGGGGTTTTGGGTGTGAACGAGCATTGTGGATAGGGTGGTTAGGCATATATATGGTTTGCTTTTGTCTAATTGAGAGTTTGTTTGAAGAGGTCATCCCTTGGCCAAGGACTTCAAAGTATATATTCTTCTTGCACAGTTGTTGGATTAGTTGTCTTGACGTTTCGCGGTCTATTTATGTCAGTGGGAGGAAAGATTTGAAATACGAGGAAAATACGGTAAGGATAGTGCAGATGCAAGCCCTTGTTAAAGAGGATGGAGCGTCCAGTGTGTCTTTGATGGCTGGGACCTTGGATAAATCTAATTTAAATGTACCTTCTCAGTTTGGTTCATTTTGCTGGAAAATATTTTGGAATTGAAAGATAAATTATCTAAATAAATGACCAAATTGGGTGCAGTGTGTATGGGTGTGCTGTACTATTGCTTAGGTATCTCTTCTTTATTGTGAAGTTTCTTCCATCGCATTAACAATTATAGAATGGTTACGACTAGAAAAAATTATGAAAGGTTGCTATAAGTAAGTTGCTTTTTTTGGTTTTGTTCCTCGATGGTCACTCTACTACAAACTTTAGTATCATCTTCTGCAAGTTGGAGAGTGGATTTAATGGACTTATTGAAAAGAGAGAGTGGAGATTGTAAATGCTATAGCAATATTATCTTTCACTTTTGTCCCTCCGGGCTACGGGGATATCTGATAAATTGGAATGACATCATGTACCACCTATTGGTCAATCATTGATTGCTCGTGGTTCGTATAAGTACCAGAGAATTGAGTAAAGATGTCCTGATTGAGGGTCAATATCGTATGCACATAAATTACGTGGTATTCTGCTTTTAGCTTTGTTGACTGAACCTTTATGTGGTCTTGCAGAGTGTCAGTCCACATTTGTCTCTGGGTGGGGAAGTGTTCTGGGCTGGTCAGCATCGGAAATCTGGCATTGGTTATGCTGCTCGCTACAACACTGATAAGATGGTATTCTGCCTATTACTAGATGTTAGAACATTTTGTTGTCCAATCATTTTTTATCTGGATTTGAGGTATTATAATATTGTTCAAAAGCTGAATGATTTGTTTGGGACTGATTTGTAGTTGTTATTGTTATTGTGTTGGTAATACATGGTAGCAGCTTAAATTTCATTGCTGTTTTACAGTTAGTTCTTTCTGGTTGCTTGCCAACTGTTTCAGTTAATTGAGAGGTCTTCTATTATTTTTCCAGTTATTGTCGTTCCAGAAACTATCATTTATATCATGCCAGTGAGACATTTAATTTAATGCTTTATCTGAGGAATTTTTTTCAAAAGCTATAACATCAAGGCCATAGTCATTATTCTCCTTCCTCTGTAATGTGAATAGCTTTAGAGTAAAATTAATCTGCAGGTCTTCTAAAATTAATCTGCAGGTCTTCCAGCTACAAAAGAGTTTATATTCTATCATTTTCTCCTAGTACTTTCCATGATATTTGGATCAAATATTTATGTTTCTAAGTAAACCCTCCCCAAAGAGAAAAAATATCTATTATATGTTCTTTTGCCGACTTCACCAGCATTAACTACTTGTCGTTGTCTTTTTCATAGGTGTCTTTCATCTTTCTAGGTTTTTCTTTTTTAATGGTTTTCGCATTATTCAACGTTTGTTAATTGTTATTTTATCTGCAGGTTGCTTCAGGGCAAGTTGCTAGTACGGGGATGGTTGCACTGAGTTATGTTCAGAAAATTTCTGAAAAGGTTTTACGAGTCACTAGTATCTTAACGACTGAACTTGTGACTTGCTTTTCTTAAACTCTTTTCTTCCATGCAGGTGTCTCTCGCATCAGACTTTATGTACAACTACATGTCTAGAGATGTAACAGCAAGTTTTGGTTACGATTACATCCTTCGGCAGGTAACCTATTGTTGTAATTTCTTTCTGGAAATCTAACTTGACATCCTGCTGGCTAGTGTTGGTCTTGGCACTTTAACTCCTGTGCATTTCCAGCAGTTTTGCAGTTTCTCGTTGGCTCTGAGAAGGCTGTAGTTTTTTCCTAGTTTCTAACCTGGTGATTTGATCTTGTGAACTGTACTATTTGCTGCGACTCTGCATAGTCTAGTGAAAAATGAAAACTCCTAATTTAATGCCTCAAAATTGTCGTTATCTTCATGCACAATAGATCATTTATTGCCCTTAGGTTTTGACACCTTGATGGTAGAACAATGCTAGCATTATAATCCAGTTTAAGTTAAAGACTGACTACCGCCTCTTCCCTGAATATTGCATGGACAGACTTGGTCTATGCCTGTGGGTCCACATATCTATAGCAGCCCTCTGTTCTTGCTTCCTAATTTACCACTCTTCTCTTCATCAGTTAAGATATATGTACTAGCAGTTTTTATCTGTTTTCTTTCATATCTTTCTGCTGTGAGACATCTCATTTCTTTTTGCTATGTGGCATCTTGTTTCCGTAGTGTTAGAGATTCAGAGTACCAAACTCTGGTAGGAATCCGAGGTACCTAAGTGTGGTAAGGTAGATAACTGGGCGTTTTTTGTAGATAATCATATCTTTGTGTAGATTTCCTACTTTTTCTTGGATACCACCTTTGTACGGGGTTTTCTCCTAATTATGATAGAACTAGTTTATTCTGTGCTATTAAGCTAAAGATATAAAACAACTCTTGTATGTTCTAGCATATAACTAAAGTAATACTCTCGACTTTCAATGTAGGCGCTAGTAACTCCTTTTTTGTGGATAACCGTGGTGCCTGGATCAGCTTCCGGGCATCTCGACTAATTTCACGGTGTACCTACTACCTCCCACCAGAACAGGTACGGGGTAATTTTGTCTACCAAGGCTTAGACAGATGAGAAGAAATCAATTAGTGGTTTTGCCTCCGCTGGATTTGAACCAAGACCTCATATGGTTCTCAAACCCACTTCATTGACTATTAGGCCACACTCTTGGGTGCAGTAGACATGTAGAAACTTTTTGTGGGCTGCTATTATGCGTTTTGCAAAGGATTACGAAAGCTCATTAAGTTGATCTTGTCTTTGTGACTGCATTGCGATTGTTGGGACATTTAATCAACCTTGTTCATCATGACTCTAATGTTGACTGAATCAATATTATGCGTGTATTACAGTGTCGTCTCAGAGGGAAGATTGATTCCAATGGGTGCGTTGCTGCTTTCTTGGAAGAGCGCTTGAACATGGGTCTCAATTTCGTTCTTTCAGCCGAGGTAGGTGGCATATGGACTTTTTTTTAATCTTGTCGCAGCTCCTCCACAAAATACATGTTCGTCCCCACTCGCCTTCCCGTCTGGGTTGAGGTCTCACTCAATGACACAGAAATATGAAAAGCTTCTAGATTTTCCCCAACCTTTTTGCTTTTGCTTCCAAGTTTAATTTACTCTCTTGTTTTCCCGATAACCGAGAAATCTCTGAGGGCCATCTTGTGCGTGGACTGAAACTCGGTCGATAAGGGGCACAACCCTCTATATCTATTATTTTCCGTCATGCTTTTACTAGGTGGTTTCCAATCTCACACGGTTGGGTTGTATAACTTTCCGTAGCGTGCTAAATGTGTTCCTTATCGCTTGTTCAGGTCGATCACAAAAAGAAAGACTACAAGTTTGGCTTTGGACTCACAGTTGGAGAATAGAGGAGGCACTTAAACAGCGATTAGGTTTTAATATATGAGCACAAGATTAAAATTGAAAGCATCTTAACAAGTGATTCGTTTTCTCGGCGATAAAAGAATCGAAATATCAGTTTTGTATTTTCATTTAGTGACATTGTTTCTGGATCAAACATATCAAAGAGTGCAACTAGTCACTCGAAGTTTATTTTGCAATTTGAGACATTCTTTAGATAGTTTAGAATTGTAGAGTAGACTTTATTCAGATAGAGAGATCTACCATTCTGATTTTACTTTGTGTGTTGACGCATCGGGCTACTATGTGCTTAATAATTCTATGGTTCAAGTTAATATAGTGTTCAGTCTATTGCAAAGGCAAAACCCCCAACACCCCCATCTCCCAGGCTCTCCCCTCTTATTCCTCCCCATTCAATTTACAGATTTTGACGTATTTGAATACCTATCATTTATGTGGAAACGTTCGAATTCCAATAGAGATAATAAACGGTAGTTTTCTTCGTTTGGTATTTGTGTTGGTAGGAGATAGTAAGTATCCCGTGAAATGGTCAAGGTAATTCCTATACCACTGTTAAGAAAGTGCCAATCATTTATGTCTCTACTTCAAGTTAGTTAGAATTGAATATATGGATTCTCTATAGCCAACTTCTGAAGCTTTCAAGTTTTTTTTTTTTTGCGCGGATTATCCTTCATTTGGGGTGGTCTTTAATTTTTTCCTTCAAATTGGTGGTCTTTAAGTTTTGTCCTTCGCCTAATACCCCATGCAAATTCTGTTTTAAGGACAAAATTTAAAGACCACCATTTTGAGGGAGAAAAATTAAAGACCACCCCCGAAGGCCAATCCTGCAAATTGTAACCAGTGTAATTGGGACAGGTAACATGCTAACAAAGGCCTAAGGAATTACGATGTTGGTAGAGTAGGCCGATATTTTGCTTCTATCAAATTTTCAGAGATGTGTCACCTTAAAACGTGTGATAAATAAAAAGTAAGATAATTACAGTAAATATCTTTATAATATGATTCAGTTGCAGATACATTATTCGTCTCAAAATCATACGTCTAACCCGCTTACGCTATGAAAGTCTTAAAATAAATAGTAGTAATAATATTTGTTTCATACAAAGGCATCAGGCTTTTAATTTTGGGAATTGTGAGTATATTAACTACTAAGTATATTAAAATATATTAACTAAATGACAAATTGAAAATTTTCCTATATTTAATTTTACGAAATAAAAAAAAGAGAACAAACATTTAATTAAAATAAGATAAGAGACATTTTATTAGAACATGTAAGGAGACATCAATTATGAAGGGAATCATTTAAGAAGACATCAATAATGCATGCTATTAAGGATTCTAACGTTTCAGTGGATATCTTGCTGTAAACAGAGGGAGACTAAGATGAATGCAAACCATTCATCTGCCAAAGGTAAAGCCATTTTTTTTGAGAAGGGTAATGTTGTATTCCTCGGCATTAAGGACACGCTGAAGACCTCCAAAAAATTATGGGCCCAAAACAAGAAAACTAAAGCAAGTACCAAGAACCTATAAAATCTACCATCAGCTTCCTCTATACCTTCTTTACACCAAAAGTAAAAAATATTACTCCCTTGGTTTCAAATTATTTGTCCGGTTTTAACTTGACACAAAATTTAAGAAAGTAAAGAAATTTTTTAAATCTTGTGGTCTTAAATGAAAGATATGTAGAATGTACAAAAAACATCTTTAATCTTATAGCATTAAACATGTCATTTGGAAAGTTAAAATAAAGCTGCCAAAAAAGGAAAAAGACGTTCGTCTTTAAAGAGACCAAAAAGAAAAGAAAGACAATCAATTTGAAATGGATGGAGTAATACAATTCTCTCTGATTTTCTGGATGGGATTAGAAGTATCCTTACAGCATCTATTGTTTCTTTCTTTCCCTATTGACCATTATATATGCAAGACGGTATCATCTTCCACCATTTCTTTTGGTTTTTGCTCCCTCCTCTCCTTATCCATCAACTAAGTAGATCTGCAGTGTGCTCTCGCATTATCCACTTGGTTTGAGACATACTAATAAATACTTAATGCCTACATCTGTGATGTCACTTTGCAATGTAAAAACAGGTGACTGTTAGTTTCTTCAGCCTCATTGCAAAGAAAACATTAAAATGCAGTCCGGAAACCTCTCCTTTTTAGCTTTTCAAGAGCGAGGCATGCTCTTCTGGCCACCAACCAGGTAAAACACTTTACCTTAAGCAAAGCCAACTTTTAGTTGATTCCAGGAAGTGGTGGATCATCTGCATTGTGAGCTATGTTGCTCGGGCTCTCCAAAAATATTGCCGCACATGTGTCGGATTCTCCAAAGATGCACCAATTTTGGAGAATCCGACACGATACCATCAACATTTTTCAAGAGTCCGAGCAACATAGATTGTGAGTAGGGGCACTTTTGATACAGTCGAGCATAGTCAACAACAGTTGTGGCACTTTTGATACAGTCGAACATGGTCAACAACGTGGCACTTTTGATACCATCGAGCATAGTCAACAACAGTAGTGGCATTTTTTATACAGTCAAGCATGGTCAACAACAGTTGTACCATCTTAGCTTTAATGCCTGATGAAACTTACCTATTCAATTAGTTAGGCATATTGCAAGGACCTTAGACTTTAAAAACACGCACATGCGTGGAAAGTGTATTGAATAAGCGGAAAGTGTATTGAATAATCTCTGAAACATTAGCAAATAGCACAATATGCACTGCAATTAGAACTCAGACACTTAACAGACCAAGAGGTTCTTAAAAGAAACTTAACCTCCCATAAAAGGTACAGCACCACTGAAAAGAGAACTTGTGAATGTATCTTGATCTTTTCAATCAGTTTTTCTAGTTCTTGCTTCTGACTTTATTATGTCTCTGGATTATATTCAAAATTGTAAATCTTGAATCATTGAACCACAAGACGTCGCGCATGAGGAATGGTTCCCCATAGTGCAAAATATACACATATGATATGTTAATCCAGCTGGGGAAGAAAATGAAAAAAAAAATATAGAGGTAGAGAAACTCACCTTGAAGCCTTGTTCACACACTCTCAAGTGATTGTAGGCATCACAACTGTATAATGTTATAATATTAGATACATTTATCGTCCTCATATAGTTTCTATAAAATTTGGGAACCTAAGAGATGAACTACTGAGCATTCAGAAAGAAAAGAATATTAATCAATTCTGGAAATAAGAAAGAAATTCAATGGGTCATCTGTTGACAATTAATTATTACAGAATGCAAGTTTGCAATTAAAACTATTATACATGGGGAAGTACTTATAAGAAGAACAAAAAGTTGTCAACTTTACATTGTAGCCTTCTTATGCTTAGTGTTATCAAATGGAAAATAACTGATAGCTAAGCTTGAACCAGCACCAAGAAAATTAGTTTAGAATGATTATTAGTTGAAATTTAAAATAAAAATAAAAAAATAAAGCGACCAAAACATATTATCTTTCAAAAGATTATATAAGGACCAGCTACTCATGCTCCAAAATAATTTAAAATCGAGGGCTGGAATGATGCACAAGCAACAAACATAATTTATTACCTGAGAAAATAATAAAATACAATTTCTGTTCAGAAGCAGTCAGTTGAGTACGAAGAATAAAAATCAAGGACAACATAGTAGTAGCAGGAATGAATCGACTAATTAAGCACCTAAAAATGTGAATTAACTTTCAAAATACCATTTGGGAATAGTTGATTCTCGCCATCATAATTTGTTGTGATGAATGGGTGTTTTAATGCCTGGGAAGCAGTGATTCTCTTTGCGGGGTCTAACACAAAGATTCTCTCCATTAAATCTCTGAAGCGAGCCAACATCTTCAAATTTTCACCCGGATAACCTGAAATTACTGAACTGAAATCTTTCGGCTTGATGTTGACAATCAGCTTTTTTATAGCCTGCAAACAAATACAAGCATACAGCAAAGTTATTCTTATCATTCATTACTATAAAGGGTTGCTTATCATGGATTGACAAGACGGGCTTAAGGTTCTACAAGACATACCTTCTTTGTAACAGGATCCTCTTCAGTGGCAAGGAAATTGAGATCTTGGTCAAAATGTAAATGTGTAAATTCACCCTGTGATAAAAGAAGAACAAAGAGTATTATTGTTTCCATACTAGCTATACCATGTCATTACTCATTACTAACTATAAAAGCGGCTACCTAACACAATCATCATAACAGAATTGCCTAGAGCAAATTATTGACCAGCCTAAGAACTTCAAATCATAAATGATTTCGAATCAGATCAGGGTATTATAGAGAATGGTCTTAAGACGAACCTTTCTAAGCATCTTCTTCGGAAATGGACCTTTCAGTTCCATATGAAGACGGAGCATCTCATTATTAGAACAACCTGGAAATAAGATTTTCCCAGCATAAAGCTCGAACAGACAGCAACCTACTGACCAAATATCCATCGAATGATCGTATGGCAGGCCAAGTACTGCAACAAGATAACATACCATTAACAAAACCACAGATTCATAGAATTTAGGATCAAAACATTGGAACATGAACAAAAGAAACAAGGTGAAATGAAGCTCAAAAACTAATAGAAGGCCATCTTGTGAATTGATACTTACTGATCTCTGGGGCGCGGTAAAAACGGCTCACGAGATATGGAGTAACATCGTTTTTGCCAACAACAGCAAACATAGCATTACCAAAGTCACAAAGCTTCAGCACGTCTTTCACTTCATTTACCTGAACAATTAAATACAGAAAAGTCATCATATGCATGCAAAAGCAAAGTAGTGAAAGTAGCTATTAGCAGATGCAAAGCGGGAGAATCAGCAAGCCCGGAAAAACATACAATACTCAAAACATTCCACTTACCAAGATGTTGTCAGGTTTAATATCACAATGAAGCACACTGCAACTCTTTAGATGTTTCAAAGCACTGAAAAGTTGCTTCGCATAAGACCTCACACCACTGAGGTGGAGTCCAATGTTACGCCCAAACTTCTTCTGGAGCTCACGCAGATTCATATGAAGAGACTCAAAAACTAGACAACGATGATACCGGTACTTGAAGTCTGAAATTAAACGAACACAGTGGCGCTTGCCTTCAGGATCTGCACCAACTAGTTTATTCAATATTTTCAACTCTTCAATACCCGCTTTATCCCTGACGAGCATAAACAACAGAATTAGGCCAGCAAAACAAGCAAGGCTGGCATGAAGTCAAAAAATTAATAAATTACTCACATCATTTCATTATTACGAATGATTTTTATTGCTACTTCTTCCGGGTAGCCAGGCCTAGCCTTCAAATCTTTAGCCCGAACAACAGTAGAAAAGACACCTTTCCCATGAGCAGCAAGAATCTCATAACGGCCATCAAGAATTTCTCCGAAGCGGTAGCCTGCAAAAATTGATAGAATTAAAACAGAGAAAGGAGCTGTCATGAGCAAATATCAAGGAAGATAGAGCAAAAATCAAATCTAGAAGTGACAGCATTCTCTGAAGTAAAAGCTGAAATACAAAGGATCCAGGTAAAAATTGAGATCAGATACTTACTATAATACCCTTCTGGATCATCGCAGTTATCCTGAAGGTAACTGCGCTCAATCGGCAGGCCATATCCTTTGCCCTGCAAAACAGATATAACCAGACAAACATGAAATCCATTTACTTATTACAGCCTGAATAGACAAGGAAAGGACTCCATAAGCACAATCACCAGTTCCCCACAACTCAGTCTCAGCACGAGTACAAAGAACAGAAAACAATCCTAGACATCACACTTTTAAACTGAACGGCAATCGCCCTTATTGGCCAGGGTTTTCCCTTAAGAGCATGGAGTGCAACGTAGAGGGACTCATAGAATCAATAGAGTTCAAAAATACATGATTCCTAGACATCACTTTAAAATGAATGGTAATAGACTAATAGCCCTTATTAGCCAGGGTTTTCCCTTAAGAGCATGGGTGCAATGTAGAGGGACTCATGGAATCAATAGAGTTCAAACAATACATGATTCCTGGAAATCAAACTTCAAACTGAAGAGTAAAAGCAAAAACTGCCACTAAATAATACACTCCCAGAATGGACAAAGGGAATAAAATTTCAACAAGAAATATAATAAAATGAAAGCCATTTTGTAGTCATCACTTCAATAAAATAAATAAATAGCAAACTCCAACAATATATCTTAACAAAAGATGGCCAAGATAACAAGTATGCATACTTCTAATGCCCAGACCTCAGAGGCGAACACAAGCTAAATTCCAAGAATGAGCAACCCAAAATCTCCAATGATTCTTCTACGACACTCACCATTTTCCTGATGGCGGCAACAGGTGATTCTCCAAATATATCGTCAGAAAACATATCACCCGACCTCACTCTCTGCAAAGTGATAACACAGTAAGTCAATCACCATCAGATAAAGCAAGCCAACATTTAGGAAAAGCAGTAAAGGAGCAAGAAGTTAACCCAACCTGTTGCTTAACTCGGTCTTTAACATGTTATAGAAGATTAATTAAACTTGTCTAATTTTTCAGATTACTAATTTCACTTATTATGAACAATTACCTGCATTACTTTTTGAATGACATGATAGTGTTAAAAACTTTTACGTTATCAGTAGAAGTTAACTCTAAAGTTGTACAATTTTTTTTTTCCGTTTTAGATTCCTCGAGGAATTTATGATGAAAAAGAAGGTCCATGAACAAAGCCAACATATACATATCTGAGAAAAGTTCTCCTCTGGTTTCCGAAGCTTATTTTGAACAATTCCAGGAGGACTACTTACTGTTCCTCCATCCTCAGTTGGAGGAGCTTGTTAGTGGAGGAACAATGGTGCTGATTTTCTTGAGAAGAGAAGGTCTTCATCATGCTGATAGAAGAAATGCTTTCTTCATCATGCTGATAGAAGAAATGCTTTCTTCTGAAAAATCCTCTCTAAGTCATTAACAAATTTAATTAGTCAGGTAATTAATATATTAATCTTCACCACTAAATATATAGTAATGTTCCCTTTGGACATGTTTTAGTCATCAAATAAAGATATACATAAAATTAGTAAGTACTTTATGCGTCATGTGATGATTACATCTTATAGGTGACACGATATGTATAATTTTTTGTTATTTTCAACATTTGACCTTGTTTTTACAGGGAAAACTGGAGAAGGAAAAGCTTTGACCCCTATGAAGTACATTTTTATGCACCATGTAAGGAAGAAATAGAAGATATGGTGAACATAGAAGGGTGCTTTGAAGTGGACCAACTTGAAATGTTTGAGGTAGAGTCATAGAGAAGAATATTGCTGGGAATGGTATGAGCTATGGCACAATGATGGCTATGACAGTTGAGGCAATTCAAGAATCAATGATAGCTCACCATTTTGAGAAGCTATTATAGAAAGCTTGTTTGAAGAATATGGAAGATTGGTGGATGAAGAGATGGCAAAGGGGGAAATTAGGCCTATCACTTTCCTCCTCGTTCTTAGGAAACTATGATTTGGAATATAGATGAATTTAGGATAATCAATATCAGTCAGTAGGTTCAGACTGAGTGTGATAATATCATATGCATCTATTTTAATTTTTTTGTATATAAAAATACATAAATTAAACCGAACGCAACATGTTGGGTCTTTCGTTGACTTATTCTAACGCAAACCCCTAACAAAAGGGACGAGGATTAAGATCTCCCAGAAATTAGTGTGGAAGATAAAATAAAAAGAAGAATGAGCACCACTAAAAAAGAAAAACCCAATTGAATCTCAGGGTCAAGTGAACACACCTACCTCTGGAGTACCCTGTTCCAGTCCACCAGCTCCAGAAGCCTTCTCATCAGCATTATGACCGCCTTGCAAAGGTGATCTCCCAGCAGAAAATGCTGGCTCATCAACATGGACATCTGCACCATTGGTTGGACCATCAACGGGCTCTAGTACAACATTATCTCCAGCTGCACGCTTCTCAGTAGACTGATCCGCATGCTCAGCTAATGCCAATAAATGAAAAACATAGTTAGAGACCAGAAACTCAATCAAAATAGAGAGAGAAACATTCAGAGTAACAGCAGAGAAAATCACAGCAAATAGCTCTGCACAGGTACAGGTGCAATGACAATCTTCATAAACTCTTAAGTGGAGACAGTATCCAACTCAACATCCTAAGTTTTATAACATGTACGTTTAGGAATTCGTATCCAAAATTAAAATTCATTACGAAAGCGGGAACTTGGCACTTATATTGCTTAGCAAAACTGGGTGATTGAATAGTCAATATACAAAGAAATTGGAAAACAACCAACCAAAGACCCTGTGCTCTTCATATAGAGCTCTAGAACAGGTAACAAGAAATACAGCAAAACAGAATTGACTAATTATTTAAGAAAATCTAAGGTCATTTAACTTACCGTTGTCTCCGGATTGAGTAACTTGTTCCTTCTGTGAAGGCTGATTCTTATATTTTTCAAGAATAGCTTGCCTGCGCCTTCTGCTCTCCTCCTTAATTCTCTCAAGTTCTTCTTCTTCTTCCTGTTCAGAAAGTTGGAAAGCAATTTTTTCCTGGCAGTCCTCCTGTTCAACTTCATCTCTGCATCAAAAAACCAGCATTAAGGAAACTAAATACATTGACTAGTTTTTGAATATAAAAAAGAAAGCCATAGAACTGCCAATACCTTTTAGTTTTCTCACTCTCTGTCTCTATAATTTTTTGCTTTTCAGCTTTTAAGAGATCACCTTTCCTGTCTCTCTCAATGTCAATCTCATAATGTCTACTACGTCTAAGGTAAGCATGACCATCATCGTCAAGGTCATCAGATCTCCGCTGCCTGCTGGACCTATCACTATATCTATCCTTATCTCCCTCCCTACTTGGTCCTCTGCTTTCCCCGTCCCTATTCCTCCTTTTTCTCTCCTCCCTCTCCCTGAAAGTATCTCTATCTCTGTCCCTCTCCCACTCATATTCCCGTTCCCCATATCGAGCTTTCTCTCTCCCTCTGTCTCTCTCCCGTGTCCTTTCCCTTTCCATCTCCCCTCCCTTTTTCTGTCCCTTTCTCTAGCCAACTCTTGCTCCCTATCTTTTTCTCTCCCGCGTCTGCTGTAACTAGATTTATGCTCCCTTGAAGACTCCCGACTTCCACGTCGATAATCCCTGAAATGTCCAATTATATCATCATCCAAGTTACTACCTGTATATCTTCCTCTTTCCATCTCATATGCATCATCTTGCTTGTAAGACTTAAGAGACTCCTCCAAAATGCTTTCTGATCGCCATCTTCCTCCAGGTACCTCTTCATCATGAGAAGATGTGACCCTATGCCTCTTCCTAGATTTTCTTTGATCCTGTAAATCACTTGCGTCGTCGTCATCGCTGCTCTTTTGCTTTCGACTTACTTGAACCTTGCATGGTTTAGAATCCAGTTCATCTATGTAATGCAATTCCTATACAAGAAATATGGGCAGAATTAAAACATAAAAGTAACGTTTCCTAGTACTCGTGAAGAGATATTTAATTTTAACAAATTGCAAAAAAAAAAAAAAAAAAAAAAAAAAAAAAAAGAGTAAAAGAAAAACCTCAGCCAACATGCCCAGGGTAACTTTGTTCCCCAATGCAATCGTACGGAATACATAATTCCCATGTCTCTCATTGTTTTAACAACAATTTATTAATCAAAAACAACTGAAACAAGATTAGTTAAAGCAAAATTTGGATGCTGAAAATAGTTAAAACCGAAAGAACAAAAAAACACATTGTTGCTTAGCTAGCGTTTGGCCATAGATTTTGGATAAGATTTTGAAAATTTATCTTAAACTTCACTTCCACTCACAAAACTTCAAATATTTTCCAAGTAAACTGCATGTCCAAACACAACTTCAAAAAACTCAAATTTTCAAGCTAGCGTTTGGCCATAGATTTTGGATCAAATTTTGAAAATTTATCTTCAAATATCTGTTTGGCCATGAAATTTGATCAGATTTTGAAAATTTATCTTCAAAATATTTTCAAGCAAAAACTGGTACTTTCCCTCACAAAACATCAAATTGTATTCCAAGTAAAATGCACGTCCAAACACAACTTCAAAAACTCAAATTTCAAGTTTCAAGTTCAAAATCTATAGCCAAACAGGGAACAAATAAGTTAGAAATATTGTGTTTATTTAGATCATACTAATATTAATTAATGAGAGAAATAAGAGGTGAAACAACATACCATATCAAAATAATGGTCAATAATTTCTCCATCCTCAACTTCATCACTACGCGTTTCCTTGGCCATCACAATGCAAAATCGTGGATATTCGGGTTAGGTTTTGTTGGGAATTTTTTTTTTTTTGAATCAAAGCTATTTATAAGCTATTTCTACTCCTTTTCCACTACTTTTTGGGCTCGTTTGGTGGTAGGGTAAAAATAATAATCATGTGATATTCTATGAATTTATTTGGTTTCGTTTATAAATTTAAAAACCACATGCAATTGATGCAGTTTGGTCTTTTAAAAATTCAAATCAACTCGGTCCATGTACATTCCTACTCTCTTCATCTCAATTTATGTTTAGTTTAACTGGATACGAAATTTAAGAAATAAAGTTAAATTATTAACAAATAAGAAAATACACTTTTTTTTTACTGACTAAAAAGGAAAATATGTTATATAAATTGAAACAGAAGGATATTATTTTGTATCACCATTTTAATTATTCTATGAGATATTCCAACCCATGAAATATTTTTTTGTCTATTCTGTCCCACCAACCAAACGACCTTGGGGTTAGAATTAGCAAAAGGCAATCTATTAAGCGGAAAAGATTAGAGTAAAAGCCCAAAATTTGTCCTTTATATTTGGGTTTAAATGCAAAATTATCCATGTTCTTTGACATGATACACTAATAGTCCTCATACTTATGAAATTGATACACTTTTAATCCTTCCTCGTATGTCTGAAATTGATACATTTTTCCTTGTGTTGGAACAACCACTAGTATGAAGGGTATTTTTGAGCCAAAAACTCAACGGGAATAAAACTCAACTATTTCAAAATTCAAGGGTATTTTTGACCCTTTCCTTGAAATTATGACCCTATTATTGGTACTAGTTTCTCGGTACGTGCGTCACGCGTGTATATCAAATTATGGAGTACATAAATTTGAAAGTAACATAAATATTAATAATAAAAAGCTTCTAATAGATAATTATATATGAATAGTAAAGTACAAATATTAATGAATAATCAATGTCTTGTTTGTTGAGTTAAGGATAATTGGTTATTGTTTGATCCTACGAAGATGAATAATGAAAGTTTAATTAGATCATGTGATTTTTCTTTACTTTTATTTTATTTTATGAGGTACAAACATGTAATTGAAGTGTATCTCGCTTAATATTCATTATAAACTGATATTCACAGTACAATTTGATGTTATAAGCAAAAAAGATGTCAAATTCTAAGCTTAATCACACTTTGTATAGAGAAGGGAAATCTTTTAATAATAAAAATATATATTCATCTAATATTTTTGTCATAAATAGTGTATTGAGACCTATTATTGGTAATCTTAGAGATTTTATTTCTATAAAAATGATTGATTATTATATTACCTAAAAAAAGATAGTTGTTAAATAGGTGTAATGTGACAGAGGGTGTACCGTTATAAAGATAGTTGTTGCTATTAGAGATAAACAGTTATTATAGAGAGATAAAATATAACATAAAAATCGATTCTCAAAAAGACTTGATTTTATAGTGAGATGTTGTTATATAAGGATGTTGTTATAGAGAGATCTGACCGCACATGTTCCTTTCATCCATTTCGGTTCCTCTATCATGGCCAAGATTCAAACTAACTGCAATAAGATTCTTACTTTTACCAAAGAGCTTTAAGACACTCTAATGTGTGACAATCATCTCTTTACACATCCATTACGACAAGGCTTTGTTCTCGTTTTTGAAAGCCAGCTAATAATATTTACATCCGTTCTTATTTGAAGTTACCAACTGTTGGAAACGATTTTTTTTGTAAAAAAGGACCTCTTAATTAGAAATTATTTTGAAAATCAGTAACTAATCTAAAGGATTATATCTGTTCAATGAAGTAATTAATCATGGAGATTTTTAGTGAAAAATAAGAAGAAACATTTGTAGGCAAAACGTATCTAAAAAAGTATCTTTGAAATAATAATTTTCTCATAAGGTCCAAATGATTTAATAGAAATTTTATATTTTTTTTTATTTAATTCTGCCTTGGAGTGGCGGGGGGTTTGGCAAGGACTCCTACCATGTAAATTGAGACACAAAAGCGAGAGTACAAGAGGAGGCGGGTAGGGTGGGGGGGGGGGGCGCTAATACCTAACCTCCAAGATTTTAACATTAAGAGTTGGACATGCCCAATTCTTTACAGTGAGGATGCCAAAGATTGAAGACCTGTAGCAATTCTTAGTTCACACTTAGAAGACTCCTAAAATAAATATCTCCCCAACAGCATTGAAACCCATGTGGAAACAAGGCAGAAAATAGAATCAGCTTGTCATTGTTGTTCACAGCATTCAATTAATAGAGATGTTCAAACATAAAGGCAAAATCCATAACCAAAATTGCAGCAGAATCACACAACTGATGTATATTCTACAGTTACTATATGTAGTCACTTTAGCCATTTGCAGCAGAATCACACGACTGATGTATATTCCACAGTTACTATATGTGGTCACTTTAGCCATTTGCAGCAGAATCACACGACTGATGTATATTCCACAGTTACTATTGTGGTCACTTTAGCCATTCCAGCAGACAGCCAATTTACAAGATCTCCACTTGAGTTGTTGAGCATTCAGAATCCAGTTGGTTCACTAATTCTAGCTTTGCCGCAGCAGCAGAGACACTTGCATTGTTAGCGTCACATTGAGGCACCAAGCAAGCTGACGATGAGGAAGAATAAACAGATCGCGCATTTGCGCTTGCAAAGTTGAAGACGTATCTCTGATGCATTGCAGTTGATCTTATCCTTCTTCAAGGGGTTCTTATTAATCCTCCTGGCAAGGATTGTTGGAAATCTTACGGAAAATACTTTATTACGAACACGTGTAGGGACTTTTCTTCATCACGAACACTTGTAGGAACTTCTTTTACACTTGAGGAAAATGCTTGATAACAATAGAGAGAATTCTTCGTAGCTTGAGGCATGCCAATTGATATGCTTGTCATGATATTTCACCCGGTATGGTTGTATCCTCCAGGATTCAATAAGCTCTTCTAGTACAAAATTAGGAGCCAGAATCTAACAAAGATTTATCTCAAAATAAAACCCAGCACACAAAAATATGGGAGGAAGAACTTTTCTTGATGTATCTCTTTTCTACATCCTTCAACAGTGAAGCAAAAGAAATTATATAAGCAAACCAAACGGGCAGAGGGCAACGTTCAAATTTAAGGAATATTAAAAGCCTTAAAGGCTAGCTATTCAATGTGTAAGAATTGATAAATGAGTGAATACTCATTTAACACAAATAAGCTAACGGAACAATGGTGAAGGATATTTGTTCTTGTGATAAGGAAAGAGATTAATGGATTAATAATTAGTCATTAAGGCTATTCAAGAGCAATGTCAAATTTTTATTACAAAGACGTTACTCTGACTTTGGAAATATTCAAAGATGATTATTTTCTTTTTGAGATATTATAATTATTTTTATAACAAGGATTAAATGAGGATTATACAAGTATGTGTTGGGAAGAAACAAGCAATAATCAAATTGCACGACAAAGTAACAGCGGAAGAAATACCCAAGTCGAAACTTCCCACACTATTTGAACCAAGAGAAGACAATAAACACAAGCACAAATGGAAATCCAGGCAGCAGCCGTACCAACAATAAAATAGCAAAGCAAGCAAAAATAAATTGAATGGAAGAGACACCAAATTTACATGGTAAAACTCCTTCAACGTGAAGAGGAAACATCTACGGGACCTCCGGCCCACAAAAGCTCCACTATAAACAACAAGAGTTACAACAATGTTCTCCAAATGGCTACAACAACAAAGCCAAGCACGGAGCAACCATACATAAAAGATAGCACCAAAATTAGCGAAGAAAGAAGAGAAATCAACCCCAAAAATGAGCTATTGTTCGTCCTCGAAACCTAGAGCTACAGACCACAAAATCTGATCTTCACCGTTGAAATCGAAGAACCAGATGTTGAGAAGCCCCAGTTCAAATTTCAGCACGATCCAACGGTTAACGAATTGGGAAACGCAATTTAAAGCGGACTACTGTAGCAGAAAATTTTTGGACAAAAATCTGTTTTTTCTCTCACGTTTTTCTCTCTAGATGGCTGCTATGAATTCACTCTTGTGTTGTGAAAATAAGACCTAAATTGATCCTATATATAGAGAAAATTTTGGGAAAAATTGGCCTGGTCCAAATTGGATTGGGTTTTATTAATCCAATTCCACATAGAAAGGGAAAACCCAAAAACCTAACAGTATGCCGCCTTTGTTTATGTCTTATGGATGCCATATTGTCCTTGTCCATATAGCATGCCCCTGCTGCTTGATAGAAGATCCTTGAGATCATAAAAATGTTTCTCCTCTTCTTCTATGCTCCATTTGGCCAATGCATTTGCAACTTGATTGGCTTCTCTATAACAGTGTTGAACAATGTTGGTTGTCTTAGACAACATTTGTACAATAGTATCAATGTAATCCTGAAGTTGTCAGGCTACATTGCTTTTACCCTTCATCATAATGATTATGATTAGAGAGTCACTTTCCAGTATAATGCTTTGAAGATTTTGAGAGATACACCAGTGTAAATCATAGATAATAGCTTTTGCTTCTGCAATGTTACTGCTTCCTTTTCCCAAACTTTTAGTAAATGGCATCATGATCTGACCATCACTATCCCTGATAACAGTGATGGAGCCAGGATTTTTCACTAGGGGGTTCAAAAATATAAAAAAGTAAGAAACGAGGAAGCCAAGTGGGTTCAACTACTATTTATACATAAAAAACCTTGTATATACATGATAATTTTTTGCCGAAAGGGTTCGGGTGAATACCCTGACCATCACTTGGCTCCGCCCTTGCCTGATAATACCTCCGACTCCAATAGAATTATCATTGTTATGACTGCTATCAGTGTTGAGTTTATCCATCCCATAGGAGGTTTGGTCCACCTCACAGTAATGCATTCAATCTTATGAGATTTGCCTATAACTTGTTCGCTAAGCTCTTGCCACTTCCAGATCCATTGAATAGTAGAACTGGTCTTTGAGATTATCCATTATGCATATATGGTGAAGTGCCTAATATATGCTCCTAGCTTTTGAGAATTTTGTTTTACCATATCTGTTGGCACATCTAGATTATTCATTACTTAAGATCGTTAAACAAAATTTACACCCTTGTATACAATATTGATGAATATTGTGTTGATAATTTTTCATTCTTGATCTGAAAAACGTATAACAATCTATCATAAATTGAAAGTTATTTTTGATATTATATATATTCTTTGGAAACTATTAATCTTATGATATGTAAGAAAGATATGGAAATAGAAATTTTTTTTTATACAAATTGAATAGTTGAAATAAAGTTTCCTTTATTTTTGGCCCGATGAAATAAAGTTTTCAATACTAGTAATTAAATAAAATGGTCAACATAATTTGGAGCTCTAAAAAAAAAATCATGCAACACAATGAGACTTTAAATATCAAAAGATAAATATTAAAAAAAGAGGTATGAAATGTTATTTTTATACGATGTTATTGCTTAAAATTTTTAGTCATTTAAAATAGTACATGTTATAGCTCATATTAATTGAGGTCGTTTTTGACATTTAGAAATATATGAAATAATTAAACTCATTTTTAACCATAATATCCCATACAAAATATATAGGGGGTATTATTTTCCAAAGTCAATATGTTAAGGGGGTAAAGTGAATTTCACACTTTTGCAAATAAACATATTCAGAATTGATAAGTGTTTTAACAGTTCGATTTTTTTCAAAAAAAAATTGTGAAATCCAACCGCTTATCCTAAATACAACTATGTTAATTCAACCAGAAGGTAAGCTATTTGGCCTTAAAAAACAGCCTGATATTGTTTTCCCAAAGAATGACGTTTTGGGAATAAAACTTTTAGAAACAAGTATTCAAACACATTTTTGTTTTCTTGAACTTTTCCAAAGAACTAATTCCAAAAAGGCTCTCAAATTAACCGTCCAAAGTGCTACTACCGAAAGATACAAGACATCCAGCGTTTTCACCAAGAGGGTTCGAAAAATAAAAATTTAGCGTTTGTTTGAATTTGAAACCTCAATGTGAATTTTGAATTTCTTAAGCCGCTGAACCAACTGTTGAGAATCGTCGGGCACAACATGAATTTTATTATTGCAAAGTAAGGACCAGCTTCGGTCTTACAATTTCTTACACTTAATTTTTTTCTTTTGCACTCACACTCTAGCAACTCTCTTTGTTGCTCTCTATTATTGGTCACTTGATCACTCACTTGTTGCTTGTTTCACTTGAACACTCTTTACTTGAGCACTCACTCTTATCTTGAGCACATCTCACTTGCCCTCACTTCTTGAGCTCCTCTTACTCTCTTGCTTGAGTACGTACTTGCTCTCTTCTTGAGTACTTGCTTACAACTCAAATGAATCACCTCTACTTATAGGAGGTGATGGAAGGATCTAGTTAGGGGTACTTACTATTCTATTCTAGAATGTTCTCAGCTACCTAATTCTAGAATTACACTTCTACTTATTTCTAGAGTGGTTTCTAGACTGTACTCTAGAACTTTCATTCTAGAGTTCTTCTTTCAACTCTCTAGAACTACGTGAACATTCGAGATTGATTATCCATTGTCTTGGAGATTAAGTTGGTGATGACTTTTAACACCAACCCCTCTTGTGTTCAGATTATTCAAAATCTATATGTTAACATAAGAAACTATAAAAAAAACATTATATATGCAGTGTAGTTTTTTGCCGAGAATGTTCAGGTGAATACCCACATTGGGCCCTAGATCCCCCACCCCCGACCGAAGAGGCTTAGCTTGGCAGACATTTCTCTCTTTTAGTCTCTTTCGTTAGAAGAGTCAAGTGCTTGGGAATGACAATTGACGCTGCAGTATGAGCCTTGTTGAGGACTTGTCTGTTTCTTGTTCGAAATGCAACCACAAGTAGAGGTCCAACGGTTTTTTCATCAATCCAGTGGAGTCCAATACGAAATGAGGTGAATGTAAGATAATGTATCCGAAACGGTGGCCGTCTTGCTAAGCTAGCATTATTTATTTATTTATATTTATATATTTTAAATAGAGCATTTAAATTTGAGGACATTTAGGTAATTTAACTTTTAAGTTAAAGAGTGCGCTTTTAATATTTATAGTACTCCCTCTGTCCTAGTTATATCATAAACTTTCTTTTGTAGTATGTTTCAAAAGAATGATACATTTCTATCTTTAGAAATAATTTAACTTAAACCTTCCTCTTTTACCCTTAGTAGGCGTTTGGCCATGTGATATGAAATCATAATTTCGAATATGATTTTAAATCAGCGTTTGCTTATGAAATTTGCAAAAACCTTCAACTTCAACTTCATTTCATGATTTCAAATCCCAAATCAACCAAAAAGGCATGATTTGAGATTCCAAATCATGATTTCAAATTTTTTAAATGTAAAACTTGACTCATAAGTTTATATCTTGTAAAAAAAAGACCCATAAGTTGGTAAGGCCTCATTTGTTTGCACTTATTGGAGGTCTGAATCTGAATGGTTCAGACCTTAAGCCATTAAAGCCTCATTTGTTTGCACTTAATGAAGGTCTAAATCTTAATCATTAAGTGAGTTTGTTTTTAAGGTTTGAATCTTAATCATTCAGATTCAACTCATTAAGTGCATTTGTTTATTCCCTTTTAAAAACTCTTAATGGGTCTGAATGAATCAGATCTATGACAAAGTCTTAACACAATTCAAACCTTATATTATATGCTCAATTTCTGCCAAATTTCATGCCTCCTCATCTGCTTCAGTGCTAAAAAATTTGAAGCAAGTATTTACCTATGGGCAACCAAATCTTTTTCTTCTTGAACTGTTATATGATTCTAAAATTTACATCAATCAAACTGTTTTGGTTGATATGTATTTGACCGTCATAATGGGACTGCGATAAAAAAATCGTTCCACATGGTGGCAATATTATCAAGTAATAGTAGTACGTGGAATTACATTCCTAGATAAGATCTTCATTCAACTGCTTTCCTCATCTATTTTGCTTGTTAAGAGTTGTTTCTTTGTTTCTTTTTGGCCGAGGTATATAAGATAAAATGCCAGTATTCCTTTTCAATAATCACGTACATACACGATTTCAATATTATTAAGTAATATTGTGCTCCCAAGATTAAGTTATGATAATCGTTTTGCTAATTTGGTTATTCGACGAATTTGATAAAATTTGATATTTCGTGCAAAAGTGTCGTTGAAATATTAAATATTCATTTATATTTTTCGTAATATAATTTTCTATCAAAAAATAATTTTATTTTTCTGAAATGAGATTTTATATAATATTTTATTGATATGTTTAAATCCTAATTTTATATGAACTTTATATTAATTAAGTCTAAAATGATAAATTATGCATATTCAGCTATTGAAAACAAACAGTCTTAATCTTTTAGTCTTCAGATCTAGAGACAACATCTTAACAATTCAGATGTGTATTCAGATTCAGTCACCTTAATCTTAATGCAAATCTTAATATATAGATGTGTATTCAGATTCAGACGTCTTAATACAAAAGTGCATTTGTTTGCATTAAGATCTATGCACTTATTGGGTCTGAACAGGTCTTAATCATTAAAATCTTGAACCAAGTCTTAATATCATTAAGATATATTTTTGTATGAAACTTTTTTATCACCAACCCCAACCCTAACCCCAACCCTCCACCCTAACCCCACCCCTCCACCAACCCCAGTCCCACCCTACACCACCCACCCTCACTCCCAACACCAACCCCTACCCCACACCACCCAACCCCACTCCCCACCAACCCCTACCCCACACTACCCACCCCCCACTCCCCACCTCCTACCACCACCCCCACTCCCTACCAACCCCACCCCCACTACCTCTCACCCCTCACGCTAACCACCCACTCACCACCCACCACGACTAAAAAATATCTCTACTATTACTAGTGAATGTAAATGTTTCATTTTTTTAATCAAATAATAATTTATTAAATTTGTATTTATTTTCTTCAATTTAGTTACTTTTTAATTTGAATTGTATGTTTATTATGTTTAAATAAATACATTATGCACATTCAGATATTGAAAAACAAACAATCATAATCATTCAGTGTTCAGACCTAGAGACAACATCTTAATCATTCAGATATGCATTCAGATTCAGACGTCTTAATCTTAATGAAAACAAATGAGGCCTAAATGTATTTACCAATCATTTATATCAAATATTAAGAGATATACAAGTTGACAGTATGTTTATGACAAATTTACTCTTACTAACTACATTTACTTATACAACTCATGTTTAATTTTGTTTTTTATTGAACTAAAATTCAATCACTTGGGGTGTGTTCGGTATGAAGAAAACATTTTTCAAAAAATGTTTTCCAATTTTTTCATGTTCGTTTGGTCAAAATTTTTGAAAAACATTTTCTTTAGGAAAATAAGTTCCCCAAAAATGGAGAAAATGACTTCCATAATCAAAGTAGGAAAAATAAGTTCACAATTGGCATTTCACCAACCACCCTACCACCACCCAACCCACCCCCTACCACCAAACTCCAAACACTCCCACAACCCCCTCCCCCAAACCACCACCACCCACCCCATTTTTTGAAGTTTTAATTTTTTTTTTTTTGGGTTTTCTACACCACCCATCCCCCTCCTCCACCCCTACCACCACCCACCCACCCCAATTTTTTTTGGGGGGGGGGGGGTTTCTACACCACCCTTCTCTCCATTTATTTTTTAATTTTTTTGTTAAAAAAAGATTTATTTTTTTGGTCTTTTACATGATCCACCCCTATGACACCCCCTCCCCCACATCCCATTAAAAAAAAAATTTTAAAAAAAGGTTTTGGAGAGTTTTTATTTATTTATTTTGATTTTCTACGAATCCCCACCCCCCAACCCCAACACCCCTCCGAAAAAATTAATTTTTTAAAAGAAAAAAAATTGATTTTTTTTTTTTTGGCTTTCTACTATATGCCCCAATGCCCCCACTGCCCCCTTCAAAAACAATTAAATTTTTTTTTTCAAAAAAGTCTTGAAAAAGTTTTCTTTTTTGATTTTCTACAAACCCCCCACCCCTTACCCCCTCTCGAATTTTCTACTTCATTTTTAATTTTATGCTTATAAAAATAGAAAGTTTGAGTGGTTAAATTTGGTGTGGGGTGGATTAGAAAAAAAAATTCCATCTTTTTATAAACGTTACATAAAATATATGAAATAGAAAATTTTGGAGGGGTAGGTGGGTGGGAGGGTTGGATAAAAGCGGTGGGGCGGTGTGAGGGTAGGGGTTGGGATAGGTGGTAGTGTGGGGTAGGGATGGGTAAAGTTGAAGTGGTTGGAGGGTGAGGGGTAGAGGTTGGGTGTTTAGGGTGGGGTCGGTGTAGGGGTGGGATTTGGTTGGTGGTGGAGGTGGGGGTGGTGGGGTGGGGTGGGGTTGGTCGTGGGTTTGGGGTGAGTGTGGGGGCTGGTGTGGTATGGGGTGGTGGGGTTGGTAGGGCATGAGTGGTATTTTTAGAAAAAAAAAATTCTACCATCAACCGAACATGAGAAAACAAGTAAGAAATTCACTTATTTTTCACTACCCAACCGAACATGAGAAAATAAGTAGAAATTCACTTATTTTCCAAGAACATATTTTCTAGGAAAATATTTTCCTCCATACCGAACACACCCTTGATGTTGTATTTTTAGAAAGGTCTTCTAGTAGCATTTTAATTTTGTTATGAATTATGATTTGTTCATTTGGTAAGATTGTATAAGAATTGGGAAAGTTTTTATGATTTCACAACTTATGGGTTTTTTACGTCTATGAGAAAAAAATACAACTTAAGAAATCTCAATTGCATGTCCAGTAAAACTTCAACTTCAAATCATCATGATTTCAAATCACGAATTTCAAATCATGTCCAAACGGCTCTTTAATGAAATGATTTATAACCACACAAATATCTATATCTGTTTGGGTCATTTGCACGATTGCCCTTCAAAGGCACTGGTCTTTAATTTTTGCTCCTCAAATTGGTGGTCTTTAATTTTGGCCCTTCGCGTAATACCATGAAGTTTTGGGTTCAAACCCGGCCCAGTCAAAAAAAAAATTGCAAGATAGAGTTTCATAGCAAAGTTAAGCCTATTCGGGCCAAAGTTAGGCCTTAAGGAAGAGTTTTGTAAAATTTCAACTGAATAAATAAAAAAAAATGGCCTTAATGCAAACCTCTACCTTAAGGTAGAGTCTTGGCGAGTTTTGCCATGCATGAAGGCAAAACTCTACCTTAAGGCAGAGTTTGCCTAAAAAATCTGCATGATCAGGTAGAGTTTGAGGCAAAACTCTGCCTTGTGAATCCAAACTCTACCTTACGAACTTTTATTTTTATTTTGACTAACCGAGGGTTTGAACCCGGAACCAAGGGGTTATTAGCAAAGGAAAAAATCAAAGACCACCAATTTGAGGGGCAAAAATTAAAGACCAGTGCCTTTGAAGGGTATTCCGCACAAGAAAATATATTTGTTTTAGACCACAAGTTTCAAAAGTCTTTCTTTATTTTTTAAAGGCACAATTTGCAGGAATGCCCTTATTTTGGGTTGGTCTTTAATTTTTTTTCCCAATAAATTGGTGATCTTTAATTTTTGTCCTCCGTTAGAATCCCTTGGTTTCAGGTTTGAACCTCCGCTCAATCAATTTTTTTTAAAAAAAATACCAAGATAGAGTTTGGATTCGCAAGACAGAGTTTTGCAGGTAGAATTTTGCTACCTTCAGGCAGAGTTTGAAACTCTTCCTTGAGGTAGAGTTTTGCCTTGGGCAATTCGCAGGAATGCCCTTCTTTTGGGGTGGTCATTAATTTTTGCCCATTAAATTGGTGGTCTTTAATATTTACCCTTTGCCTAATACCATGAGGTTTGGGGCCGAATCCCGGCTCAATCAAATAAATAAAAATAAAAATCGCAAGCCAGAGTTTGTAGCAAAACTACTCTGCCTGCAGGTTGGGTTTGAAACTTGGCATGAAGGTAGAGTTTTGCATTCAAAACTTTACCTGAGGCCTAACTTTACAAACTCTGCCTGCAGGTAGAGTTTTGTATGCCTGTAGTTAGAGTTTGCATTCAAAATTCTGCCTCAGGCATGCAAAACTCTGCCTTACAAATCCCAACTTATGCCTTGCGATTTTTTTTAACTGAGCGGGATTCGAACTCGGAACCAAGGGGCTTCTAGCGAAGGACAAAATTTAAAGACCACCAATTTAAGGGGCAAAAATTAAAGACCAGTGCTTTTGAAGGGCAATCCGCACAAAAAAAATGTTTTGCCTTCAGCCATGCTTAAACTCTACCTAAGGCAGAGTTTTGCCTTATACCTGAATGCAAAACTCAGCCTTGCGAATCCAAACCTCTGCCTTGCGAAATTCCTTTTTTTTTTTTTTACTGAGCTGGAGTTCGAACCAGAACCTTAAGATATTAGGCGAAGGACAAAAATTAAAAACCAGCTATTTGAGGACAAAAATTAAAGACCAGTGATTTTGATTTTATTACTTTAGTTGCTTAATATATTTTTGTATATAAGACCATGGCTTAATGCATAAGCAGCCCCCTGAACTTGTTCCTTTTTTCCATTTTGGCATTTCAACTAAGTATTGTTCTTATTGAATCCCTGAACTCGTCCTCAGGTATGTCTATCAAACACAATCTGAGTTACATAGTATTCTATCTTCAATGTAGCAAGATACTAATATATATTCTAATTTAATTATGCCATTTTTTTTTTAGCTAAGATTAGTAGCAATTGAGAGGGGAAAAAAAAAGTTAGCTCTTAATTAAGCTGGCAGTGAAAGAGCAGAACTAGCGGAAACTGACACATCCATGACCTAAAGAATAGCTTACCATACGTCTAAAATATTACTTTACCTTCATTACCACAATTTATTTTTTGCTTCTAATAAAAATCAGATTTAGAGGGTTTGATAGACACACTTGAGGACAAGTTCCGGGGTTTAATGGGAACAACACTTAGTTGAGATGCCAAAATGGAAAAAAGGGACAAGTTTAGGGGGCTGCATATGCATTAAGCCTAAGACCATCTTTACATGCCATTCTATAAGGCTTAAACACAATTCTAATCCTTCACAAATTTGAGTCAGTTTTATTCTACTCTCTCCGTCCCAATTTATGTGGCACCATTTGATTTAGCATAAATTTTAAAAAGAAAATGAAATTTTTTGAAATGTGTGGTCTAAAACAAACCTTAAATATTTATGTGGCTACAAATCATTTCATTAAGGGTAAAAAAGAAAATTTTAAAGGTAAATTGTTTCTAATTATAAAAAGATGACATTCTTTGTGATAGACTAAAAAAGAAAGGATACTACATAAATTGGGACAAAGAAGTATAAGTTTACTTGGGATAATGTAGTGCTTTAAATTTTTATATTTATTCTAAATTATCTTTTTATATAACTAAAATGTTAGTAATTTTTTTTTTGAAAAATTTATCCTTATTTTAGATAAGTGAATTTTTACATAACCTATTAAGTTAGTATTATTTAATTAAGGATAATTGTGAAGAAGCTTCTTACTTTCTAGGGCTGAATAATTGCTTAAGGAGTGTGCCCAAGCCATAAAAGACCTTTAATATGAACCGCAGAACTTTTTTTTACCCTTTTTGTCCTTATATATTAATTTAGGTAACTTTGCAAAATTTTCTTTTCAAACTGAAGCATTTATTAGGTCTTAATTTACATTTAAACATGTCTTATGTTCCTCTTAATATTCTTCTCTCTATTTGTTTAAACCTCTAAGATTTTGCTTTTTTAATAAGCTCATCTGTGCTTGCAAATATAGAAGGTAAAAATTATTGAATGGTGTGGTGTAGTGTTGAACGTTGAAAATGAAGGTAGCGTTATCAATCAAGATCGAATTGTCTTTAAAATCTCTTGTTTGGTTAACTAAGAATTAATCTTGGTCTTTAATGAAGAACTACGTTGATTTTTGAAGTTCATTTTAATGAGTTTATGTTATTTCTTGAATTAAAGCCAAGGTTAAAATCACATCTAACTATCATAAAGCCGCGACACATATAACAAGGAGTGACAATTAATAAATATAAAAAGAAATCTATTTCTATCTATAAATAAATTACATGCTCATAAATTCATAAAAATACAAAAATATTTTCAAATTATAATCTCCATTTTTATCATGTTAGTTTAGAGAATATTGAATCACTTGTGTCCCTTTGATATTTACTAATTTTCCTACAAAACTTAGTCCCTCATAATAAATTTTCTTTAAATTATCCAATTATATGATGAAGAAACTTTAATAATTCAACAAGATATGATTAATCTACAATTACATTAAATTGATTATGTAGTAGAAAAATGTGACACAGATTATACTTATGTAATAAAACTTACGTCTTCTTTTATAGTTTGATGCAGCTTCACAGAAACATCTTGAATGCCTTCTGTACCTAGTATAGCGCATAAATGTGATCCGTTTTGACGCGCAAGTTTAATATGACACAACTCGCTCATGTACTCTTTCGTCCAAAATTAGGGGACACTGAAATAGAATACCTCTATCACAAACAAACAACAATAGAATAGTAGGAGGCTTTCACCCCTAGCCATTGGAGATGAGGAGAATTTCTCTGTGTATCCCTCACAATGCTATTATTCCCTTTATCTCTTTCTTTACTGCTTCCAATTGTGCTACAGTTATTAGAGCTTATTCTTCTTGCCATAGTAAAACATCTATATCAGCAAAGGGTAAACTTGGGTTAAATAGTAAGATTGAGAACTTCAAATGTTTAGATGATGCTGTTACTTTCTTCCATCAAATGGTTAGAATGCAGCCTCTTCCTTCTGTTCCTGTCTTCTGTAAATTATTTAAAACTATGCTAAGTATGAAGCATTACTCTGTTGTCATTTGTCTTTTTCGAGAAATGCTGAAATTGGGTATCCCAATTAATGATTTCATCTTGAATATCGTGATTAGCGGTTATTGCCTGATGCATCGTGCTGATTGTGCATTTTCGGTGTTACCCATTTACTTGAAGATTGGCATTC
>NC_081349.1:41910074-41917945 GCF_029784015.1 Lycium ferocissimum
ATGTCATTGCATGGCACATTCTACGATTGATTCTTCGATTTGTGAATTGCGAGGTTGTTGTTTGTGAGTATTTATTTTAAAGGTTGGATGGAATCGAGGTTTATAGAATTCTCCCTAGGCTTATAATACGAGATATTGAGATCCTTGGACTATCGTTAATGCAAGACTTTCTCATGTGCTAGATGTGTGGCTTGTGTTTGATTACTTATCCGCTTACTTGTTGGTTGCTTCTTGTTTATATGCGTGAACTAACCATTGTCGTGCCTATGATACCTACGAGCCTTGTGTTGTGCTCGTACTACTCTTGCTACCTCCTTTTGGAGTGTGTAGGAGTTATTTTCGAGGTGATGTTCGGAGTCTCGGACCGTTTCGAGCATTCGTCAAAGACGTTTGGGTGAGCTATCGCAACCCGTAGTCTCTCCTTAGATTTCGTTGTTCTCTATCCTTAAACGAAGTCGTATCCGGTTTAGTCCGTTTATCTATTCAAATTGTAAACTTCTTAGAAGCTCTTGTATGAGTCTAGACAGTTTTGAGAATTTCTTATAATAACGGTATTTATTCCGCATGTTGTATCAAATTAAGGTAGTTATACGAGGTTCGCCCACCAGGGAAGGTTAGTGTGGGTGCCCGCATGATCCATGATTTGGGTCGTGACATAAATAACTGACCCTGCACCTCCGTATCAACTTGCATCTGCATATATTTTCCAAAAACAGTCTTGGAAAATAGCTTGAATTGTCTATCGGTCATTTTTTCCTTCAACTCATCCTTAATGTTATTGTTCATATATGAAGCATAACGTATCGGTTGAGTGGGGGGACGTTTAACCGAGGAATTTGGAGGCACGAAAGTTTGAATAGAATGGCAACATGAGATACAAAATACATGCGAATGCTATCCCATATGAAGTGTTCGGATCAATAAATACATGCAAACAAAAAACCCGTCATTAATTTGGAGGCACGAAAGTTTGAATAGAATGGCAACACATGAGATACAAAAATACATGCGAATGCTATCCCATATGAAGTGTTCAGATCAATAAATACATGCAAACAAAAACACAGTCATTAAGATGTTTAGATGACAAAAGTTGAACAAATACACCTTTTATCTAAAACATACACATGCCTGCTTTTTAAAACATACATAACAAGTTCTTAATTTGAAAAATTGCACAAATGTGAGGAATTACAAATACATGATACATAGTTTGATATTTTGATAACAAAAAATGTTTAGTGAAATACATGACACGAAATGTATGTATATTTTATATACACAATATTTCAAAACACAACAAAAATAAATATGAATGCTATCCCCCTCTATTAATGAAATGTTGAGATCAATAAATACATGCAAAAACACGGTTATTAAGATGTTTAGGTGACAAAAGTTGAACAAATACCCCTTTTATTTGACATTTACACATGCTGCTTATTAAAACATACATAACCTCGTTATTAAAATTGAAAGAAATACATAAATGTGAGGAATTACAAATACATGATACATAGTTTTATATGTTGATAACAAAAAAATGGTTAGTGAAATACATGACACGCTTCTCGTATGTTTCATATACAAAACTAATTCAAACAATACAAAAATACATACGAATGCTATCCCCTCTATTAATGAAATGTTCGAGATCAATAAATACATGCAACTATACTTACGGATGCGGTCAAAAATACATGAATCATTAACCGAATTTGAGCAACATGTACAATATAATTTTATTCACAAAAAATATATATATAATAAATGAAAAAATACTGCTTGTTCATCGTTAATTGTTGTTCTCCGACATCCGTCCTCTACAACATTTTCCCTTTGCTACTATAAGCAACATCGGATGTTTTCTCTCTTTTGTGGCGGTATCAAAATCATTTTTTTTTTCAAATTAACGATTGAAGGATTTCGATTAGAAGGATCATGGATTTTCTTAGATCTCCTTTCGCTGAACAAGTTTCTCACCGGAAAATTTGCATCAACATCATGTTGTTCCGAGAAATACCCAAATCAAACGAAGGGAATCTAAATTTTGAAGAGTATGTGGGATACCTGCGCAACCCCTACCGGATGTGCTTTCATCCGCCATTAATTGATGATTTTCACTACTCAAAATGGAAACCCTAAGCATTGAAAGTTATAATTTTTGAAAACGATCAAGAATATAGAATTAAGTTGACTAAAATACACAAAAAAATGAAAAACTTACACAAATACACGGCCACCCACGAATCTCGGCACAAAATGTAGATGAATCGTGCTTGATGGTAATGGATAGATTACGAGAGAAAAAAAAAGGCTAAAATTAATGGAGAGAGAAACTAAAGTATATTACGTGCGTTTCAAAAATGGGAAGATGAGATAAGCGTTTACTTTATTTACTGTATTTGTGAACTGATAAGTGGAAGTTACTGTTGTATCTATAATGGGCAATTTAGAAAATTAATTAGCTATTATTATTAATTTTAATAAAAGGTAGTTATTAACATTAAATAGGTAGTAAAAGTAGCTATAACAAGTAAATTTTCCTTAAAATAATTGGGTTTGGAAGTCTACGTGGAGCTTACGTGGCTAATTTTTTTGTGTTGTGGAGTTCAAGTCACACTTTCATTCATATAAGATCAAATTTATCGAGTATCCTAACGGAGAGGGTAAATTTGATCTCAAATTTTGACGGAGATCAAATTTAAACTATAAATCATATTTGGAGGGTAAATTTGACCCTTTCCCCTTTCATATATGACACTCAGTAAAGGCAAGTATATTTCACTCATAACGACATGAAATTTTCAATTTCTTGCTTCTTTCCTTCCATTTTCTCACACTGTTGTTCACTGTTTTCTTAAAAATTTGGCTTTAAGTAAAATTTTCATGTCAGCAAAATTTAAGTGAAAAAATCTCTTAAATAAGTTGGGTGACTTTCTAAGTGAAATATCCATAGTTAAGTAACTTTTGAGTTAGAAAATAAAAGTTGAGTGACTTGCTGAGTGTACTACTCTTAGTTGAGTGACTTTTGGATTAAAAAATAAAGTTGAGTGACTTGTGAGTTAGAAAATAAAATTAAATGACTTTCTGAGTGAACACTCCTTAGTTGAGTGAATCCTTAACCTGCAATTACATATAAAGGTTGCTTGTACGGATTTTTTTGGTTAATCGTCCAAACGGCTCCTTAATTAGTTTGTAATGAAAAAGGTTAAATGGATAGGATTTGTTGTTAACTTTGAAATATAACGCACTTGTTTTAGAAAATTTGGATGGGCTTAATTAAATGAAACGAGCTTATAAGCAAAAGAAAAAAAAAGTTAGGGTAGAAGCTAAGCATTTTTTTTTTACTTATAAAGTTTTTTATTTTAGAACATATTTACATATAAAAATTGCTTTAGTAAGCCAATAAACGGATTATTTTTTTTTATTCGTCCAAATATTTCCTTAATTAGTTTGTAATGAAAAAAGGTTAAATGGATAGGATTTGTTGTAAAATTTATAAGTAATCCAAACATTTTTTTGGCTCTTATTCTTATTCTTATCTTCTGAAAAGCAGATTGCATATGTTATGGTAATTATATTGTCCTTCCCAATAGTCGTTGAAAAAGACCTGTACATTTAAGTCTCATGCAAGTCCTTTTCTTAATTCACTGTTTGACTCCTTCATGGTGAAGTTTCTATCTTTTTCACATTAATGCATTTTTTGTGTGACATTGAAATGGAAAGGGGAGTTGAGTTGTGCACACTGATGTTTACGATTTTGATTGTTACTAGTACATGTTATGCCAAACATACGCCAATTATTAGATTCAGACTTTTTCCTTAAAAATTAAGAAAAAGGGAGAAAAATTAAATCGGGTCACTGTTAGGAAATAGGGTCTATGAAGATTACAACTCACGTTTCGGATGTGAATTTCTTAATACCATTTGTGATAGCAAGTTTATGTCCACACTTATTGGCCTAACTAGCAATACATATTGTATGCGATCTGTGAGAAATTTGAGCAATGTCTCTGATTCACTTTAATTAGCGGTCTTTAAGGTTTGTATTTTGAAAATAACTTTTAAAAACATTCTAATTGTTATTATATATACAAAATGTATTTTATGTACCATCACTTTAGTTGTAATTAAAAGTCTTTGAGATGGAAAGAGTCGAACTTTTTTATCAATATCGCCTGACAATAAAAGTTGTTCATTGATGTAAAAAAAAATTAGTAAGAATATGAGGAAATATTAATATTTTGATTAATATCCTTTCAATCTTGTAATTATAAACTTGACATGTAGGATATTTGAATTGTCAACTTACTAAATATAAAAAGAGGCGGACATAATCAAAATAAGATAAATTTTAATAACAATTGAGAAATTGAGGGGAAATAAGACGAAAAAAAAATATGGAGACTCACTAAGGAGAATCGCGGTATCCTTTGTAAAATATACAAATCATAATGACTAACTAAATTGAGTAACTAAATTAATCATGTTGGGCCCCGTGCATCGCACGGGCATACGGGTTGATATCCATTTCAATTAAGTAACTGTTCAGATCCAAACATAAGAATCATTTTGGTGTATATATTGGATTAAAATATTTTTATTAAATTAATTATAAAATATATTATAATTTTTTATATTAATTGTTACAAAGAAATCAAAATTAGAAAGATATATGTTATATCATTATTCACCAAATTTTAATTCTGAAATGAAAATATAAAGTAATACATTTTATAAATGTAAAGAAATAATAATCAAAGGCGCAGGAGAGTAAATAAGTAAAGTATTGACAATGAAGGAAAACGAGGATAAATGTCACTCCATCACTGCCTTTACTTTTACTTGCTCAAGGAAAAAAAAAATTCTCGTTAACATATCAAGGAAAAAAAAATTCTTCTTCTTATTTTACCCTTCACATTAATTATTCATTTTCAAATCATTTTTTGAGGCTATTGAGACTATATACCAATAAATATGAATATTATGATAAAATATATACTTTATTTATTAATATTCAAAGAACGTGCAAAGTCAAAAGTGAATAAGTTATGTGTAGGAGCATTAAAATAACTTTTAGTGCAAATTTACATTGCTATTGTTCGTCCTCTCTTCACTTTTAAAGTATTGACAAATAACGAAAACGGGGATAATAGAAATAGAAAAGAAGATAAATATAGAATAGAAAAATAGACATATATTTTTAGTAATGTGGCTAAGTAATATGGACGAAGGGAGTACTTCATTTTTATTAATTCTTAAAGAACGTGAAAGGTCTAGTATAGTAATGTGGCCAAGTAATGTGAGACGGAAGAATTACTTCATTTATTAATTCTTAAATAACATGAAAAGTCAAAAGTGAACACAGTAAAAGTGCATGGAGGAAATAAATATGTGTTGGAGAATTAAAATAGAAGTGCGTACGTGTATACATGAGAAGAGAATAAATATTCGATCTATGACATATATCCACGATTTATTAATTCTCAAAGAATGTGAAAACTCAAAAATGAACAAATTAAAGTACACGAAGGAAATAAATTTGGGTAGGAGAATTAAAATTGAACTGCATATGTCTATACATGAGAAGAGAATAAATATTCAGCTAGAACACGAAAAATCAAAAGTGAAAAAGTAAAAGTACACGGAGGAAATAAATGTGTCGGAGAATTAATTTGAAGTGCATACGTCTATACATGAGAAAGGGAATTAAATATTAAGTATTATGACACATGTCTACGTCATTTTTATTAATTCTTAAAGAGCGTGAAAAGTTAAGTATAGTAATATGGCCAAGTAATATGGTACGGGAGGAGTACTTCATTATTAATTCTTAAATAACGTGAAAAGTCAAAATGAATAAGTAAAAGTGCACGAAGGAAATAAATATGTGTGAGAATTAAAATAGAAGTGCGCACGTGTATACATGGGAAGAGAATAAATATTCGGTACTATATATATGTGAGATTTATTAATTCTCAAAGAATGTGAAAAAGTCTAAAGTGAACAAATTAAAGTGCATGGAGGAAATAAATTTGTGTAGGAGAATTAAATTAAAGCATATGTCTATACATGAGAAGAGAATAAATATTCAACTAGAACGCGAAAAATCAAAAGTGAACAAGTAAAAATGCACGGAGGAAATAAATGTGTCGGAGAATTAAATTTAAAGTGCATGCGTCTATACATAGAAGGGAATAAATATTAAGTACTATGACACATATCTACATGGGATATAAAAATAGTTGGATAAAGTGTCTAAATTATATAACTCACGGTACAAAAATTTAATCCGGTACAATTCGTGAAGCCGTTTGTTGGTACAAGCTTGGGGAGCCGTGTTCATCCCCCAAGCCGCTTATATATAATATAATGTATGTATAGTTTTGGAGTCAATTCTCTAAAAAGGTCGTTTATGTTTTGAAAAATCGTCATCGATATCACTTTTATTTCTTTTTAGACTAAAATATCACCCAACCAACACAAATTTTCTAAAAAAATAATAAACACACAAAATCCTCATTCTCTTCTTGTTGACATGTTATGTACATTAACAATTTATTTTAATAATAAATTTCTTTAACTCATCATGTTCATTTTACCCAACCTTCAAAAATAAAAAATAAAAACTAAAATTAAACCCAACCCAACATAAATCCATTTAACCAATCTAACCCATATTTTATACCCATTTAACCCATTTAAAAAAACATTAAAGAATCATGCTTTATACCCAATTTTCTTTCTAGTTCTTTTGTCTAGACAATTAAAATTGAAAAGAAAAGCCTCCCATTTCATTTACCAACAGAGGAGAAGTTAATGGCTCATCATATGAGAAAACTCAAAGGATGCACGTGTCATGTAATGATCTTCTTTCTTTACATTCATCATATACTACTCGATTCCAGCTAGAAAGATGATCTAAAAATTTAGTCTTACGAAACAAGTCCTTTTCCCCAAAATTAGGAAAACGGCCTATTTATTTCACGAAGGGTGTTTAAGCATTACGTAAGTAATTTTTTTTTTTTTTTGACAAAAGGGTGGACACAAAATTTAAAATCAAACTACACAATATTAGTAATTGATATTTTTAATTAAAGGATGCACCAAAATTTAAAATCAAACTATGTAATATTTAGCTTTAATATGAAGTGAACAGATAGAGCCAAAAAAAAAAAAAAAGAGAGAGAGAGAGAGAAAGAGAAATGAGAATTCAGCCTAGAATGAAACCACTTTTTAGGCTTCAAACTTTCACCCGCCTCTGGCGATGACAACGATGTCAACAAGACACGAATAATGGAGAGCAAATCAGGTTTTTCCTTTTTTAATTTCTTTGTGGAGCCTTTTGCTTTTGATTGTAGCAGAGCTATTTAGGTTTTTTTTAAGTTTACTCGTTAACTTTCAATTAAACAAATAATTTTAAATTTTATTAAAAAAATTAATGAAAAGAAAAAGAAAGTCAGAGACAAATTGGTTGGAAATCCAACTAGCTACTGCGTTTAGTTTTTTTTTCCAGAGATTTTACACCGTAGGCCTTTAATTAAGGATTATTTTTAGTAAGTAATAGTATTACTTTTGAATTATTCAAATTAGTTTTGAGTTATTCAAAATAACCGATTTATTAGTTATTATAGCACAAAATTCGATAGGTGAGGTTGGATTAGTGTTGCTCTTTTAAAAAGCTTAAAGTTATGCAACAGAGCGCTTGCAGTTGCGAGAATCGAACCTCCACGCCCAGCTGCTTCATGACTTTTCCTGAACATCCTACGCCGCTGGACTACCTCGCTTATTAATTTAAAATGGGACAAACTTTAACACCCCACATTATCCCCCTTTTTCCCCCCCCCTTTTTATGTTGGGGAAGAAAA
>NC_081349.1:41918045-41925681 GCF_029784015.1 Lycium ferocissimum
AACAAGCCCTTTTTCCCCACCAAAAAAAAGCCTATTTCACAAGGCGAAGCAACGAAGAAATTTTTTTTTTTTTTGACAAAAGGGTGACACAAATTTAAAATCAAACTACACAATATTAGTAATTGATATTTTTAATTAAAGGATAAACCAAAATTTAAAATCAAACTATGTAATATTTAGCTTAATATGATGAACAGATAGAGCCAAAAAAAAAAAAAGAGAGAGAGAGAGAGAAAGAGAAATGAGAATTCAGCCTAGAATGAAACCAAATTTTTAGGCTTCAAACTTTCACCGCCTCTGGCGATGACAAACGATGTCAACAAGACACGAATAATGGAGAGCAAATCAGGTTTTTCCTTTTTTAATTTTCGGGAGCCTTTTGCTTTTGATTGTAGCAGAGCTATTTAGGGTTTTTAGGATTTACTCGTTAACTTTCAATTAAACAAATAATTTTAAATTTTATTAAAAAAAATTAATGAAAAGAAAAAGAAAGTCAGAGACAAATTGGTTGGAAATCCAACTAGCTACTGCGTTTAGTTTTTTTTCCAGAGATTTTACACCGTAGGCCTTTAATTAAGGATTATTTTAGTAAGTAATAGTATTACTTTTGAATTATTCAAATTAGTTTTGAGTTATTCAAAATAACCGATTTATTAGTTATTATAGCACAAAAATTCGATAGGTGAGGTTGGATTAGTGTTGCTCTTTTTTTAAAAGCTTAAAGTTATGCAACAGAGCGCTTGCAGTTGCGAGAATCGAACCTCCACGCCCAGCTGCTTCATGACTTTTCCTGAACATCCTACGCCGCTGGACTACCTCGCCCACTTATTTCAAGGGTGTTCAAAATGGTACATATACTCTTGAACACCCTGACTAGGCTGTAGCTCCGCCCTTCTTTTTCCCCCCTTCTATATACTGCTTGGGGATAGAAAACAACATGTTTGTCTGTAACTCTATACAATTAACACAAATGATTAAGTCAATGAAAGTGATCATCAACGTCTATGGTTGGGTTAAGTGGGTCTAAAGACATGGGTTTGGGTTGGTTAAATGGGTTTGGACTGAATTAAGTAAATTGAATTTGATGAGTTAAATAAATTTATTATTTAAAAATAAAATTTTAAATGTGACTTGGATATCAACTATGAAGAGGTTTGTTAATATTATATGTGTTGTGTTTTTTGAGAAAATTTGGATTAGTTGGGTGATATTCTAATTCTAAAAAAATAATAGTGATACTAGCGATCATTTCTTAAAACATAGATAACCTTTAGGGCGTTGACTAGTATATTTTGATCTCAACTTATGACGTGTAGTTTGATACAAATATCCTGCCACCAGCAATATTATCACTACCAAAACACTCAAAACTGCCATCAGTAAGAGAGTAGCCATTGCCTTGCACTTTTTCAGTAGCGCCAGTTCTTGGCACATCATAGCCCTTTTCTACTAGCGCCAGTTCTCAGCAACGTCAATCAACCACATGGATCAGTATTTTTTTTTTTCCCATGACTTTTTGCCCTTATTTTATTTGACTTCACCAATACGCAAAATGATCCCAAATCTTCACCGAACCGAACCAAAATGCCTCAAAAAAATTATTTTGAACCAAAATATCTCAATAAAAAAATATTACAACAAAAGTATCTTTAGCGCAATAAAATACTACGCTAAAGCACTTAACGCTGGTTAAGAAAGAAAGCTTTAGCATAGATTTTACCGCGCTAAATAGCTTAATGGAAAGACCTTTAGAGCGAAATAATGCGCTATAGACAATTTATTTTCATCTATAGTGCATTATTTTACTGCACTATAGTAGTCCGCCATTTTCCAAACTCTTATTACATTTTCATTCCTTTTTACGTAGTTTAGCCGTATATTAATCATGTTTTGAGACTTCTAACTTCAATATTTTATATAGAACCCTACTTATATTTGTACAATTAATAAAATAGGCTCAATACATCAAGAATACGCAATACTTTGAATTGTCGTTTTAGTAGTTGAAAAGTGCTTGAAGTCCTTTTTTATTTGAAGAATTGTAGTCATTAGCTTTACGTTATTTATCTTTTAGGGTTTCGTCTTATTTTTAAATTAATGCTTAACTTTATTTCGAATGTGTCACGTTTTTTTTTATTATCAATTTAGGATGTGAAACTATAAAAAATAATAAAAACTAAGATAATAATGTATAAATATGAAAAAAAAATATATAATATTTACGATAAATTGTACAACACTAATGTATATACACTATCGAGAATGGGTCCCACATGTAGTATGCCGAAGACTATCCCTAAGCCTAAGGCTCATACCATCCCCACCGCCCTCGCCATCGTCTCCATCGCCCTTTTTCCTCTTAATAACCGGGCGCTCCAAGTCATGATCATCATCTCTTCCACCCAGCCCGTGCGCCCTTGACTAGAACTTGCTTCTTCTTGGGATGCGATCCCGGTGGCACGCTCGTAACTCTCGAAATAGTTTGGTGCGAAAACTCGACCTCTTCCTCGTCGGGGAGTCGCCACCCCTCAGTGCGCCCGAAGGATGAAACGAAAAGTATATAATAATTAGTATCATTTCTTATTTATATTGAATACATTAACGTTATTTATTTAATCAAACCGTGTGTCAACGGGCGCACGAGTAGGCTCACCGAGATGGGTCCGCGCTCCCCGAGATGGGTGTGGTGGTGAATATGAGGCAGTCTAGACGAGACGTTGTTCGAAATTCAAGTAAAGGTTATAAAAATTAAATAAATATTTACCTTATATTGAATAAAATTAGTTTTAAGTAAAAAATTTACATGCGCCTCGGTAGTCCTACGAAAGACACCTAAAGCCTCGACGAGAATGCCTCAACGGGTCGCTCTGAATGGACCCACCGGGAGCCGAATCCTAAAATATCAAAAAAATGAAATAATAAGTAACATACATATTTAAAATAAGTACTTTTTAAATAATCAAATATATATATTAAATATTGACCTTATATTGAATAAAATAAATTTTAATAAAAAGCTTGCAGCCACTCGTGCTCTTGCAGTCATATGCGAAGACACCGCCGGCTCGGCAAACCCATGAGAAAACGGCCGAGTGGGTGGCTGCGGTGGACAACGGGCGCCGAATCCTAAAATATAAAATATTAATAAATAATGAGTAATATATATATATATATATATATATATATATATATATATTTAAATAAATAATTTAAATGAATAAATAAGTATTTTAAATACTAACCGGGATCAAAAACTCATCGAAATCAAGAATCTTGGCTCCCTCTAAATTCGCGGTGCCGCTCGCCCAACGGTAAGCGCGTAACGCCGCCCAATCAACGTTATCACGCTCCTCCATGTATGCATTTTGCTCGACCGTGAGACGACCCGGTATCTCGGCAACTAAGAGCGCCAGCAAACGTAGTAGTGAGTCCCCGTGTGAGCGGCCACCGGCTTAGAACGGTCGGCGGGATGGACTGACCGCGAACGCCCTCTCGGAACGGGATCTGCCCCCGTCCGCTCATCTACCGGATGGTGTCCTCCACCACTGGGTCCTCTGCGGGGGCCAGCACCGCGGCGTCACGCGCACGGCGTCCCAAGCGACCCGCATCCTCTCGCCACGGCCCCTCCTCTCGGGAGCACCCGGCCCTCCCATGCGGCGTCGCTCGATAGTCGCCCTCCTAGGTGCCCTCCTCCCCGCGCCTAATCTCGCTTGCCCTCGTGCCGGACACCATCCTCCGATATCCGAGACCATCTCGCCGCAAGCCCCTCGCGAGCCCGTGGTGAGGCATATGCTCTAACCCCAAGACGCGTAAACCTTGTACGGCCACCACCGCATTTGTGTTCGACGAGAAAAAAAAGTTATTTTTTAAACGTAACAATTAATGCAATTAAATAAATCTAAATACGATAAACTTACCAATGCCTCGTGTTTGCCCCGCGGAAGTCTTGTATCTACATCCCGTAGTGGGACGCAAGGCGGGTTGCAATTCCAAGGTGTGATCTCGATGATACCGGCATGTAATGCTCAATGAAGTCAAATGGCCGACCACCGCTAAAGTGCCCAACCTCGTTCTCCCAACGGTGGAGCCGAACATCCATGAAAGCTTTAAAATCATCATCAATGGCAGCTCGATCGTCCAACGTCGGGTAGCTGTCGAAGCTCGCACGAACGTCGTGGGGTGTATATGTGTATGCCCAAACTGCCGTAAGACACGGCTCGGGCATGTGCTCTTACGATGTCCGAGTGTATCAATGGATACGTGGCCTCCAAACCCCCGACCACGCCTACGGAAAGTCGGCAAACTATCTAATATAGCAAACGGCGTCCGCGTCCATATAAATAGTGCGTAACAATATAAATACAAATCGGTTGATCATCAAGTCAAAAGACATTTAATTAAATTATTAATGTAAATTTAAATAGTTTTTTTACCGCATCATCCGTCACGTGATCAAGGCGGTCCCGGAATAGAAGAATACGTGGCGCGTATCAACATCCCGATAAAATCCGTCCACCTCCTCGCATCGTGCATGTCAATCTCGAGGTGATGCGCAGGTACGGGCCGAAAAGGCGGCGATCCTCTCCCATGCCCATAACCGTAAGCGATATTAGAAAACACGATTTTTAAGTCGTCATTTCAAGAGGTTTGTCTACATTAAAGGAAGGCACACTTAAAATATTACTTGGAGAAGAGCAAAAATCCACACACATTTACGACAACACCGATAGACGCTCGGCACGAGCATGCAGCAAAGATACGCCAAAAAAGACCGCCCAGCAATCTCGGGCAATATCCGGATGCTCCAAGAAAATCAAATAACGTAAGCTTACAAAGGCACCCGATGAGTTCGGGAACAAGATGCCCCGAATATAATAAGGGTACAAACGGAGCACGACGATTAACATCGTCTGCGTTGGTCATGTTCTCAACCGGATCCGCATCCTCCAAATAAGTACGAGTGCAATAATCCGAACCCGACTCCGTCCCGAAATCGGCCTCGAGCAACAGCACGGTGGGTGAGCCCTAGTCAACTCGTCGCCCACATCGACCGGTGAGGCTCGTCTGCGAAGTGTTATGGTGGCTCCATCTACCCGCAATCCAAAGAGGACCTCCACATCCTAATCGTGGCCTCGCAGCGAAGATGGAAGGTATGTGTCTCCGACCTCCACCGCTCAATCATGGCCGTGATAAGCGCCCAATCATCTTGCCGCACCCGACCAACGGACACGCAAAGGTAGATGCCGCCCCGAAACAATATCTCCAAGACGTGAGGGTGTGGGGGTGCTCGCGTAAAAAGAGTCCAAGCTCTCTGCCCTACGGACGAGCACAGTAGATATCCCTATAGTACCACCCTGATAATAAGCCTCGACCTCGCATTGTCTTGCAAAGACAACCGATCTATCGCAGGGTCCCGTGAACAGAGGGCCCCCGGGTAATCATCGGGCCCGCGTGAGCATTGGACCCGGGGAACATCGAGCCCAAGTGGGGAACATTCGGATCATGAAAGAGTCCGAGCCTCCGTACAAACTAAATTAGTCATTATTCTTGAAATGAAAGATAAATTATATTAACTAATTAATAATTTGTAGGGAATATGTAAATTATGTATATTATATCTTATGAATAATTAACATGGGATATACGCGTAAATTTAATATGTGATAGTAAGGACACATATGCGATGGCAAAGACTTTTAAGTTAATTACTTTTGAATTATGTGATGGCAAAGACTTGTTAAGTTAATTAGTTTGAGAATCGACATTCAAGGTAACATTTGTTTAGAACTCTATTTTGAATATGCAATATATTTTTAGTTGACCAAATAGCCAAACACAACTACGATAAAATTAAACTAAAAGAGTTTATTAAATCGACCACATATTTTCCTACAAACTTTACATTTTTTTTGTTAGCTTATGTATTTATGAAAGAAGAACTTTAACTATTCTTTTTTAAGATAATCTTTTTTTATTTAACATATATATTCACGCTTTAAAATTATATAGATTAACAATTCATAATCATTTACAACTTGTCCGAATGATTGTTACCTATTGTATTATATTATGTTGTTAGTTTAAATACAGTGTTTGCTTTGATTGTTACTTTAATATTATTTTATATAACCACTGATTTGGTCCTATACAATACAACACAATACGATAAATGTCAAAACATTACATAACAATCATCCAAACAAAGTGTTAACAACATAATAATTCATTACCAATCAACTTCTTTCAATTCATAAACAATATTTAACAACTAATAAATTCATAATCAATATTTACCAAAATAATAATTCATTAACAATTTATAAATAATTAACAACTCATAAACATATAACAAATTAACAATTCATAAACATTTAACAAATTAACAATTCATAAACATTTAACAAATAATGAATTAAACAAAAAAAAAAAAAATGCTGAACGTTGGCAAAAGCTAACGCTAATGTGAACAAGAACAAAAAAAAAAATTGATTTTTTTTTTTTTTTGAAAAATAGCAAGGATTAAATGTTAAGCATGCTTAGAATATAATGTATATAACAAAATAATAACAAAAGTTCATAGTAGAAAACCTTAATCGAAGATTTTTTATAGAGTTATTTTAATCGAGTTGTCACGCCTTTTTCCCCAAAATTCGAACTGTAATCTGCCTCCTCGACCTGAATATACCGAATCTAAACTTTTCTGACGAAATTTAATAGAAAATAAGCGTTTTTGGATGTGGGGACCACCTAGTTTTTTGCCTTCAATGGCGTTTTCTAATTTTTTAAATCACTGAGGCGACGAGTGGGGAACCCGATGAGTTTTTTATATGAAAGATATAAGCGCTTGATATTTTCTGCGTTATAGGTGAGAGAATAAGTAATATAAGCCTTGATAAAATACTACGATAAGTCGAAATAAACTAACGTATCAATATAAGAAATAACGCGCTGTGCTAATTTAACCGAGCTAATATTAAGTGCTTTAGCGCAGTATTTTACTGCACTAAAAGTATTTTTGTAATATTTTTTTTTATTAGGGTATTTTGGTTCAAAATAATTTTTTTGGGGGCGTTTTGGTTCCGGACTCATCTTCAGCTTCCTTATTCCTAAACCAAAGTCCTTATCATTTCTGTCAGCTCCTTTTTCATTTACTAGTTCCCCTTTCCCCTTCTACTAGCTGAATTTTCTCCCCTGATTTTGGTAAAAACAAAAGATTTTTTATTTTTTTGGGTGTTTCTGTTTTGACCGGCATTTGGTAACCATGGACCTGATTAATTCCAATTGACACTGCGTAGATCTCTAGTTCATTTTTGTGATTGGATCCTGAGACCTTTATTAAGGATGAAGTAATTATATTCATTCCATGGTATGTGAAAAAGGAAAGAGTCAGCGGAAGTGAAAAAAAGTTTTTTTTTTCTTTTCTTTTCAGCAAAACTCGCATTGTAGACAGAAATGATTGGTTCTGCTGCTGCCATTGGCATGTTTTTAATTTGTACAAATTAGAAACAAATACCACAAATTGAGACCAAATAAGTACAACCAAAAGGATACAAAAAATGATTATTTGGTTATCGAAAGGGAAACTCTTTTTCCTCTTAATAACTCTAAGATCATGCTCTTTTTGGCCCAATTTTTT